>NW_027186390.1:5677191-5698306 GCF_028583685.1 Petaurus breviceps papuanus
CTCCCCCCCCCCCCCCCCAATTCGCCTAGGGCTCGTGGTCCCGTGCACACGCCTGGTCTACGAGCTGGGGGTTGCCCGCGGCTGGTGCAGGGGCGGGGGGCGGCTGGCTGCCTGGGTTTAGGGTGAGCTAGGGAAGGGTGGGGGGGTGGGGAGTCATGGAAACTGCACTTGTGGATAAATAAGGAGACAGCCGAGGAGAGCTGCTGTTCCCAGGCTGCCAGCATCACCAGGGGCGGATGCAGCGCCCTCAGGAAAAAGCAGCCGAGTTTTCACAAGTTTTTCTTCCCCAGCAACTTCGGCGGCCCGCTTCCCCCTTCTCCTCCCTCCCACCCCTCCCTTCCTCCCTGGAGTTACGATGGATTTGCACTCCCCGTTCCCCCGCCCCTCCTTCACCTTGTGGTTTCACCCCTCCGATGGGATACTCCCCCGAGCTCTGCTCCCTCGGGAGGACAACATTTTTAAACCGGAGAGGCAGGCAGGCAGGCTCTGGGAAGAGGGCTTGGTTGTGTAAGAGCTACCCCGAGTGTAGGCTGGAGACAGCAGCCCAGTGTGTGGGTAAAAGTGTGTGTAAAGGTGCCCCTGACACCCCCCACTCTTGGAGGGATAAAGGCCAAGCTGTGCCTGACTGTAAGAGGCACTGGGCAGGCCCAGACCAACCTGGAAAGCCCTTTAAAATCCTTGGCCCTTTTTCCTGGAAGATGCCACTCCTAAGCGGGATTTTACTTAGACGCATCCGGCCATTTCAGAAATACATGCTCTTTGTGAGTAGGGATTGTTTTATTCTTTATATTAGTGTCCCCAGCGCCTAGCGTTTAATACTTATTAAGACAAAGCCCTTGGGGCAAGTATAGCTAAGGAGTTCGTGGACTTCGGGGAAATACCCAGCAACTCCACACAAGGGTTGTAATATGGGCATGGAAAGGAACTTGTCCAAGGATTTATTTCTGACCCTTATGACTGACAGAAATGTAGAGGTAGGAAGGGCCCTCTCGGAGCACCTGGTCGAATCTCCTTCATTTTACAGATGAGGAAATCTGAGGCCCAGAGACATTCTTGCAGCAGCCACTTTGTAGCACAGGCAACATTGGAACATAGGTCAGCTGAGTCACTTAAAAGAGGATGCTTCCAAGCTAGAGGCTTACCCGCTGGCCTGAAGCATGCATTTTTGCCCAACCTTCTTACATTTACATAGAGATATAACCCACTCCACCTTTCTTCCCGAAGCAAATTAATCAAGCTCTACCCCCACCCCACCCCACCCCCATCTCATCATTTTAATCCAATCCCTGCACAGATTTTATGGATGTTTTCTCTCTGACCACTATCTTTGCTTTGAAATGTTTGAGTTTAAAACATTGATGTTCTGAAATTGAGCCACTGAACGGTGTGGGGATTATCCCTTGTGATGCAGTTGCTTCTATTGAAAGTATCTACTTTTTGTTGAGGTTAAACTTGTGAGAGTGCTCTTAATAACTTGATTTTACACTGAATTATTTTAACTAGATATTTGAATGTTACTAGACGTTCTGGTGTGGACTTGGAGTTTATTTTATTGATTGAACAGCGTGGATTTGTTTCATAAATCCATAAAAGTGGATGCCTTCATTCATACTTGGCATTCATATAAGTGATATCATATAAACCCCTTGCTATTTGTATGACTTTGAGTTGGACCAAATGACCTCTGAGTTCTTTTTCAATTCTATAACTGTGGTCTAATGATAGGGGCAGGGAGAAGAGGCATCCTGGGAAAATGCAACATCCCCCTCCTCCCACTCTCCCTCCTGGATCGCTTTTATTTCTACATTCCCTTGGTGACCTAAGTAGCTCTCTAGGTTCAAAGATCATCTCTGTGCAGATGATTCCCAAATCTATGTAATCTAGATCTAATCTTATACTAGGGCTCAGTCTTTAGGCAGACGATTTCCCAAATCTACATATCCAGTCCTAATCTCCTGAGTTAGACTTTGCCACTAGAAGGTCCCATCAGTATCTGAAATCCAGCCCCCCAAAATAGAACTTGTTTCCCTCAAAATTCACTCCTTCTTTACAATTCCCTATTCTGTTGATTTCCCTTGTTTTTCTAGTCACCCAGGTTCCCACCTTTAGAGTCACACACGATTCTTTCCTTTCCCTCACTCTCTTCCCCCACATTCATTGAGCTGGCAAATCTTTACCTCCACAGAATCTCCACTCATATACCACCTCTACCCTACTTCAAGTTCTCTTTACCTCTTTCTGAACTATTTCAACAGCCTTTAATTGGTCTTCCTGCTTCCAGTTATTCTCCTCCTGAATCCATCCCCTACATAGCTGTCAAATGAATATTATTAAAATACTTAAATGTACTCATGTAATTTCTTTTCCTCCCACCCCTATTATCCCTTTCCCAAATCTTCAGTGTCTGTCTGTTACCTTTAGAGCAAAATGTAAAATCTTTAGCCCAATCATTTAACTCTCCATAATCTGGCTTTCGCCTATCTTTTCCATCTAATTTCATTTAATTCCCCTGGGTACACTTTGTTTCAGACAGGCCTTTTAACTGTTTCCCTAATTTAACATTCCAACCACTGTATATACTTTGTATTTACTTATATGTGATCTTATGTGTATTCCCAGTTAGGATGTAAGCTGCTTGAAAGTAGAGAGTATTTAATTTTCGAAACAATGCCTGGCACATAGTTTATGCTCAATAAATACTTGTTGATTGAGTTTTGTCTTAGTATCCCTAGCACCTAGAACAGTACCTTGTTCATAGTAGAAAGTTATTAAATATTTGCTGAATTGAATTTAAGGACTGGCTAGTTGAATCATAGGAAAGTCACTTCAAAAACAAATGAGTTTAACTAGGAATCATGAATTTGTAAACTAGATTTTAAGCAACAGAGAAGTTTTTAAATAGGATACAGTGATACTAAATAAAACAGTGACCCATTGAGGAAATACTCATCAACAGACCTAATAGAACAATGCTAAGCTTTAGTGATATAAACAGGAAATAACAGTCTTTGCTCTCAAGGAAATTACACTCTAACAGTATTATATGTGGGGGTGTAAGATATGTATACTTCTGCTCTGATACTTCAATAGCTCCATGATTTTATATTAGTGTGGGTATGATCCATCTGTATGGATCACAACTTACTCAGGCCTTCCTGTCCTGTGCAGTTCTTGTCCATATCTTTCCATAAATCCTTCATAAAAGATCTCTCCAAGCACTGGAGCCCTTTGTCTTGGTCTTTTTATATTTTGTGGGTACCAGTACAATGTTTGAACAATCTGTCACTTTTCTTACTCTTTAGCCACCTCCTTTTCTAGTTATACAGGCCCTCGATCACGTCTCTTCACTATTTTTCATGTACACATGATAACACACTGGAGCCAGCTTATATCCACTGTGTGTCTTACAATTACCCTTAGAATCTTCGGAGATTGCGGTGTTCTCTGATTTAAAGTTATATAGCATTACTAGGAAGATATCAGTATTAAAAAGGTGGGTCTTAGTGGCAAGGAGTAGGGATAGCTAGGTGAGGAAGCAGATAGAGTGCTAGGCCTACAGTCAGGAAAACTCATCTTCCTGAGTTCAAATCTGGTCTCAGACACTAGCTGTGTGAACCTGGGCAAGTCACTTAATCCTACTGGCCTCAATTTCCTCATCTGTAAAATGAGCTGGAGAAGGAGACAGAAAACTTCTCCAGTATCTTTGCCAAGAAAACTCCAATTGGGGTCATGAAGAATTAGATATGACTGAACAACGAAAGTGGCAAGGAGCAATTTAGGAAATCTGAAAATATTACACAATTTCTCAAATGGGAGCCAGCCCACTTCTCCCTGTTTCGATACTCTGACCTATTCTGGGCCCAGGTCACTGTCCATTTGCAGTGCTTATCCACAATCATGGTATTCTAGATTTAGAACTGGATGAATTTTTAATTTAGTTGAACCCCTTAATTTTACAGATGAGAAAAAGGAGGTCTAGAAGTATCAGCTGATTTTCCCAGTGTAACACTGGGTAGTAAGCAACAGAGAGAGGATTCAAATTCAGGTCCTCTGATTCCAAATATAGTGTTTATTCCTCTCTATTCTATTATCTCTCTAATTAGAAAGTGCTAATAGACTAATTCAGTAGTCTGCCTATCCCCTATCCAATTGTATGTCATAACCTGAGAAGGGACACATTGGGAAATGTAGGTAATGTAAAACTAAATGATATCAATAATCACTATTTTAAAAGGGAGATGATATTTGTAAAGCACTTTGCAGATCTAAAAGCACTATATAAAAGAAAGCTATTATTATTATTGTGTATTCATGAAATTAGGAGAGAAGCAATGTGAAAGATATAGGAGAGGGCAGAGACTGGAGGCAAGTAGTTCAATTAGGGGGATATCACAGTAGTCCCAGAAAAAGGTCATGAGGACCTGAACTGGTGTTGTTTCATATTTAATAAAGGAAGTGTTAAAAATCTCATTGTAGAGGTTGAAGAAGAAAGAAGCTAATTTAGGGATGTGGATTCCAGCGTGTTATTTAATACAAATTAGGAAATTAAAACATCTTGATCCTATAGCTGCTATTATATGATTCTTCTATATTTATGGAGCTAAACAGTGGCAATAATGCCTTATTGAGCTATCTACAGTGGTTCTAAAATGACCTCTCAACGACCATGTTACTTTAAATACTCTGTGTGTAAGGTCTCCAAAAGACTGATACAGAAAATATTTTTTTAAGAGGGGTAATAAGGAGCATGAGCAAATGGGGGTAGAAAGTGAGAGTTGTGCCAGTACCTTTTCCTTCAGTTGGGAAAAAGAAATAGAGAAAAATGTGGAGAAGATGGTGGCACCTGAAGTAGGAAAAGCATTGATGGAAGGATTCTCTGATTCTTATTGGTTTTTTAGAGCTGTACAAAAGTAAAGTACATACTTCAAACGATACATATATACACATACATATGTGCATATATATCGTTTGAAGAATCAAAAATAAATATCACACAGTCAGTGGAGAAGCCTGTGGTGGACATGAACAGGACACACCATTTAACACATGAGGAACTTCAAAGAAAGACAGGAGTAAAAGATGTGATCAAGGGAATGTATGATTGGAAGAGAAAATGGGCTGGTAAGGTCACAGTTAGACCAATAAACAGTCAGAATGCTCCATGGTATCCTCAGGATGTCAGGAGAAAGTGAGAAAAGTCTCCAGTTATGTTAGGTAGATCTCTGTTGACAAATTTATGAGAGATCATGGTCAAGAGTCCATGGTTGTGATTTACATTATTGGGGGGAACTCCCAAATCAATAAGATTGAAGATGCATTTGAGTCTAAAAGGGGAATGGGATGCCTCAAGAAGTGGTGTGTGCTTTCTCATTGTAGGTCTTGAAGCAGAAACTGAATGATCACTTATGTCACAATGGAGATTCTTTTCAGACAGGTTTGATTAGATGACAACTGAGTTCTTCCCCAACTCTCCAACTATGTGAATCTTAACAAAGATTGGAGGCAGTATGTGGATCTGTTATCCAGCTTGAATTGTCTTTTATCTTTGCAGACTGTATCACACCAAGGTAACTTATAAAATTCTAAACACAAAATTAAATAACTTCAAATCGTATCCATTTTAGGGGTAAAATTAACCCAGGACTTCATTTAATTCAACTCTCTCATTTTACTGGTGAGAAAAGAGAAGTCTAGAATGGTCAAATGATTTTTCTCATAGTTAGTTAGTGGCAAAAAATTAGGTTTAAAACCTAAGTCTTCTTACTCCAAGTTCAAATCTATATGTGTCCTCATAACAAAAGCAGATTAATACATGGATGTATAGTGATAAAGCTAGAGAGAAATTAAAAGGCATAAAGATAGGTAAAGAGTAGGCAAAACTATACCTCTTTGCTGATGATATGATGGCTCTGTTAGAAAAGTTTAATGAATTAGCAGAGAAAATAATTGAGTCTTTTAATAGCTTCTGCAAAATTGCAGCCAACAAAATAAGCCCACAAAGATAAATATGATGTCTATTTAATAATTAAAAAACCCCACAAAAGTCAGCAATAGAAAGGGAAGTCCCATTCAAAATAACTACAAAATGATTAAAATATTTGGAAGTCAGTGTACCAAAGCACACTCAATACCTGTACAGATTCAATTACATATTGTTCCTTAGAGAAATAAAGATCAAATGCACACTAAACAGAAACAAGTGAACAATGTGGTATAGTGTCTGGCAAAAATAGTTCTAAATGGATATGTGACTTAGATGTAAAAGGCACATCATAAACAAATTAGGGGAACAAGGAAGAAAATACTTTTCACAACTCTGGACTTGGGAAGAGTTTATGACCAAATAAGTGATAGAAAAGATCACAGAGGACAACATGAACAATTTTTAATATGTCAATTAAATAAACATTTGTTTTACATTGTAATGATAATGGGATTTGAAGATCTTCCATGCCCCTTGTATTGGCAAGCAAACAGGTACTTAGCACCTTATTTCAAGTTCGTGATTGTATCAAGTATTAAGATCCAGAACTTGTGAGTCCCACAGGGGGGATGAACTTGCTGATGTAACAGGAAGGGGCAGAACAGGGAGGAGCTAATACCACATATAATGAAAAGCCCAAGCTAGAGAGCCAGAACTTCTTTTGAGAACCGAATTGAGAACTTCTGAGAGCCAGCCAGAGCTGCTGAGAACTTCTGAGAGCCAACCAGAACTGTTGGGAACTGAGCAGTGTGGATGCTGAGGAGCTACTGGGAGTAAGGAGGATCCTTGCTTGAGGGAGCCCATTTTGTTTTGAAGGCTTTGGAATGTGGGTGTTCGCTGCATTGACTATGTGTACCAACTTCATGGTTACTGTAATGACTTTGACTTTCTGGTTTTGGGACTTGGTTTTCTGGTATTTGGATAAATGCTTTGGTTCTGTCCTCCATGTGGAGAGCCTGTTACATTTTGTGATTCACAACTACACCAGCATATTCTTAGCCACCATGGGCACTGTGAATATCGAGTTGCTGGTACAAATGTCTACTATGGGAAAGGTGCTGTCTAAGTGTGGGACAACAGACAATCCCTACCCTAAAGGAGCTTGCAATTGAATGAGGGAGATGACATATAAATAAATCTATACAAAGCAAGCTATAGTCAGAACAAATAGAAATAATTAAAAGAGGGAAAGCATTGGAACTAAAGGGTTGGGGAAAGCATCATGTAGAAAGTTTTTACACAAACAATTAGGAAAATGTCTTTGCAGCAATTTTCTTTAATAAAAGTCTGGGAACCAAAGCTATAAGAACTGACTCAAGTAGATAAGAACGACTTATTATTCCCCAGTAGAGAAATGATCAAAGGATATAATGTGTAGTTCTTAAAGAAAGCCAGTCTGTCAGTAGCTATATGGATACATGTTCCATATCAATAATAACTAGAGAAATGAAAAATAAATAAAAAATTTGAGGTTCCACTTCAAACCCATCAGACTGGCAACAATTGACAAAAAGGGAAGATGTCACTTTTTTGAAGGGTATCCAGGAAGATGGGTACATTAGTGGAACTTATGAATTGGTCCAACCATTCTGCAAAGCAGCTTGTAACCATGCCCAGAACATCACTAGGGATCTGTTTCCCCTACTAGGTCAATACCCTAAAAAGTTCAGAGAAAGAGGAAAAGGACCCATATGTACAAAAATATTTATAGGAGTTTTTTTATGGTAGCAAAATATGAGAAACAAAGTCAGTGTTCATCAACTGAATGGTTGAACAAATTATGTTATATGAATATAATGGAATATTACTCTACCATATGAAATGGGTAGCTTGATTCATCATTGGTTCTCTCTAGTTGTGGCTGATCATTGCATTGATCAGAGTTTTTAAGTCTTCCAAAGTAGGTTTTCTTTACAGTGTTTTTGCTACTGTAGGAATTATTCTCCTGGTTTCACTCACTTTTCTTTGCATCAGTTCCTACAAGTCCTGGCAGACAAGTTGTAGAGCACTGTGGCACACAAATTAATGGTGTATTTTGTGTCCTTGGGGCTACAGGTGCTTTTAAGCCTCAGTTGTAAAGAAAGCTTCTCCTGTATGCTCTATACATAGTAAAATGCTGGCAAATTCTTCAAGGGAAAAAAAAAACCATCTTCTTAATTACTATCAGAAAGTTGCTGTGGTGATGTTTTGCTAAAGAAAAAAAAAAATAGAATGCCTGAGGGTTACCATATTGCTTCTTTATGGGAGTGGAAATTTTACCAACTTTAAGGAAAGAAGATAACAGGGTAAGCATCAACTAAATATTTTTCCTTAAAAAATGTTGTGTGTTACAGATTCCAGAGCAAAGAGTAGCAGTGATCATTCTGGAGGTTATGTCATAGATGGTGTGACATTACATTCTGATCACTGGGATCTTATCAGCAATGTGTGCCTATATTTTGAGTCCATCTAACATTGCTACCTGGGACATGTGTAGTGATAATAAAGCAATGTACAAGTGACAAGAGTCTAACCTGCCGAGGAAAGGATAACATCTACCTATCTCTCCACAACAAAAAAGATCACAATTTTGTGAATTTGCAATTCCAAACAGTTTTCATTTTGGACATTAAAAAAAAAAACAACCAAAACCCAAAGCATTTTTAAGCATTTTTATTTTATAAGCTTTGGGTGTTTAACACAAAACAAGGGAAAAACACTCATTCCACCCACTTAGATGAACAACTCACATTCCTATTGTTTTTAAAGGTTCAGAAATATTTTCTTCACAACATAGTCAGTTTAATCAAACATTTGTTGAGTGCCTTCTCCTGAGGCCAAGCTGTGGAGAATATAAAGAAAAAAACAACAACAAAGGAGCATCGATTTAGGGACTGAAAGGGGGCTCAGAGGTCATTTCCTTCAATGTCCTCATTTTACAGATGAAGAAACTGAGTTCTGGAGAGGACACACAGTTAGGAATTAGCAGAGTCAGGACTGGAAGGCAGATCTTCAAGCCAGAGCTCATTCACCTTCACCAGAATCCCTTTCCATATTTATCGGAGCTTACATTCTACTATAATCCTGCATTTTCCAAATGAAGTTTAGAGAGCAGACAAGGCTAGATCAGAGTTACACAGGCAACCAGAATTTTTGACCTGGACACTAGGGTTATTTCCACTATACAGTTTTATAGAGATTGCTATGTTACAGAGTTGTGCCCTAAAAGGTAGAGGGGCCTAAGCTTGGACCAGTTAGGCAGTTATTTTAGGCCTGAGGCCTGCAAAGGCATCCTTGTCTTAGTTTTCTGGGAGATCTTGGTTTCTGTCTATACTATTGGCAGGGAGCCAGTTCTCAGGGCGTGCTCATAGCTTTTAGCTAAACCCTCACATTTCCAGGAAAAGGAAAGGATTAGGAGGGGCTTGTACCCTGCTCTGTTGCCTGCTCTCCTCTCCCTCACCTTTCACTGTGTCCTGTGAAGTAAGTTTACCTATGGACTAGTGAATGACAAGCTTGCTCCTGGGACTGTGCCTGGGTGTTTTCTACCTGACACCAAAGGAGCCCATGCTTATGGGACTGCTGCTTCACTAATTCCCCAGCTTCAGAAACCACAACTGCTCCCAGTGGTTCTGATGTGTGATACAATCCCTGCCTGCCCCCAGCTCTCAAGCAATTGTTGCTTCCTCATATCTGCCTGTGGAAAGGATTTATGTAAAGGGGGTGGGGAGGGAGGGAGGGTACATGTTATCTGCCTCGGAAAATCGTTAAAAGTTTACCCAAACTTATTTGTGGGGTTGGTTTCTATTGTTGTTGGGGTAGAGAGGAGTCCCTATGATCATGTGTAGTCACAGATTACCTGGCTTCCAGTACTATCTCCTTAAAAGAAAGGAGTGACTTTTTAAACTATACCTTTGATCCAGAGATACCATTACTAGGCCCATACCCCAAAGAAATCAAAGAAAAAGGAAACAGACTTATATGTACAAAATTATTTATAGCATCTTTTTGTGGTAACAGAGAATTGGAAATGAATGGGTGCCATTTGGGGAATGGCTAAAAAAATATGATCTTTGAATGTAATGGAAAGAGATGGTTTCAGAGAAATTTGGGAAATCTTGTATGAGCTGATACAGAGTGAAGTGAGCAGAACCAGAAAAAAATGATGCAATAATGTTTTAAGATAACTTTGAAAGACCAATGCCCTGTTTCTGGGAGCCAAGATGGCAGAGTAAGAAATGAGTTGCCCTCACCCTCCCTTATTGACCTCTGAAAGGGTAGAAAATATCATCCCAGGAAAAACCCTGGAACAACTGAGGCAGCAGAAAGACAGGATGAAGCAGTCTTGTAGCCTAGGAAGTCTGGGGGATTAATTGGAAAGGCCCCCCCCCCCCCCCACCTTGCTTTGGGGGAGAGGGAGCAGTGCAGGATGGGAGGTATCCCAACAAGCCAGTGGCAAGCCTCACATCAGCAAACTGGGGTGAGGGGGTAGGGGGGATCCTGAGCCCCAGCGTGGTGGATCAGGCAAGCGGCAACACCAGGACCCCTTCCCTCCCCTCAAGTGCTTCATTATAGGCAGGGGAACGTGTGGACACCAGCTCAGAAAACCAACACATGCATCAAACACCAGCAGCCAAATCTCCTAGTGCTTCAGCACAACTCCAAGACTGGCAGACATCCTCCAGGAACTAAACATTCAGGGGCTTTAAAGAAGCCCTGGTGAGCAGGCATCCTCCAGGGGCCAGACTCCCCACCTCCACCCTGAGAGCTCCAGTGGTGATCCCAGTTCAGCACCAGGTAAGCTGCCAGACCCCTACAGCCTCCAGCTACCAGCACCTGAACCCCCAGCACACAAAGCCAGTGACCAGGTCCAGGCCTCCCAGCACTAGAAGCTGGGGTCAGGGCCTCCTGCACTCCAGCAGAAGAGCTCAACTTTAAAAGATAGGAAATAGGCAAACAGTATGAGCAAGAAGCAGAAATGAACAATGACCATAGATTCTGATTATAAGGACAGGAAAGATGAAGACATAAATTCAGAAGAGGACAATATTGTTAATATGCCCACATTGGAAACCTCAAAGGGGAATATGAACTGGCCTCAAGCCCTAAAAGCCTTCTTGGAAGAGCTCAAGAAGGATTTTAAAAGTCAAATAAGAGAGGTAAAAGAAAAACTGGGAAAAAGAAGCAAGAGGTATGCATGAGAGAGTTAATAGCTTGGAAAAGGAAAGACAAAAATTTATTGTAGAAAACAAGTCCTTAAAAAATACAGTTGGCCCAATGGAAAAAAGTAAACTGAAGAAAACAACTCCTTAAAAAGTAGAATTGGCCAAATGGAAAAGGAGGCACATTCTAATAGAAAAAAACAATTTGTTAAAAATTAGAGCTGGGCAAATGGAAGCTAATGACTATATGAGATATCAAAAATCAGTCAAACAGAAACAAAAGAATGAAAAAATAGAAGAAAATGTAAACTACCTCATTGGTAAAACAAGTGACCTGGAAAATAGATCCAGGAGAGACAATTTAAAAATCATTGGTCTACTTGAAAACCATGATGAAAAAAGAGCCTGGACAGCAACTTTCAGGAAATCACTAAGAAAAATTGCCTTGAGGTCCTAGAATGAGAAGATAAAATAGTCATTAAAAGAATCCATGGATCATCTCCTGAAAGAGATCCCAAATTGGAAATGCCAAGGAATATTGTCGTCAAATTCCAAAATTACTGAGTCAGAGAAAATAAGCAGCCAGAAAAAAAAAACCAAACACAATTTAAATATCTTGGAACCACAGTCAGGTGCAGGATCTTGCAGCTTCTACATTAAAAGTTCAGAGGGTGTGGAATATGATATTCCATAAGGCAAAGGAGATTGGATTACAGCCAAGGATCACTACCCAGCAAAACTGAGCTTAATCTTTCAGGGTAGGAGATGGATATTCAACAAAATAAGAACCTTCCAAACCTTCCTAATGGGAAGACCAGAGCTTAACAGAAAATTTGATCTTTAACTACAAGACACAAGAGAGGCATAAAAAAGTAAAATGGGAAAGGAAAGGAGAGCCATGATGGAGAAGTCCAGAAGAGTGTGCAACTGGGCAGGAATTGTAGAGATGGTTGGCCTAGGCTCCTTATGGAGGTTCTACAAGGAGAGATCCCTGCCCTCCCTTTAGAAGGAGGGAGGGACCCTAGAGGCAGAGGCTACTGAGTTCCAGGGCTGATGTGATCTTATAGAATGATGAGGCTACTACCGTGTTTCCCCGATAATAAGACACTGTCTTATTAATTTTTTTGGACAGAAAAACACCAGAGGGCTTATTTTCAGGGGAGGGCTTATTTTAATGAACATTGACAGCAATTTTAATAAACAGGTAAATGTGAACAAAAAAATGTACCTTTATTCAATAAGCAAATCACTGGGGAAGAACAGGATGACGCGCTCACTGCTGCAGCTCTGATTGGATGCAGCTCGGAGCGCGGCGTGCGTTTCACGGGGGGGGAAGGGGGGACAGTGCATACAGGTAGCGTGTAGCGCAGGGGATCACCTTCACTACAGTAGCAATCTCAATAGGGCTTATTTTCGGGGGAGGGCTTATTTTAGAGGAATCTTACACAGTAAGGGGAGGGCTTATTTTTGGGATAGGTCTTATTATCAGGGAAACACGGTAGGGCCCAAAGGGTGAAACCCGGGGGGAAATGAAACAGATGACTCCTGGGGGCAATGTCACAGAGCCCAGAGAACTACAGAGAGACAGGGAGACCAGATGAGAAGGCCAGCCACTGACCACTGCATGAGTGCTGCTGTCTGGGAAAGCTAAGGGGTCAGCATTGAAGGACCTCAGATCTCTTATTAATTTAGTGTCCACTTGTGACTTTATAGAGGCTGCCACCTACCTATCAGTCAAGAAGTTAGATTGGGGAGATCCGACTATTAAATTTTCAATTTGACCTTTACAACTCAGAAATTGGCAAACCAGGGCTTGATTGATTCTTTTGTTGATTGTCTAGACTTAAGAAACTGACAGAAAAAATGGTGATGACACAGATTGGACTTAAAAGTATGTCCTGCCTACATTTTTTCCCTGAGAGCTTTTTGTTAAATTTTTACCAGCATACCCTTGACTGTAGGATCAGAATCAGGCATACATTTTTAGACATAACTAATGTGCAGATCTGTTTTGCATGGCATTATTTATTGTTACAAGTCATGATTTTATGGCAGGAGTGACAAAATCATTGAAAAGTGACTATGCTTTTTTTTTAAGGGGAAATAAAACATTGAAAAAGAAAAAAAAATATAAAAAAAATGAAAGACCACAATGACAGAGCATACTATGCACCCCTTTGCAGAGATGTAAAAGACTCAAGATGCAGAATGAAACATACATTTTTGGACAGTGTGGTAATTTGTTTTGCTTAATGTGCATATTTATTACCAGGATTGGTTTTGCTTTTCTCTTTTTCCTTTACAGCAGAAGGACAAAATAGGAGAAAGACAAAATAGATTTTCATTAAATTGTAAAAGATAATGTCTACTCTTTTTTTGGATAAGCTTTATTTTCAATTCCAAATTCTCTCCCTCCCTCTACCCCCTCCTCTCAATAATATTCACTTTCTTAAAGTGAATATTTCAAAAGGAGTGGCAGACTTAGAAAATAAGACTAGTTAAATTTTTTGTCTTCCTTTCCATTGTTAGGCAAATAATCACTAAAAGGTCTTTCTTCGTTTTAGTTTTCTGAGACTTAGCCTTTTTAAACATACTGCGACTATAGACTCTGGAAATAACCTACAAGGTGGATATTATTAAGCATTTATTAAGTATCTCTTAAAGCAATCTAATGGTAGAGCACTCTAGGTTTTTAGGCTAAAGCTGGCTCAATGACATCAGTGCTTAAAATGTAGATAAGAGTACCCTGGAGACTGTCCATGGTTGGGATGGGCAAAGGTAGGAAATATTTTGTTTTAGCTTTAATTTGCATTAATTTTTGCCTTTTACAATGTCAGTCTATATTATATTTATTCTTTTCATTCAACAAGCATTTAATAAATACCTACTTTGTCTGAGACGTCCTGCTAGACCCTGGTGATAACAAATTCTAGTTATTTACAGTGATTGCTACCTATAGTAGATATGGGCATACCTTCCCCAGGGTATCCCAATGTACCATGTTCTTACATAGATACTCTTTTATCTGCTTCCATCATCTGTACATATCTTTAATTTTTAAATTAAAAAATTGTAGTTGTTTTCAATTTTTAAACATTTATTTTTGTTCCTTCTCACCTTCCCCTTCTCCCTTTGGAAAGAAAAAAAGAATTAAAAAATGCCTAAAAACAAATATGTATACTCAAGCAAAACAAGTCGCCATATTGGCTACAAATATGTGTCTCATATTTGTCCCTCACTTCTCTGTCATGAGGTCAGCAGCATTCTTCATCCTCAGTCCTCTGGAATTCTCTTTGATCATTGTGATGATGAAAGTTCTCACGTCTTTCAGAATTTTTTTTTTTACAATATTATAATAAAAATTGTTCTCCTGGTTCTATTCATTTTACTTGCATCAGTTCATACCAGTCTTCCTAGATTTCTTTGAAACCATCCCTTTCTTCTCTTCTATAGCAATAATATTTATGTTCACGAACCATAATTTGCTCAGCCATTCCCCAACTGATGGGCGTCCTTTATTTTCTACTTCTTTACCACTACAAAAAAAGCTGCTATAGATATTTTTGTACATGTAAGACTTTTCCTTCTTTCTTTGATGTCTTTGGGATATAGGTTTAGTATAGGTATTTCTGGGTCAAAGGGCATATACAGTTTAGTAACTTTTGGAACATAATTCCAAATTGCCTCCTAACATAGCTGAAGCAATTCTCACCCCCACCAACAGTGCATCAGTGGGTCTCTTTTCCCACTACCCCTCCAATATTTGCCATTTTCCTTTTTGGTCAACTTTACCAGTCTGACCAATGTGATGTAGAACTTCAGAACGCTTTACTTTTCATTTCTCCAATTATTAGTGATTTGGAAGCCTTTTTTTCATATATCCATAGGTAGTTTGGATTACGGTGTATTCATGTGCTTCTCACAGCAAGGAGAATTGATACTTAAGGATACGGAAGATTTTTTTGACAAACAAGAATCCTCAAATTCTTCCCACTGTGGTATCCTACCCCCTAATTTTTTAATGACCCCCCCAAACATAAAAACCAACACAAAACAAAACTTATGCTCATGAAGATCAGAGTATCTTCCTTTATATTAACATTATACTTATCACAGAATAAACATTTGATAAATATTTTTCATTCCTTCAGTTAGTCATATTGGAACCAAGTTCAGCAGTGATGTCATTTGCTTTTACCTGTAGTGATCCAAAAATAAAAATTCTTTGAGAAAGGCATCCTATTTAAAAGTTTTTTTGAACTGCAAACATAAATATAATGTGGGGGGGGGGTATACCTCCAGAGCAGGAAGAAATAAGAATATAAGGACATTGAATCCACAACAAAAGCTTTTTGAAAAAAACTCTAGACAACAATGGTTTTTGCCCCAAACTACCCAGAGTTTGTCTTAATGTAAAAGGTCCCACTGTATATTGAGATGTTAGGTGTTTCAGACTTTACTGAAGGCTACTGTGCTGACCAGAGATTGTGAAACCTTTACTTCACTTGGGGCAATGAGAGGTAAATTAGGTAAGTATGAGTAGGTAGGTGGCAAAGAATCTGTGCCTGGAACTTCCAGTTCTGATATTTGAATGATAAGATGAGTCTCATCAGTGCATAATGTGACCCCTGTCACCACTTAATATATTATGCTCTTACCTACCAGAGAGGGTTATTTTGTGTGCTAGACAGGCTAAGAAGAAACATTAAGACTGGGTTCTATGAAGGGGAAGTTGGATTTTTTTTTTTGAAATAAAAAAGATGAAAAATACTCTCAAGGTATAATAATGATATGAGAAGAGGCAAAAAGCTCAAAAGCATCCTCTAATTTTAAAAATTAAGTCAGATGAAAGCAAAGTACTTTCTTACAGACATCTGAGGATATGAAGATTTTTTCAGTCTGAAAATAAGTTTTGTGTGTATTATGAAATCCCTCCCAGCTTAGCATCAGTAAGTACTTAATCAAAATCAATCAAAGTTCTTGGCATCAGTAAGTACTTAATGAATGCTTTTTTATTCAGTTAGTCAGTCCATCCCTAAGCTCATCTCCATAGAAGCATAGGAAAACAGGGTGTCACTAACCCTAATGTAACTGATTTGGCCCACCATGGTGAAATACAGGATCTTGCTTATAGTCAAATTGGTGTCTATGCCTTTTAATTAGCCATACTCCTTGTGTTGTCTTTTGGATATTGTGATGGTTTCCAGATGTAGGTGCTTCTGTGAATAGACAGGGAAAACTCACTATGCCATTCAAAATAGAAGCAGAACTGCAGTAACCACATGTGTTTTAAATATATTAACCGTACAATTAAGAATACAGTATTATAAACAGGTTCTATAAATCTTTATAACAAAAACAGCAACACACCAAATTCTCCTAGCCACAAAGAGGCCCTCCATAGTACTTTATATATTGAGACTCTGTGATAGGCTAGACTGAGGTTTGATTTGTTAACAGGATGCTTTCCCAGTACTTGTAGAAGGAAGAGCTCTCTATGCCTGGGTGAAATAAACCTAAGCACACCCTCCTTTTTTCACCCACCTTTCTTATTCTAGAAGAGGAAATAATCTTGTTCTAAGCAAGGCAAGAGACAGCCTCTCATGTGTCTGACCTGACGTGTTCCTGGTAGTCCTCAGTCTTTATTACTACTTGGAAGCAGCTAGGAACATCCCTTTTTCACAGTAAGATTGTCAGACAAGATTTTGATTTTTGCATCTATCAAGTAAGAGAATTGATTGGTCTAGGTATTTGTTCACTTCAATGTCTTCCTTCTCTGACATTCTGTGATTCTGACATGAAGCATCATTCCCAACAAAACACAGCTAATATCCTGCTCTTTCTAGAGATGAGTTCAAATCCAGAACTAAATTGACAAAAAAGGTAACAAAAAGTTCTCATCTATGGGAAGATTAGTTGTATTGTAAAGATGCACTATGTCTCTTGCTTCCAACAAAATAGTTGTAAACCAGCTTCCTGAAATTCTTATAGAGATTAGCTACATGTAAGGTTTTTAAATATGTTAAAGGGAAGGGGAAGAGGTAAATCAGAAACTTAAAGCATAACTTCAGCTCTTAAGTTTAAGCTTTTCTTCCCCCCAAAGAATCCAATGTAACAGACAGCTGCCTGAAGTTACTTAGAAATATTTCTTAAAACAATTTCGAACTATGCCCAAAGGGCTATAAAACCCTTTTGCATACCCTTTGACCTAGCAATACTAGGTTTGTATCCCAAAAGAGATGAAAAACAAAAAGGAAAAAGACATATGTGTACAGAAATATTTATAGCAACTCTTTTCTGGGGGTAAAGAATTAGAAGTTGAGGGGATGCCCATCAATTGGAGAATGGCTGAACAAGTTGTGGTATGTGGTTATGATGGAATACTATTGTACTATAAGAAATGATGAGCAGGATGCTCTCAGAAAAACCTGAAAAGACTTGCATGAGTTGATGCAAAGTGAAATGTTCTGTGTACAGAGTAACAGCAATTTTGTAGGATGATTGGTTGTGAATGACTTAGCTATTCTCAGCAGTAGAATGATCCAGACAACTTTGAAGGGCTTATGATGAAGAATGCTATCCACCCCCAGAGAAAGAACTGTTAGTGTCTGAATACAGATTGAAGCATACTTTTCTTTTAACTTTATTTTTCTTGAGTTTTTTCCTTGTCTGTGTTTTCTTTCACAACATGATTATTATGAATGTGTTTTGCATGACTATACATGTATAACCTACATGGAATTGCTTGTCTTCTCAGTGGGGGTGGGAGGAAAGGGGGGAAGGGAGAGAATTTGGAACTCAAAGTTTTAAAAATCTGTGTTAAAAATTATTTTTACATGTAACTGGGGAAAAATAAAATACTAAATAAAAGCTAAAAAAAAAAGGAAATATTTCTTAAATATTTATGTAACCCACATTTTGTTCATGTGTATCAGAGCATTGACTTCGGAGGCTTGAGGAACTCATGTATCTATCCAGGGTAGGTTTACTCAGCATTCCCTTCTAGGGTCATGTTCCCCCCTAACTTTGACCTTGCAGTTGAAAAGGCTTGTGGAAGAAGGAGGAAGATGCCAGAGAGGAGTCATTGGGAATGGTTGGTGAAAAGTAGCTATTTGGAGATGCTGGGAGTCATGCTTATTTATGTGAGTGAAGCAATGATCTGGGGCCAGTAGGATTATGAATTATGGACTGGGTGAAATATGTACTGCTGATCCAGGTCATGGAACAGTGACACTTTTTTCCCTTCCTTTTCCCTCTCCCCAAGAGGTAGCCAAATGTTCTCATAGCTTATATACTCATTTTTACTCCCTACTTCTATGTGTGCCTGCTAGGCCACATGAAAACCAATTGGGTATCTAGAATCTTCAGTCTTTTCTAAATTTTCACTTTTATCTCTAAGTCTTTGAAGTGTGATAAACTTGTTGGTCAACAAAAAGCCAAGACATTTGATGTGTTTTACTTAACGTATGGATAGAGGGATAAGAGAGAAAGAGAAACATTCCCTTTTTAGACAGGAGACATTTTGTGAAGCTGGGATGAATTGGGAGCTAGAGTCAAGAGAAGCAGGGATGGGGAGCTAGTGTTATATGTTCAGTTTCCAAAAAACCTATATATATATATATATATATACACACACACACACACACACACACATATACACACACACAGACATAAATACATACGTATATATGTAACCCAAAACCAAATATACTTCAGATACTCCTAGATTAATTTAATTCATGGATATGAGTCTAGAAAAAGCACTGAGGAGAAAAAGAGGCCATAGTTGCTGCGCCAGAAAACACTTTGGTGGTAAGCTCCCCGTGCACCACACATTTCAGAAGGAACCTAACAACGAAAGGGAAAAGGAATAGCAAAGACATCTTGCAAGCATAGAATGTGCACTGCAGTGACAAAACACTAGCAATTTAACTACACTACCAGAACCTAAACTCATTCATAAGTTCCCCTAAATGGTTATATATGTTTACTTTTTATAAAGTTCTACTCTCCTAACCTCATCCTGGTGTGAAGATGACTGTGTGGAGCCCACAGAGAGCCTAAACTCAAATCATAGTAGCCTCAGGATAGTGAGAACCAAAACATGGTAGCAATAGGAACTTTTATTAAAGGTGATGGAGATCAAAAGATTAAATAAGGAAAACTCATGACCATAGCAGCAGGGAAGCTCCATTAACAACTCTACGAAATGTCCTTGTCTATTGTTGCCAAATCAATATAGATAGAGGCTTCAGTGAGCCTAAACTGGGCAACCTCTTTTATGTGCAACCTAGATAGTAACATAGGTACCTGGGCAGTTACAGAAAAGGGAGTTGGCTACTTGGCTTGATCAAGGTGTTAATTCCATTGCCTAGGGTCAGATAGGAATCACTATTATAGCTAAAAACTAGGAAGAAGCTGTATGACCATAGAAAAGCTTCTCTAAATTCTCTGTATCCTACCCCAGGAAACATGTCAGTAGAGCACAAACTCATAAACCTGGAAAGTCCTGTTAAGGTTCATATACTGGCCAAGCTATGGGCTGTATGTCTGTTATCTGAGGCCATCACTAGGTAGGTAGTCACCAAGTGATAATTTTTTAAAATTACCTCAACTCATAAAAACCATCTACATAGAAAGGCAAGGGTATCAGAATGCCCTTACTCAATGAAATTATGCATCTATGAAGGATTAAAGATAGTGTTTCTCCCCACCTCTCCAAAGTGGATGCTTACTTCTAGAAAGAGTGGGGTGTTCCTTCTGAAACCTCTTCTTTGGGGCCAAGCCTGTTCTTCGTAATTTTACAACATTCAGTTTTGATTGTTTTATAGTTCTTTTCATTTACCTTGTGGTAGTTATTGTATATATTGTTTTCCTGGTTCTGCTTACTTTACTTTTCAACAGTTCATATGTCCTACCCTGCTTCTGTGGTCATCATTTAATTAATTGTCTCATATCACAGTCACATTCATGTACCACAGTTAGTATAGCAATTTTCCTATCAATAGTCATCTACTTTGCCCATTAAAAAGTACTGCTATAAATATTTTAGTATACAGGGAATTCTTATTTTTTTCAATAATATCCTTAGGATATATGTTGAGCAAATGGAATCTCTTCACCAAGTGGTATGGACATTGTAATAATTTTATTTGTATAAATCCGAACTGCTTTCCAAAATGGTCAAACCAATTCTCGTGTCTGCTGGCAATGCATTAGTGTGCCTGTCTTTTCACAACCTGTCAAAATGGCTCCTCAAACACTGACTAGTCCCATCTTTTGTCATCTTTTCCCTTTTGCTAGGTGTGAGGTAAAACCTCAGGATTATTTTCATTTGCATTTCTCTTATGGTTAGTGATTTGGACCATGTTTTTTTTTTTTTTTAAAGCAATTGGGGTTAAGTAACTTGCTCAACATTACACGGCCAGTTATTTCTGGGTGTGGTGCTAAGTATCTGAGCCCGGATTGGATCCCCAGGTCATCCCGACACTGGGGCCAGTGCTCTTACTCGCTGAGCCACTTGGCCATCCCTGGAACATGTTTTGATGTGGTCATTCACAGTTTACAATTCTTTTGAGAATTGTTTGTTGATAGCCTTTGACCACTTATCTGTTAGAGGATGGCTTTTGTTTTTTTTGTTATATATAAATATTAATTATGTCTACACATATGCACATAGATACAGACATAATGTTATGAAAACTTAAAACAGCACTAAGACTTTTGGGAGCCTGGTGTGTGTGTGTGTGTGTGTGTGTGTGTATAATATAATATGAATGTATATATTCTGGTCATTTTTGCTAATCTGATAGATATGAAGTAGAAATGTAGGGTTGTATTAATTTTAATTTTTCTGATTATTACCGTGTTTCCCCGATAAAAGACCTATCCCGAAAATAAGCCCTCCCCTTACTGTGTAAGATTCCTCTAAAATAAGCCCTCCCCCGAAAATAAGCCCTATTGAGATTGCTACTGTAGTGAAGGTGATCCCCTG
>NW_027186390.1:5698406-5704669 GCF_028583685.1 Petaurus breviceps papuanus
AGAGCTGCAGCAGTGAGCGCGTCATCCTGTTCTTTATTGAATTCATTATTGAATAAAGGTACATTTTTTTGTTCACATTTACCTGTTTATTAAAATTGCTGTTAATGTTCATTAAACTAAGCCCTCTCCTGAAAATAAGCCCTCTGGTGTTTTTCTGTCCAAAAAAATTAATAAGACAGTGTCTTATTATCGGGGAAACATGGTATTGATTTGGAACATTTTTTCATATAGCTATTGATTACTTGACTTTCTTCTTTTGAGAAATGCCTCTTTGTATCTTCTAGGCTTTTATCTATTAAAGAATCATTTTTCGATCAGCTAGGTGGCTCGGTGAATAAAGCACTGACTCTGGAGTCAGGAGGACCTGAGTTCAAATCTGCCCTCAGACACTTGACACACTCACTAGCTGTGTGACCTTGGGCAAATCATTTAATCCCAATTGCCCTTGCCTTCTCCCCTCTAAAAAAAATCATTCTTTTTCTAATATGCCTGAATCAATTGTCTTGGATTCTTAGACTTTTATCAGAGAAAATTGTTGCAAAGATATTTTCCCAATTAACTGTTTGCCTTTTAATCTTAACTGCATTGATTTTGTTAGTGTAAAAACTTGTCAATATTATGTATGAAAAATTAATAATTTTATCTTTTGTGATCCTTCCTATCCCTTATTTGGTCATGAACTCTTCCCTTATCCATAGTTGTGAAAAGTTTTTTTTTTTTTGCTCTTCTAAATTCTTTATGTTTGTGACCCTTTATATTTAGGTCATGTTATTCATTTGAAGCTTAATTTGGTGTAAGGCATGAAATAATGGTCCCTACCTAAATTCTGCCAGATGTCTTTCTAGTTTTTCCAAAAGTTTTTGTTGTATAGTGAGTCTTTGTCCCAGTAGTTTAGTAGGAGTCTTTGGATAGTTCTAAATTTGTTTACTTCTGTGTGTTGTGTATAAAATCTATTTAACTGGTCAACTCTTTATTTTGTAGATGAGGAAACTAAAGTTAGTGGATTATGTGAAAATAAAATAAAATTTGGTTTAAAAATAGGTTATGTGACTTGATGATCAAGGTCATACATCTAAGTCGAATATGAATTCTCTCTTCTTAATCCAACTTAATTGACCTATACCTTTTACGCTTCAGAGCTGCTGCCTCTATCTCAGAGAAATACTATGATAGGACCTATTCTGAGAGGAAGGAAATGTACTCTAATATGTATAGGGAAACCAGCAAATAAAGACCCTTGGCCTCTGTTTCCTGGTTGGGTTGCTGACTCATTCTATAACTCTTAGACAATTCCCTTAACCTTATACCTCAGTTTCCTTGGCTCCTAAGTGGAAGATCATAATTTTTCCCTGCTGCACTGTTGTAACATTTAATTAATGTTTATATGGTGCTTTGAAATAGTTGGTATCCAAGCAGCACTATTATTTCAGGAAAGGGACTATCTCTACTACATTGACAATGCATATTCATACTATTTTTTAATGATTGTATGATTTGGAATCTCTGGTTATAATTTCTGCCATGTACAACATCATTTCTATTGTCTTGAATATAGGCAAATATTAGCTGTCCTAACCCTAACCCTAACCCTTACTCTGTCTACTTTTCCTCTTTCCCTCTCTTTCTCAGGTCAAATTATGTCACTTTTAAAAAATCTGGGGTGGCCAGGTAGCACAGAGAGTAAGAGCAGTGGCTCCAGTGTCGGGATGACCTGGAGATCGAATCCCAGGCTCAGACACTTAGCACCCACCCAGAAACACCTGGCCATGTAACCTTGAGCAAGTTACTTACCCCAATTGCTTAGGGGTGGCCAGGTGGCTCAGTGAGTAAGAGCACCAGCTACAGTGTCGGGATGACCTGGAGATTAAATCTGGGCTCCGATACTTAGCACCACACCCAGAAATAACTTCTCATGTAACCTTGAGCAAGTTACTTAACCCCAATTGCTTAAAAGAAATCTGTCATTTTTATTTTTCTTACTTGTTTCTGAACTCTTAAGCAACATGACATAGTAAACTTGGAGTATTCTGGACTTGTAGTCATAAAATTTGGGTTTGAATCCAACTGTAATATTTACTAGCAGTATGGCATTGGGCAAGTCACTTAATCTCTCCAAGTCTCAGTTTGCTCATCTCTAAGATGGGGATAACAACACTTGTACTACCTAACTCATGGAATTGCAGAAAGGAAAACCCTTTTACACAATGTAGAAATGTGATCTATTTCAATTACAATGCTACTAGTTTCCATTTTCTTTATGCATTTTCTTGATAGATATTTTTATTCTTTTTTTTTCACGAGTTATGTCTTCTTTCTCCCCCTAAATTATGAGCTACTTAAAGAAGAGGCCCTGGTAGTAGCTTTATTTTCCATTTCCCCATGGCACAGTGCTGTGTACCAAATGGGCACCCAATAAATACTGATTGCCTCAATACAGGGAATTTACTGTAGTTCTTAGGATAAATTCTTAGGAACTTTCCTAGAACTAATCTTAGAAGTAACTTCGTAATGACTATTTGTGTAAGCAAGTAAGTTGCCTTAAAAAGAGGCATACTTACATAGTGGTCTGTTCTCCCAACTTCCATGAGAAGAGGAGGAATGCTATTCCATCTCAAGCCAGTCTCCTGCCCTTGTGGTGAGGGGGAAATACATTGTCCCATTATCCAGGACTTCGTGCCTAATTTCCAACTTCCCCAATGGACAATGAACTGACTTTCCATTGTTTCAGGTCTCCTGCCTGGCCTTCAGCCTACCTCAGAAGGAAGAGAAATGCCATTCCATCATCCACCAGTCTCCTGTCTTTGGGGATAGATAGGAAGAGAGGATACCATTCCATACATTAGGTCTCTCGTCTGATCTCCTGCTCTGTCCTGGAAGAGAAAAAATACCATTCCATCAACCACTAGACTCCTTCCTTCCAGGGAAGAGGAAAAATACTATTTTATCCAGCCTTCAGTCTGCTCTCCTGCCTTGGGGGCAGGGGAATAACACTATTCCAGTCTTCTTATGCCTTATACCTCTCTATTTACTCTTCAAACCTGTGTCATTGGCCGTAAGGCTATTCCTCAAACAGGACACTCTATCTCTCTGCTCTGGACATTTTTTCAGACTGTCCCTCATGCCTGGAATACTCTTCCTCATCCAATCTGACTACTGACCTCCTTGGCTTCCTTTAAATCCCAACCAAAACCCCACCTTCTACAGAAAGCCTTTTCCAATCCCCCTTCATTCTAGAACCTTCTTTTTGTTGATTATTGACAATGTATTCTGTATGTAGCTTTTTTGTATGTTGTTGTTTGCAAATTGAAAAATTGTAATGGGATCATCATCACTCCTTGCTAGCTGCGGATGCATTTCCCATTTCTTTCAATCTACATAGAATATTAGATCTGTTAACAGAACCTAGAAACCAGCTGTTGTATCAGACATCTATAATCTGTCCTCATAGTTGCAGGCTAGTTTGCTCTTAGAGGCTGCTAGATGGCATAATAGAGAGATCAAGGTGCCAAGTTCAAATCCTACCTCAGACACTTACTAGATATGTCTGACCTTGGACAACCTCTTTCAGTCTCAATTTCCCCATCAGTAAAGTAGGAGAAACCTGCCTCATTGTGTTTTTGTAAAGGCCTAATGAGATAATATATCTAAAAATACTTTGCAAATCTTAGTTTTATTCTCTAACATGGAAAGCTCATTAGGGATAATAGCTGATTGTTAAATTTTCAATGTGAGCATTTACACCTCAGAAATTAGCAAAGTACAAAATTAGGGCTTGATCTATTGTTTTATTGATTGTCTAGATTTAAGAAAGCAATGGAGAAAATGTTAATGCAGATTAAACTTCATGTTTAATCTTAAACTTCAATGTGTCATGACTCAAAAATTTTAAAAATGATTAATTTTGTAATTAATTTTATTAATTTTTATTAACTTTAATAAAAATTAATTTTTAAATTTTTAACATGTAACTGAGAAATATTTTAAGAAATAAACTAAAAAAATTTTTAAAGTGTGTCCTGTATCTTCTCCCATTTGCTATTAAAATGAAAAAGATCTGTGTTCTTTTCTCTTTCTAGTTAGAAATTACCTCTGGCCATGCAAAGAGGATTGTTTCAGAAATCAGTGCCTAGCACACAGTAGGTGATTAATAAATATTTGTTTACTGACTGGTCAGAGGCAAGTAGATGGTCAGTGGATAAAGCTTTGGGCTTGGAGTTGGAAGACCTGAGTAAAAATCTAGACTGAGAAACTTATCACCTCTGTGACTCTGGGCAATTCACTCAACGGCTGTTTGCCTAAGTTTCCTCAACTGTAAAATAGGGATAATAGCAGCACCTGTATCACAGGGTGGTTGTGAAAATCAAATATTTGTAAAGGGCTTAGCACAGTTCCTGGTACATAGTAGGTACTATGTAAATGTTTGATGCAGTGAGTAGAGTGGTGGCTCTGGAGTAAAGAAGACTCATCTTCCTGAGTTCAAATCCAGCCTCAAGACACTTAATAGTTGTATGAACCTGGGCATGTCACTTAACCCTGTTTACCTCAGTACCTCATCTTTAAAACAAGCTAGAGAAGGAAATGGCAAACCACTCCAGTAACTTGGCCAGGAAAACCCTAAATGGTATCACAAAGAGTTGAACACGACTGAAAAAATGACTCAACAACAACAACATATAAATGTTTATTCTCTTCTGGTAAATTATTCTTTTGTCTGCTTTCTTTTTTTTTCCCCATTTCCCCATCTTTCTCTTAGGATTTCATATTCATTCCTCATGACGCAGTCATTTCCTATTACATCTATACCTTATACTTTGTTTTATTTCTATCTTTTTTTGTTATCACAAATTGTGCTTTTATGAGAGAATATGTATAAAGAACTTTGTAAGCTTTAAAGAGTTAATAGGAATATTAGCAGCTTGCCTTCTGAGACAGGAAAACCAGGGTTTCAGGTACCTCTGCTGATACCGACTCTTACCCTTAAATCTGAGTTTCTCAAACTGTACTGCAAGGAGACCTGAAACACCCCATGGCTTTTTTTTTTAAATGAACCATGTGTTATTTGTTAATAGGCATTTAAAATAATAATTTAAGAGGATTTGACTACAAAGATTCTGACAAAGTTTTATTTAAACTGAAGGGCTCTACCACTGCCTTGGGGAACACTGAGAGACTATAACATGGAGAGAAAGTGCTGATCTACATTGGCAGAGGAAGTTTATTTACTGATGAAACCACAGGCCCAGTCTCTATCCCTATTATTATAGTTATTGCATTTTTGGGTCTTTTCTCACTGTCAATAACCTCTTGCAATATCCTGTTAGTTGTATGGGGAGATGCTGTTTTTCTAAGTGGGTAGCATTCATTAGATTATGAGCTTCTGGAAGGCAAGACACACTTTGTATTCTCTGGGTGTGTATAGCACAGTGCTTTGCACATAGTAGGTGTTTAATAAAACCTCCATGACGTCACTTGACTTTTTAGTTATAAAAGGAGCCAGTGTTAGCTTAAGGCAATCTTTCCTAAGCTTTATAAAATTTTAATAGAATATTTACTGCCTTTTCTTTGATTTTAATGGTTCCCTTTCTACAAGGCATCCTATAACCACAGATTTAAACCTGGAAGGGATCTTAGAGATCATCTCCTTTAGTCTCCTGATTTTTTTTTTTTTTGGAGGGGGGAAGGCAAGGCTATTGGAGTTAAGTGACTTGCCCAAGGTCACACAACTAGTGAGTATGTCAAGTATCTGAGACCAGATTTGAACTGACTCCAGGGCCAGTGCTGTATTCACTATGCCACCTAGCTGCCCCTAGTCCCCTGATTTTTACGGATGAAATTAAGGCCCAGTGTGGGTGTGTGATTTGCCCAAGGTTTTGTCCACGATGACACAGATAGTAAGAGGCAGAATTGGGATTTGAACTCTGATACTCTGACCCCAAATCCAATCCTTTTTCTAATGCACCATCCTGATACAACATATTTTTATTTCTTAAAATATTACGATAATTTAATTTTTTATGATAATTTAATTTTGGTATGAGAATTTTTATTATTTTGAAATTTATCCTGGACATCCTGGAGCGTCCCAAAACTAGGTCTAGCAATCCCTGGGCTAATGAACCAGTCAAATTGCATAATTCTCTCCTTTAGATCTTCATATCTATCTACCTACCTCCCTACCTATCTATCTATCTATCTATCTATCTATCTATCTATCTATCTATCTATCTATCTATCTATCTATCTATCTATCTATCTATCTATCT
>NW_027186390.1:5704679-5716532 GCF_028583685.1 Petaurus breviceps papuanus
ATCCATCCATCCATCCATCCATCCATCCATCCATCCATCCATCCATCTATCTATGACCCAGGAGACAGTTCATGCTGATTCATTTTATATTATCCCTTCTACCCATGCCCTTGCTGCTTCTTCATTATTTTTCATAATGTGCTTTTATGTATGTTTGTGTTTCAAATAACTGCAAAGGGAAATTTTTCCCTGGAAAATTCTCTGTAGCATTTTTTTTTAAACAGGGAAGAGTTCAAACTTCTACAGAAATTAAAAATTGAAAAATGAAGAATTAGAAGTGAAAAACTCCTCAGCACTTTTCTAATTACTTGAAACGTTTTCAAACGATGCCCAAGGTAGTTTATAATAATACAAATAATAGAAGACACTTATACAGCCTTTTTAAGGTATGGTTTTTCCAGGAGCAATATATGGCTGTGAGAATTGGACTATAAGGAAAGCTGAGCATCAAAGAATAAATACTTTCAAATTGTGGTGCTGGAGATGACTTTTGAGAGTCCCTTAGACAGCAAGGATGTCACATCAGTCAACACTTAAAGAAATTCATTCAGGCTATTCACCGGAAGGTCAAATACTAAAGCTGAGGCTTAAATATTTTGGCCACAGAATGAGAAGACAGGACTCATTGGGAAAGAACCTGATGTTGGGAAAGATTAAAGGCAAAAGGAGAAGGGGATGGCAGAGGATGGATGATGTCATGGAAAGAACGAACATGAGCTTGGATAGACTTCGAGAGATAGTGGAGGATAGAAGGGCCTGGTATGCTATGGTCTATGGGGTCACGAAGAGTCAGACATGACTGAATGATAACAGCAAAAAGTTTGCAAAGTTATTTACATCCATTCTCTCATTTGATCTCACAACAAACCTGGGAAGGAGGTCTTTCAAAAAAAAATTGTTTAATAAACCAGTTGATTAGAGGAGGATAAATGATGACCGCCTTCCAACTTTATTTTACACGGGAAATTTTGTAGAAGGGGAAAAGAAGGTGGAGCCTTGTTTTTTCCTGGCCTTTATAGTGCTGAACTGTTTTTTTCTCTTCTCTTCTTTATTGTTTGGCAGGGACTCTTGTAATACATTGAGTTGCCTACATTCTCATAGTAGTTACAATGATCATACTTTCCAACTCCCAAATTTGGACCCATCACCTGAAAAAAGTTAATAATTTTGTAAAATTTCTTATGCTTTCTTTTCTTGAAATTGAATCTGACCTGGAAAAATCTGGGAGTTGTGATCACTATAACTACATCTGTTTTTTTTCTTTGTCAAAAAAAAAAAAAAGAAAAAATGAAGGACTAAGGCTGGAATTCCTTAATGAATCTATCCAATGCTGATCTTTCTGTCCTTTCTTTGGAATTCACAATATATCTATTGTCTTTAGCACACAGCTTAGAAATTATATTTCTGTCCTGGATTGTTCCCTCTTTATTTTACAACCATATTTTTTCTCTTCTCATTCAGATTGTGAACTCCTTCAAAACAGGACAGTGTTTTTTACTTTTCCCGCTTTGCCTAGCACCGTATTAGTTGATATATAATAATTAGTTTCTAACTACATAAGTTTAAAAAAAAATCTTCTTTGTGAGTTATTAAAGAGTTCCTTTGACAAGATTCTACCATTGATATAACTTTTTATCAGGTAGGTCAATGTTCACCTAAGATGTTTCTCATTGTCATGGAAGATGTCCTAAACAGAGGGCCCCCCCAAAAAAAAGAAAAAAAAGAATTCTTTTTCAAAAGCTACTACTTAGAGTGGTCATTGTACTACCTGCAGGGAACCCTGGGAGACAAGAAGACTCTTCAGTAAAATCCATTGTTATGTGAAAATTGTGAATTTAATTACGGACCCTGGACAAACCAAGTGCATGAAAAAATGTATATTGCCCAGAGGATGATATATGTCTGGCTTAGTAGCTCATTGAGTTTGTGCATGTTTGTGTATCTCTCTCTCTCTCCCTCCCTCTTTCTGTCTATGCCTCTCTCATTCTCTCTATTTTTGTCAAATAATAAGTATTTAAAAAATTAATCGTTTTCTTTCACTCTCTCCCTTCTCCCCAGCAAATTAAAAATAAATAAACACATCTAAAAACTTGATTCCTTAATACTTGTCTATGTAGTACTTGACACAGAGGTGAGTGGGTGTGGAGATGAATCTTCATTCTTTTGGATTCATGGTTTATTGCTATAGTGATCAGAATTCTAAAATCTTTCAGTATTATTTTACTCTTTCATGCTGTTATCATCATATAAAATAATTTCCTATTCTACTCACCTCACCTTCATCAGTTCATAAAAAAGTCTTTCTGTTTCCCTCTGAAACTGTCCATTTCATCTTTTCTTATGGCACAATAATATTCCATTATACTAATATAACCACAATTTGTTTAGTCATGCCCAAATAAGAGAACAGTCCCTTATTTTCCAATTTTTGGCTACCACAGAAAGAACTGCTATAAATATTTTTGTATACATAGATCCTTTTCTTCTTTGTTTGATTTCATTGGGGCATAGGCCTCATAGTGGTAAAGCTGGTCAAAGGGTATGCACAATTTGGTAACTTTCTGGGCTTAGTTCCAAATTTCTTTCCAGAACAGCATTAATGTACCTGTTTTCCCACAGCCTTTCCAACTTATTCTTTTGTTGTCTTTGCCAGTCTGATGAGTGTGAGGTAGAACCTCAAAGTTGCTTTAATTTGAATTTCTCTAATTATTAGTAATTTAGAACATTTCTTTCTTAGGATTGTGGAAAGCTTAGATTTCTTCCTTTGAAAACTATCTGTTCGTGTATTTTTTTCTTGGGGGAATGGTTCTTAGTCCTATAAATTTGAATCAATTCTTTATGTATCTTGGAAATGAGACCTTTATCAGAGATACTAACTGCAAATATTTTTTTTTAATGTGTTTCCTTTCTTTTTTTTTTTTTTTAAAGCAATCGGGGTTAAGTAACTTGCTCAAGGTTACACAGCCAGTTATTTCTGGGTGTGGTGCTGAATATCTGAGCCTGGGATTCGATCTCCAGGTCATTCTGACACTGGAGCTGGGGCTCTTACTTGCTGAGCCACCTGGCCGCCCCTAAGCAATTGGGGTTAAGTAACTTGCTCAAGGTTACACGACCAGGTGTTTCTGGGTGGGTGCTAAGTGTCTGAGCCCGGGATTCAATCTCCAGGTCATTCCAACACTGGAGCCAGTGCTCTTACTCGCTGTGCTACCTGGCTGCCCCAATGTGTTTCCTTTCTAATTTTTTCTGCATTAGATTTGTGCAAAAAAAGGCTTTAATTTTATGTAATAAAAATTGTCCATTTTGTCTTGTGTGATCTTATCACTTGTTCAGTAATGAACTCTTCTCATATCTATAGATATGTTTGTTTATGATGTGACTTTATATCAAAGTCATATGTCCATTTGGAGCTTATCTTGATGTGTGGTGTGAAATGTTGGTCTAAACCTAATTTCTGTCAAAGTGTTCAGTTTTTGTGGTAGTTTTAGTTTTAGGGATCTTTGGGTTTATCAAATACTGTGTTACTGTGTTTGTTTGCTTTTGTATGATATGTACCTAGTCTCTTCCATTGATTAAGCTCTCTTTTTTCTAACCAGTACAAAAAATAGAATACCACAGTCTCAGGAGAGTTAAAATTGTAAGTCACCTGAATAGTGGTAGGAAAAGTAAAGTCAATAGAAATGTTTTGCCAGGTGTGATGTGGCAGGGGAAAAAATGTTATAAAAGATTTAAGACTAGCTGTGTTGCTATTCCTTATACTCAACATTTACTCTCCTATTCTCATGGCCTTACACGGGCTGTCTCTCATGCCTGTCATGCACTTTCTCCTCACCTCCATACTTTGGAATCTTTAGTTTTCTTCAAGGCTTATCTCAAGAATCGTCTTCTCCATCAAGTCCTGATTCTCGCACCTTCCCTGCATTTATTGAATATATGTTTTTTGTATAGACTTATGTAGTGATGGATCAAGGTCAACTACATCTTCCTTCTAGTGTTCTAGGGATACCCCTGAGAAGTTGGAGATACTTTTCTCAAATACTCTTGGCTTGAGCCTCCGTTTTGATAAGTTCCTCCCACTGTTAAGGGCCCAGCTACATTTATCCAGTTAGCCCCGATTAGCTTTTAGAAGGCGATATTTACATGGCGGATAAAGCAAGAATTTCTCTTCTTCCTGCCAATGCCTGGGTGTGTGTGATTGAGGGGAGGAGTGACAATATTCTCCTTTATACCATCTCCATCCCTGGGGAGAATGGATTCAGAATTCATACACATTCTACATAGCATTGGTCCCACCAAGTTTATGTCCAAATATGGCACCACTGTTGGCTGAGTCTGAGTCCTGGCTACCTCTGGGCTGGGTCCTGAACATCATTACTTTGAACCGTGATGGTAGTCTGACTGGTTGCAAGTCTCCATTCTCAGACCTCTGGGTAGCTTATACTCCTGAACTTTTGAAGCGCACAAAATCATAGTTATCTCTAATTTCTTTCATGAGAAGCAGGGAAGAAGGAGAAGCAACAACAGAGCCATGAACTCTTGGCTCTGGATGAGAGAGGGCATGAGTCTTCTCTCTCACCCAGAGTTTTTCAGCGATAGATCCTTCTTCCCCAATGCCAGAAAGTTTGGAAAGAGTCTTTACAAAGAGATTGTCCCTTGCTGAATAGTGTTGTTGGTTTTTTAAAAATGTACTCCTGTTCTAACTCCATAGCAAATCAAAAAGGCTCTTCTGCAGTACCTGGTTAGCCGACCAGAACCAATTATAGAATGTCCGCACATGTTCCAAATCAGGGAGCAAGGCACTTCTATTGCGTATTTTTATACCTTTCTAGAAGCAGTCTCTCCAGCCTCTTCCAGTCTTCTTTGCACGCACACACACACACACACACACACACACACACACACACACACCACACTATTTCTCCCTATAGAATATAAGCTTCTTGTAGGCAGACATTCCTTTATTTCTGTCTTTGCATTTCCAGTATTTACATATTGTCTCCCTCTTTAGACTGTTAGCTCCTGGTGAGCAGGATCTTTTGCCTTCTTTTTTTTTTTTTTAATTTAAATACCCAGTGTTTAGCATAGGGCCTGACACAGAGTAGATGCTTGTTAGATATTTATTGACTGACTAGTGAGGACAAACTTCCTTGAGTGTTTAAAATTGGCTGCTTAAATAAATTTTTATCAGCTCAGTGTATAAAAGTGAGATGGATTAGCAATCAATTTGCACAAAAACCTTCCCTAGACATGGCAATAATTTGCATTTACCTATTTTAGTATGTTAAGAACAAAATTTTTTAAAAAGACAATATAGTATAAGGTATAGACATTATTTAAGAATGTATTTGTAATACTATTTTCATGTTTTTCCTTTTGTTTTATTTCTTTTTTCAAAACAATATGGAAATATGTTTTCCATGGTTGCATATATATAACCTATATCAAATTGTTTACTGTCTTAGGGAGGAAGAAGGGGAGGGAAGGAAAGAGAAAAAAATTTTTTTTGGCTTTTTGGAGGGGGGAAGGCAGGGCAAGTTAAGTGACTTACCCAAGGTCACACAGCTAGTAAGTGTTAAGTGTCTGAGGCTGGATTTGAACTGAGGCTCTCCTGACTCCAGGGCCAGTCCATCACCCAGCCTCCCTGAAAAGAGAAATTTTGGAATAGAAAATTATATTTAAAAAATACTAAAAATTGTCTTTACATGTAATTGGAAAAAATAAAATACTATAAATAAAGAAGTGTATGTATATATGTGTGTGTGTGTGTGTGTGTGTCTGAACTGATGCAAAGTGAAGTGATCAGAGGAGAATATTATGCACAGTAATAGCAATTTTGGGCAATGATCAACTGAGAATAACTTAGCTATTCTCAGAAATATGATGATCCAAGATAATTCTGAAGGACTTAAGATGAAAAATGCTATCGATCCAAGATAATTCTGAAGGACTTAAGATGAAAAATGCTATCCACTTTCTTTTTGTTTTTAAAGCAATTGGAGTTAAGTAATTTGCTCAAGGTTACATGGCCAGGTGTTTCTGGGTGGGTGCTAAGTATCTGAGCCCGGATTTGATCCCAGGTGATCCCGACTCTGGGGCCGGTGCTCTTACTCACTGTGCTACCTGGCCGTCCCTCAATATCCACTTTCAGACAAAGAACTGATAGAATCTCAATGCAGATTGAAGCATATTTTTTTAAACTTTCTTTTTTTGTGTTTGTGTTTTCTTTTGCAACAAGGTTAATGTATAAATATGTTTTGCATGACTGCACATGTCTAATCTATATCTAATTGCTTTCTCAGGGATGGGGGAAGAGAGGCAAAGAAGGAGAGAATTTGAAACAAAAAAATGAAAGTTAAAATTTCTTTTTGTAATTTTTTTAATTTCAAGAGAATTTTTTTTCATAAAAAAAGTATATGTAGCCTTTAATATCTCTACGTTTCAGCTTTTCTGATATTGTTTTTTTAGGATTTTTTTGTCTTACTTTTCCCTTGGGCATTACCACCAGTTACCCTTTTATTATGGTGTTGCTAGATTGAGAGGCTGGTAAAGTTAATGAGGTACCATCATCCTTCCTTCTGGGGGATGGGAGATGTTTGTTTCCTCTTATTAATACTGTTTAGTAGAGAATAGTAAACCTATAAAAATTGGCAATAGGTAAAAAGTGGAGCCAATTGAATACTGCTTTCTCTGTTCTCACTGATTATTTTCTCCATTTCCTTGAAAAACGTCCCCTAGTTGGTCTACGTCTACTTCCTGTTTCCAGAAGTTGGGTTACAGGCATAGCATGGGATGATGGAGTACAATTTGTGGATTTTGGAGTTACAAATATCCCTCCTCCTCCCCCCAAAAAAAAGTTTATGGCAGCACTGGATTTTGATGGAGAAAGCAAGTGAAAAAGATAGATTATTATTTAGATAGCAGCATGCATTTGTGCCATACTGCTCCACAGACCAAATAAGCCAAAATCATAAAGATTTAGGCTCTGTGGAGCTTGTAGAAATGACTTGGGGAGCAGGGTGTTTCAGAGCATGATGAAAACTTACATTGGATGTTGTTTATAGGAGAAGAGATTTAGGACTGGGAGGGATCTTTGAAGCCTTATTTTATAGGCAAGAAAACTGAGGCTCAGAGAGATTCTTGATCAAGGTAGAAAATGACAGCCATAATTCGAACTCATTGTCAAACTTATGTTTGACTTAAAATCTAAGCATCTTTTTTTCCATACCATGACATATTCACTGTTCCCCACTCTGTTCCTGTAATTACAAAAAATTAAAATGTAGTATCCTTGAAACACTCTAATGAAAATTGTTGGCAACTTCAAAGTCTTCTTTTTCTTATTACTTTTCATATTGCATAGCAATTTGGCCTGATCATTTTCCTGCCTCCTTTCTGCACCCCCTTTTGGAGTATCACTTAGCATTTTTCAATCAGATTGGGCTGAGACAAAAGGTTCTCAGGCCTTTCTAATCCCTGGGGCCTAAATGAACCCTCTTTTTTTTCTTTTTTTTTTTTCCCCATCTCCTGGCTGGTTTCTCAACTTTTAAGCCCTACACTTGTAGGCCCTGGCTAGGATGGATGTCTCCTTTCTCAGGGATCTACCCTTTGGCATTAGATCAGCAGCACTAAGTCAGAGTTGCTGCCCACGCAAATTAGGACCTCCTTCAAGGACAGATGTGGAGGCTTCACTCAGGGTGGAGCCTGGCTCCTGCCATTCACAAGATCCTGCCTTAATCCATCAATAATCACGTTTGTTTCTGTGCCAAACAGAAGCTATGGTGTTGCCACATGTTTTTGTACAGTGTCTAATACCTCTAAGCCTTGTTTTTTTGTTTTCCCATTTATGTTCTCTCTCATGAGGTAGAAGCACTATCTTTCCCTTTTTAAAGTTTCTGGAGAACGGTAGATATCCCTGCCTTTCATAGTGCTGACCCTAAAGTGAACCATGTCTCTCTTCCTCAGAAGCACACAGTTTTCTTCTTCAGAAAGACAGAGTTATCCTTCCTCCTTCCCTCCCCTTTCCTGTGGTTTACTAGTTTGCTTACCAGGAAGGTTCAGATAGATTAGAATCCCTCTGATCTCTAGATATCACCCTCAGCATCCCTGAAATTTGTATTCCCTGTGGCTTTCTCAAAAGTTACTTTTTCGATGGCCCTAACTTTCATTTGTGTAGATCACAACTGTGGCTACCACACCAGCCCAGATACAGGGAGAAAGAGATGGAGCTGGCTGCGATCCCAGATTGGTGAATGCTGAAAACTCCTACCTTCCCCATGCCTCTTCCCCCATTTCCTCTACTAGGAATGAATGACAGGGAAGAAAAAACAATGTGAGCAATAGATAGGACCAAGGAGGGAGTTACTATGGCTTAGGGGACAGGGTTTAGGATTCTTGGCATCAACTGCTTTGTCATTTAGGTTTGCCTCACTTTTAGCAAGCCCAGTTTAGGAAAATAGGTTTATTTGCTAATTGAAGGCAGCTTGGTAGTACTTGGGGGTAGAGCACTGCACCTGGAGGCAGGAAGACTTCCATTCCATCCTACCGCACTCGCTTATTTAGCTGTGTAATCCCAGATGAGCCACTTAACTTCTCTCAGTCTCAGTTTCCTCATCTGCAAAATAGGGATAATAATAGCATTAACCTCCTGGGGTTGTTCTGAGGATCAAATAAAGTGCAATTTGTAAAGTGCTTGGCAAACCTTAAAGCACTAGGTAAATGCTAACTATTATTTTGGCTAGCTAACTGCTTTCCACTCTTTGATGGTTCCGCCCTATGAATCCATAATTTTATCAGTACCGGTGCTTCAGAGGCAGATTTTCACAGAAGATGAGAATTACAGACCTTCTACACCTTCTCATCTTCAGCGATTCTGATCCATGTGTTTCCATAAATCCTTGAGGATCCACTGAATATGCTGGTCCTTTTGATGTAGCCTTTGGCTGTCCATCTGTGGTCTCATATTGTCACTATATTACCAGCTTTTTTTCTGGTCATAAATACCCTCAGCGATGTATATTTTTTAAACATAATATATATATATATATAGGCTCTATAATAAGTGCCTGCGATACACAGAAAAGTAAAAACAGCCCTCGCCCTCAGGGGGCTCACGTGGGACAGGGGCGACGGTACATACAAGAGGTATACAGAGAGAAGGTCATATCGGGCAGAAAGGCAACCAACACAGCATGGGGACTGGCTTCCTGCGGGAGTGGAATTTGAGTTCAGTCTTGAAGAAAACCTGGGATATATTCTCAAATATTTATTTCCCTTCGTTCTCTTGGTAAAGATACTGGAGTGATTTGCCATTTCCTCCTCCAGCTTTTTTTTTTTTTTTTTTTGTAATTCCAGACATGCGTGTTTATTAGAAGGGGGAAGGTATTCACTTCCCTCAGGGTCTCTCTAGGCAATGAAGATCTCTCTCTAGGAGGCCGACACCCACCTAGGCTTGTATTTGTATGCCTATAGGAAAGCCCTTGCCTCCATTCTGCTAACATTCCCAGGGTTTAGGGTCATTTGGGCCAGATCTGAAGGCAAGCTCCTAGCCCTTTGGGAGGAACTTGGGGGTGGGGTGAAGGGTGGGGGGGACAGAAAAGGAGACTAAGAACACATGACATCATGTGCAGGAATTGGGGGTAGGACCAGCTAATCTGCCCTGCATACTTAAAATTCCCAAGACCCTAGGGCATCTACCAACCTAGGAAGAGGAGAAAAAGGTGGGCAGGACCTTAAGACCTCTTTCTACCCCACGTACCATAGTTGATGCCAGTTTCAGGTCCCTGGGACTGTTGGAAGAAGGTAGGTGGGACTGCAGGGCTGGAGACTGAGGCAGAGGGCCCAGCTGGGAGTCAGGGCAGGGCTGGAGGTTGAGGCAGAGGGCCCAGGTCGAGCTGCTTCCTCCATTGTAGCATCTTTAGAAGGCTGAGGCTGGCTTGGAAGAGCCAATCACGCTGAAAGACGAGCTGATGGAAAGCACTGAGGGGCAGCAGGCCTGATGGGTCTGCATGCTTCAGAGTGGTCAGTGGTGTGTGCATGCTATTGGTCTGGCAGTGGAATGGAGGGTTGGATGCCCCAGTCATCTGCCACCTCCTCAGGGGTCTGACCCAAGACAGAGAAGACATCTTTTGAGTAGGTCATGTAGAAAACCTGGAAGATGTCCTGTTTCAGCGTCCATATTGGAGGAGTGCATAGAGGCTGTCTCTTCATACAGTTTCTTCTCAAGGTATGTCACCACAGGACCTGGTTCCAGGAGGCTGATGTTCATCCCAAACTTGAGCACCTTCAGGGAAAGGCTTTCACAGAACCCCTTCCTGGCAAACTTGGAAGCACAGTATGCATAATTGAAAAGGAGTCCCTGTTGCCCCAGGATGCTGCTCATGACTACCATGTGCCTCTGGCAGCACCACTCCATACTGGGGAACCACTTCCTGGACCAGCCATACCAGCCCCAGAGAGTTGATGTGTAGTGCCCACTGTATGGCCGCCATACCTTGACCCTCCAGGGGACCGATCAGACCCACCCCTGCATGGCTCACCAGAATATCCGCTCTTTGGTCCAGTATGTAGCCACACACTGACCAGATGAGTCTTTACAGGTGACATCAAAGGGCCTGATCTGCAGTGTCTTCTCTAGTGTGTCCCTAACTTTCTCCTTCAGGGGCCCCTTTTTTCATCATGTCCCCCATGGTGTCAGTCACTTTGAACCTCTTAAGCTCATCCTTGGCCAGCCGCACAGCCAGGGCCAGGCCAATGTCAGAAGAGCAACCAGTGATCAGCACATTCTTGTAGGTCATTGGTCTTGGATAAAATGGGCAGTGCCAAGGAGCTGAATCCTAGAACTCAGAGCATCCCAGCTGGAAAGATCTTGCTGTACCTTGGCTGCTGCCCAAGTTCAATCTCTGACTCCCTGAACTCCTGCCTCTTCCATCTTATTTTACAGATGAGATAAATTGAGGCCAACAGGGTTATGTGACTTGTCCAGGATCATAAGTATCTGAGGCTGGATTTGAACTCAGGTCTTCCTGACTACAGGGCCAGGTGCTCTATCCACTATACCACCTAGCTACCCTTCTTCATTCATAGTCCTCCCCAAATTCTTTAAAGAGAGGAAAATGAATTTTCTCATCTACTTACTGGGGCCAAAATTGGTCATTAGAATTACACTGTGATCAATTAGTTCTCAGTATATCTTTTTTTCTAACAAATTTTGTTTTCTCATTTGTATATCGTATTTTCTCTTTATATTTTTTAAAATTTGTTTTCTCATTTGTATATCACATTTTCTCTTTATATTTTTTAAAATTCTGAATTTAACACACCAAAAACCCCCCAACATTCCTATACACAAAGTAGAACAGAAAAAATAGGATCATATTTGAAATCACTGATCTATTACAGATTGCTTGTTTATTAAAGCAGATAATAAATTTGACATGTTACTTTCAAAACTGTCCTGCTTATCTGTGTTTCCTTCTGAACTTTCTTCTGTTCTCTTCTATGCATTTAAAAAATACTTCCATTCTTTTTTGGGCAACACTGTATCCAACTCCTTCTTTCTCCCCATTTAACCTTCCCCGAACAAAACAAAAACAAAAACAAATCAAAAACACAATCCTTGTAATAGGTATAATCAAGCACAGCAAAACCATTTGTCATGGCCAAAATGAATGTCTATTTTGTACCTTGTGTCTTATCACCGTTCTGTCAGGAAGAAGGTAACAGGTTTCATCATTAGTGGATCCTCTGGAGTCTTAATTGTTGATTACATTGATCAGAGTTCCTAAGTCTTTTCAGTGTGTGTGTGTGTGTGTGTGTGTGTGTGTGTGTGTGTGTGTGTGTGTGTGTGTGTGTGTGTGT
>NW_027186390.1:5716542-5720002 GCF_028583685.1 Petaurus breviceps papuanus
TGTGTGTGTGTGTGTGTGTGTGTGTGTGTGTGTGTGTGTGTGTGTGTTATAATGTTGTTGCTCCTGTATAAATTGTTTTCCTGGTTCTTATATTTTGCATCATTTTCTACAAGTCTCCCCAGGTTGTTTTTTTTTTCTTTAAATCATCCCTTCCATAATTTCTTCTAGTGGAATAACACTCAGTTATACAATGTACCATACTTTGTATACTTTATTCATCCAGACCTCAAATTGATTTTTCCATTTTTCCTAGATATGTTATTTATCCTCTAATCATGGGTGTCCCATCAAGGCTCTGACCTAGGCTCTCCTGTTTTCTCCCTCTGTACTACACTTGGTGATCTCTTCAGTTTCCATGCATTTAATTATTATCTCTATGCTGATGATTCTCAAATCTGCCTATCCTGCCTTAACCTCTTTGTGATTTCCAGTTTTGCATCTCCAACTACCTTTCAGTCATCTCCAGCTGGATATCCCAACAGACATCCTAAACATGACCCTGTCCAAAATTGAAATCGTTATCTTTTCCCTAAATTTTCTCCACCTCCAAACTTCCCTATTACTGTTGAGGTCACCACCAGTTTCCCAGTCCTCCATTCTGGCAACCTAAGTGTCATCCTTGACTGATCACTGTTTTCCATCTTCCATATCCAAATTGTTGCCTGTTGATTTCACATTTGCAACATCTCTGAAATATGCTCCCTTCTCTCCTCTGATACTGCCAACACTCTGGTGCAGACCCTTATCTCCTCATGCATGGTTTACTGCAGTAGCCTGCTAATGGGCTGCCTCAAGTCTCTTCTCCACTCAGCCACCAAAGTGATTTTCCAAAAGTACGGGTTTGACTATGTCACGCTTCTACTAAACTCTGGTGGCTCCCTATCACCTCCAGGATTAAATACAAAATCCTCGGTTTAGCATTCTAAGCCCTTCATAACCTACTCCCCAGCACCCACCTTTCCAGTCTTATTAGATATGATTCCCTGCCACGTACTCTTTAATCCAGCAACACTGTCCTGGCTGTTCCTCGAACAAGATATTCCATCTCTTGGCTCCAAGCATTTTCTTTGGCTGTTCCCCATGTCTGGCATACTCTCCTTTCTTATCTCTGCCTCCTGGCTTCCCTTGGCTTCCTTAAAGTCCCTATTAAAACCTGGTCCTCTGTGAAGAGCCTTTCCTAACCTCTTTAAATTCTAGTGTCTTCCCTCTCTTATTTACTATTTATCTTATATATAGCTTGTTTCAGGAGCAGCCAGGTGGCTCAGTGGCTCGAATGCCAGGCCTGGAATCAGGAAGACTTACCTTCCTGTGTTCAAATCTGGCTCAGACACTTAGGAGCTGGGTGACCCTGGACAAGTCACCTATCCCTGTCTTCCTCAGTTTCCTCATCTGTAAAATGAGCTGGAGAAGGAAATGGCAAACCACTCCAGTATCTTTGCCAAGAAAATGCTAAACGTGGTCACAAAGAGTCAGATATGACTGAAAAATGACTGAACAACATAGCTTGTTTCTACATATATTTGCTTGTTGCCTCCTCCATTATATTGTGAACTTCTTGAGGGTAGAGAGTATCTTTTGCCTCTTTTTGTATCCCCAGAACTTAGTATAGCCCGGACCAGTGGCACATACTGACCAGAGCAGACTTCAGGAGAGTGAATCAGCGGTGTTGGTTTCCAGACTTCTCAACCCATAAACACCAAAGAGAAAGTAAAAGGACAAAACCTTACTTTAATTTTTTTTTTTTGGGGGGGTGTCACACGATTAGTAAAGTGTTATGTGTTTGAGGCTGGATTTGAACTCAGGTCCTCCTGACTCCAGGGCCAGTGCTCTATTCACTGCACCACCTAGCTGCCCCCCCCCCCAAACCTTACTTTAAATGGTTAAAAAGGAAACCTGTTATTATTCCTGAAAAAAAAAAAAGCCATTTAGGTACCAAAAGAAAGTGATGGAAAATACACAACAAAGGAGGATGAGAAGTCAGATAAAGAGACTGAGGAAGAAAAGCCTACTTCACCTGAAAGCAAGTTGCAGCCACAGGGGCCAAGCCAAGTTACTTCTCTTCCAACACTCTCCGTGCCAACCATTTTCCATAGTATGTGCTAGCGCAGTGTGGTGTCGAGTTATATTAAAAAGCACTTTAGGAAAAAAAAAACAGTATAGAGCCTGGCACATAGTATGCACTTAATAAATGCTGATTGACTGATTTATTAATGAATTAATGATATGCGAGCATTATTGCTCCATTTGCCTGTTAGGTATGCATTTCGCCCATTTCATTTATCACCAGCGCTGTGTATGCACATGTACAGTTTAGACAACTAGTCTTTGAATCCCCTTGTGAAGTAATGCTTTGCGTTATGTTATGTTTATTTCATCTGGCTGAGATATGAGTGGAACCATAGGAAGATTATCTGTTATGTTGGGTTGACCCTAGGTGTTTTAAATGTTGATGCTTATGCTGTTCAGTTGTAAATGTTGGGATGTACATCAAATCATTTTCCCATTGAATGCAAAATCTTCATCTGCGAGAAGGTATGTTGCTAGAGCCTTTGCATGTCCTTTTTATCTCTGTAGAAAAACAAAAGTACAGAAAATTTCTCTAGAAGGAGACAAATGGAACAGCAACTGTGAGATTCAACCATTGCAAATGAGACTATTTCATCCGTTTCTGTTACAGAGAGGGGATGCCAAAATGTCATACCCTAAATGTACTTTGGGGCAGGAGATCTCACAATAGGAGACAGAGGCATGTTATCTTTATGCTGCTATGTCCAGAATTTACTTCTTGTTTTCTTTATGACGACGTCGGACTCAGACTTCCAAGCAGCAGTGGTTGCTGTTGCCAGAGATGTGAGCAACTAGTCATTGAGATCATAGGAGGCAATGCAGAGAACACAATAAACTCTGTCCTAAAGCTATAGCACTCTTAGAGAGTGGGAGAACCAGAGGCTGTAATGAAAGACTAAACTGTGTGGCTAAGATTGTCAGCTATTGTCAATCATTCATTCAATAATCATTTATTGAGTAACAATGCCACTCACTATGCTAAATGCTGAGGGGGAGTCCAAGAAAGGCAAAGACCTTTCCTGCCCTCAAGGAAATCACAATCTAATTGTGGATTCTATTCCATTGTACTGTTGGTCTGGGGGAAATTGTTTTCTTTCATCTTTCCTGCTTTCCCTCCTTTCTAGTCCACAATCCTGAGATGAGGTATGGACTTCTGTCCCCTTTATTCCTTACTTCTGAACCATAGGTGGATGTGGTTAGGAGTTCCTCTAACCACATCTAATTCACTTGCAAGTCATGGCATCACCTTTTTGATGTCATAGTCTTCTTCGACAATGAAGGACAATCTGTGAGTAGTAGGAGCTGCCCCACTGGGGACCCAAATGTCCAGTTCCAGTTGGGCAATGCAACTTCCTTCCTTCCTTCCTTCCTTCCTTCCTTCCTTCCTTCCTTC
>NW_027186390.1:5720012-5748337 GCF_028583685.1 Petaurus breviceps papuanus
CTTCCTTCCTTCCTTCCTTCCTTCCTTCCTTCCTTCCTTCCTTCTTCCCTCCCTTCTGCTCTGTCCAAAAGGAATGTAAATTTTGATTCTTGAAACCTCCCAAGATATCTTGGGGTTTACAGGCTATTTTCCTTTTTTAAGGACCATGCCTTAAACCCAAATCATTCTGACTCACATTAATTGATTAATAATAGGTCCCAGCTGAAGGCCCATTTGGTTATTGTTTGGGTCCTGATGGCTCAGAGTGAATGTAAATAGCATTTTTTTCTGTTTTTGCTAGAAATCCTGAGTATCTTACCCTCCCAGATTGATTAAAAAAAAACTAGGTAAAAGAGGCAATTTTTTGCCTCCTGTCTTACTGAGCCTTAATCACTGAATGGATGTTGCCTCAATCAAACTGAAACCTGAGAAAGACCTTAACTTAAAAAGGTCAAGGTCTCCCACAGCATCTGGAACCATCACTAGTCATCATGATCTATATCTTGCTACTGGATCCGGGTGGCTCTAGAGAAGAGAGTGAGGCTGGTGACTTTGCACCAGTCCTCCCTCACTTAAATCCAATTTATCTGCAAGTCATTTCATCATCTTCCTGATGCCATGGTCCTCTTTGAGAAGGAAGCACCACCACCACCAACCCAAAGATCTGGGAGTGCCACGGGTTTAGGAGTTAACTGAAGGTGAATGACTCCATGTAGGACTTCTTGATAATTTCCTGTCCATTTTGTTCTAGATACAATATATACAATAAACTAGCTTATGACAGAATGCTAAATTTCTGAGCCCTGCAAATACAGGGGGCTGAGATTTGAGGAAGAGAAACCCAAAGGAGATCAGGTCTTATAAGCAATTTACAGAAAATAGATTTCCTATTTTGAGTAGTATTCTATTACCTACAGTGGAATGATTTTAGTCCGCTGTCAAAGTGTGGACTTGTGGTGGGAGGAGCGGTCTAGGCATTTTCAGGCTGATTACTCTTATGTGGCTAGTAGGGATACTACAGACTTCTGGAATGCTATTTAGTGCATGAGCTGAAAGAAATTGACCTAGCCACTGGGTTGGGGGTTCTAGTAGAATGCCACCTGGTGAACAACTCATATTTTGCAATCCATATTGGATAAAAAATATAGTGAAACATTGTTTTCCTGTAAAACCCAAAATCTATTATTTATTTTCATGCTAAAGGAGAGAAGCTGTAGCTAGAAGAAGACTGCTGTATCCATCATTTATGTAACCCAGGTTTCAAGACAGGATCAATTTGCACAAGACTCTCCTTATTGGTAGAGAGCATGATGACATGAATGCATGATCATGTGAGGGTAAAATTGGTGAGAGAGCTTTGGAAGGAGGGACATTCTCTATTTGTTGAGAGAAAAAGAACGAGAGAAATATGGTTCCAGACTTTTAGATTATCCATGCATCCCATGTGGATAAACATATCATAAATGAGCAACACACACCTTACATGTATTGTTATTGTTTTTTCCTTTTTGAAGAGGACCCATAACATCACAGAGTGATGTCTTTACTTGTGCATGAATTGGATTTAAGTGTTGATTGTGCTTAATATTGTTGTTCATCCTTTGTTTTTGAAGAGGACGAGTGACACCACAGGGTGATGTCACTTTCTTTTTTTTTATTTTAATTTTTTTTATTTTTCAAATGCTTTATTAATTTCTGATTTACATCATTCATTTCTGCCAGATTTTGAGTTACAAATTTTCTCCCCATTTTTCCCCTACCCACTGCCCCAAAATAGCAGTCCCACAGGATATCCCCTTCTCCAATCTGCTCTCTCCCATATTTTCTCCCATACCCCTTTCGACTTTTCCAGTGGATCTCTATGCCCCAGTGCCTGTATATCTTATTTCCCAATTACAATAAAATAGTATTAATAATAGTATATATATATTTGAATATTTGATTTTAAAACTTTGAATTCCAGATTCATTCCCTTCCTCCCTTTTCACCCACCCTTACTGGGAAGATAAGCAGTTCAGTATAGGTTGTACTTGTGTGGCTAATGCAAAACAATAACATAGTAGATATATTATAAAAGACTGACTATATTTCCCTCCCTCCTATCCCACCTTCCACTTGTTCTATTCTCTACTTGGATCCCGTCCCTTTTCAAAAGTGGATACTTCCAACTTCCCTCTCTGCCAGCCTGCCCTCCCTTCCATCATTCCTCTTCTCATCCCCTTCCCCCCCCCTACTCTCCTGGAGCATGAGATACCCTATTTAATGTGTATTTCATTCCCTCCTCAAGCCAAATTCCATGGGAATAAAGTTGACCCATTCCCTTTTGCCTTCCTATTCTTCCCCTCCATTGAAACCATTTTCCCTTGCCTCTTCTATATGAAATAGTTTATCCCATTCTGTCTCTCCACATCTCCTCTCATTATATTCCTCTCTTACCTCTTAATTTCACCTTTTATGTATCATCCCTTCCTGTTAAATTGGTCCTGTGCCCTCTATCTATGTATGCCTATAAACATATATACACACATTCACATATGTATTCATATGCCCATATATATGTATATGTGTATATATATGTATATGTATACATATATATATATTTCTATTCCCTTCAACAACTGAGAAAAGTTTCATAAGTTACAATTATTGTTTTTCCATGCAGGAATGTTAATAGTTCAACTTTGGCAAGTTCCTTATGATTTCTTTTCCTTGTTTACCTTCTCATGCATCTCTTGCTTCTTGTATCTGAATGTCAAATTTTCTATTCAACTCTGGTTTTTTCAGCAAGAATGCTTGAAAATCCTCTATTCCACTGAATTACCATTTTCCCCTGAAACATGATACTCAGTTTTGCTGGGTGGGTGACTCTTGGTTTTAATCCCAGCTCCCTGGACCTCCGGAATATCACATTCCAAGCCCTTCGATCCCTCAGTGTAGAAGCTGCCAGATCCTGGGTTATCCTGATTGTGTTTCCACAATATTCAAATTGTTTCTTCCTGGATGCTTGTAATATTTTCTCCTTAATCTGGGAATTCCAGAACCTGGATATAATATTCCTAGGAGTTTTCTTTTTGGGATCTTTTTAGGAGGTGATCAGTGGATTCTTTCAACCTCTATTTTGCTCTCTGGTACTAAAATCAGGGCAGTTTTCTTTGAGAACTTCCTGGAGGATGATTTCTAGGTTCTTACTTTGATCAAGGCTTTCAGGTAGTCCAATGATTTTTAAATTATCTCTCCTGGATTTATTTTCCAGGTCAGTGGTTTTTCCCATGAGATATTTCTCATTGCCTTCTATTCTTTCATTTGTTTGGATCTGTTTAACAGCATCTTGTTTTCTCATAAAGTCATTAGCTTCCATTTGCTCCAATCTAATTCTGAGGCAATGATTCTCCTCATTGAGCTTTTGAGATTCTTTTTCCATCTGGCAAATTCGGCTTTTTAAGGCATTCTTCTCCTCATTGCCTTTTTCAGCCTCTTTTGCCATTTGAGTTAGTCTATTTTTTAAGGTGTATTTTCCTCAGTCAGGCTGTTGACTCTCATTTCATAATTTTCTTGCATTGTTCTCATTTCTCTTCCCAATTTTTCCTCCACTTCTCTTATCTGCTTTTTAAGGTCCTCTATGGCCTGTAACCAGCTCATATTTTCCTTTGAAGCTTTTGGTGCAGGAGTTCTGACTTCACTGTCTTCCTCCTGTTCTATGCTTTTCTCCTTTTTGTCCCCAAAATAGGAGTCTAATGTTGAAATCTTCTGTCTGTTTTGTTTCCTTTGCCAGGTCATGTTGCCCCTCAGTCACTTGATCCCTGGGCTTTTTGCCACAGTAGGACTCTGCCACCAGACAGTGGAGCTTTCGTCCCAAACACTAGGGTTTTCTCAGCTGCCGGAGGTATTAGGTGAGTGCCCTTTCTGAGTCCTCCACACTTGCTGGCAAGCTGGACACACACCTCAGGACCTCTACCCTAGACTGCAATCCAGATCCAAGAAGGTTAAAGCAAGACCGATTACCCCTCAGGCTGGTTTTTGGTCCCCCTACAGTCTGCAGGCCAGGAGCTGAAGCTGCCATGTGGCTGGCTGGCTGGCTGTGCAGGTGTCTCAGAGGCTTCTCACCCTGGGGGCAAAAGCCACCCATTCCCACTTACTGGGTCCCAAAGTCCAGACTGCACTGACCTCTCACTTTGTCCTTTGCATCTATGTGTTGATAAATCTGGAAACGGCCACAGCTACTGCTGATCTGGAGTCCTTCTGGCTGGCGGCTAGTCAGGCCCACCCTGGGGCTAAAGCCTTGGCATAGGGCTGGGCTCAGCTCCCAGAGCACTGCTGGCTAATTCCTGCCGGCCTGCCAGCCTGTCCTCAGCAGGAAGTTAGCTTCTTTGTGTCATTTTGTAGTTTCTGCTGGTGATGTCACTTTCAAGTGAATTGGATTTATGTGAGGCAGAATTGTGTAACACTTGTCAACTTCTCTTTTCTTGAGTCATTGAAGTACAGTGGCAAAACCAAGTCAGGATGACTGGCGATGACCTAGAATGTAGTAGATGACCTTGGCATCTTTAATGTCTGACCAAGCTTGAAATGCTCCACATCACCTGCTTCAGCCACCTTCATGGCCATTGGAACAAATTACTCTCATCTTCTAATTCCACCTGGGAAGATCTTGATATTCTTGGGATAGACATTCTGCCAACTCCCCTTTGGGTTTGAGGTCTGTTATCCTTAACCTGACTTAGCCTATTGGTTTTACCCGGTGTGGCTGCTGCCTATGCTACAGCTTCTTGGAGCCAACAGTGAGAGTTAGGTGACAGGTGGACATCAAAGGTGGATGAACAGCCCTGAAAAGGGCTCAGCAAGCCCTCACACCACAGGAGCTTGTCCTCCCTGAACACCTCATATACCCCATGTATCAATAATAGCTATCACCAAATTTTTAACAATCTCAAACATTTACATAGCATCTTAGGAGTTACAAAGTACTTAATCAAAATGATCTCATTTGATATAGGAAATCTTGCCTCAAAAAATCTTTGGAACTTCCTTATTGGCAAACACTATACCATAGAATGTGATAGAAGGAGCAGGTGATATTTGTAAAAGGTATTTCCTTTGACTAATCTCTACGTTATCTATTTACCTATGTAACCATGGACAAATCTTAACCTCTTTGCGCCTCAGTTTCCTCATCTGTAAGATGAAAGGGTTGGACCAAAAGATCTCTAAGATCTCTTACAGCTCTAAAGCTGTGATGCTATGATCTTGCTTATATTATCCTATATGAAAAGTTAAAGCTTTTGCTTAGGTGTGTGATTAATCATCATTTGGGGACAAGTATAAATATTTCTCCATGATATAGTATCTTTTTGGTTTTTTTTTTTTTTGCCTTTTTGGAGGGCAATTGGGTGAAGTAAATTGCCCAAGGTTACACGGCTAGTTTTTTTTGTGTGGGTGTTAAGTGTCTGAGGCCGGAACCAAACTCTGGTCCTTCCTGACTCGGACAGGTGTTTTATTCACTTCGTCACCTAGCATGACATAGTATCTTGAAAAGTTTATTGTTTAAGTTACATTTAAAAAGTGATTTTGATGCTATAAAGAAAGGGTTTAGGGGCAGCTAGTGCAGTGAACAGAGCACCGGCCCTGGAGTCAGGAGGACCTGAGTTCAAATCTGACCCAGACACTTAACATGTACTAGCTGTGTGACCTTAGGCAAGTCATTTAACCCCAACTGCCCTGCCCTCCCCCCTCCAAAAAAAAAGCAAAAAAAGAAATGGTTTACTGGTTAAGTCTAGGCTCATCATTTCAGAACATGTCTGAAGTACTGCTCTTAGATACAAAATACTATATATCATAGGGAGGCCATTTCCCTAGGGGGAAAAATTGTGTATGAAACAAAATTCATTGATGTCATTCCCCACTTCCCTTTTGGGCTCCTCTCATTCTGCCTGGTGCTTCCTTCTCTCGGTGTCTAGTACCCTTATACTGTCACTTGATTGTTTAAAGCATCTCATTAGAAATCTTCATTTAATTTGCCCTCTCTGTGCTGTGGCCCAAGTTCTAAAGCTGTCTCTTTTCCTCACTTCAGTCAAACTGTGATTTTCCTGTACCATGTTCTCTCAGAGTCCTGCACCAACAAACTGTTCTCTGGGAAAATAAACTATTAAGTATTAGACTGTCTCTCTTAACTCCCCACTCCACATCTTATAGATAATAATAATATGGAGGGTGTGACCAGGAGGAGGGGTCAAAGTTAACAAAGTTAAAAGAGGAAGCCTTTGTTCTGGCCAGATAATGTGTCCATAAAAGGTGTCGTCATATTAAGAGTCCTGCTGCTTTAGGCTTCATCTTTAAAAGACCCAGAGCTGGAGACAGTTGAAAGAATCCAGAGCTGAGAGAGACTGATAAAGCAGTCATCTGAAGCAGTAGAGACTTCAACTGGAGAAGATTGGAGAGAAGGAACCCTATGGGCCCAAGAAAAGAAGGAATCATAGGTGTTAAGATGGCAGCATCTTGAAGCAGTGTTAGAAGGGGAAGTTGAAAATTCCTAGACCAAGCCCCTTGGACACACAGGAGGTGTTCCTGGAGAAGGCTTCCTTCTCTTTGAATCCTATAGCAGAACTTTATACTTTATTCAGTAGGTAATGGGGAGCCACTGAAGTTTTTTGAGTAGATGAATGATCAAACCAGTACACTGAGATTATTTGTGCATGAGTGTGGAGTACACACTGGAGGTGGGATAGACTGGAGATACAAACACCAGTTAAGAAGTTTTTACTACAACCTAGGCAAGAAGAGGTAAGGCCCAGAGCTAGGGTGGGATTGGAGCTGAGGTGTTGGAAGGGAGAGATCATTCTCTAGGAATTGGGATTTTAGGTCACTTCCTGGATGGAATGTAGTAAACTTCTAGATATCAGTAACTTTTTTTGTTGTTCGTTTGTTTTTAATAGGTTCTTATATAAAGGTTTTAATTTAATTGACTTCAGAAGGTTATTCAGAAGATACTTTGGGTGGGGATGGGAAGGTCTTACCAGCAATACTCTCACCCTGATTATATGATAACTTTGAGCAATGTACTTCATGTTTCTGAGACGCCTTTTTTCTTTTTTTTTTTTTGTAGGGGGGAAGGCAGGGCAATTGGGTTTAAGTGACTTGCCCAAGGTCACATGGCTAGTAGGTGTTAAGTGTCTGAGGTCATATTTGAACTCAGGTCATCGAGACTCCTTTTCTTTATCTCTAAAATGTGAGGGTTATATTATCTGTATAAATTTGGTCAGGTCACTTGAACCTTCTTGTCCCTTAGTTTCCTCAGCTGTTGGAAGGAATAATATTAATATAGCACCTACTATGTACTAAGCACTCAGCTAAGCACATTTTACAAATATCCTATTTAATCTTCACAAGAATGCTGTGGGGTAGATGCTATTATATAAGATCCCTATTTTACAGGTGAGAAAAACTGAGGCACACAGAGGGTGAGGGAACTCAGGTCTTCCTAACTCTAGACCCTGTCCTCCATCTACTGCATCCTCAGCTGCCTTGAATAAATGGTTGGACCAGCTAACCTCTAAAGTCCTTTTCTTCCCTGGATCTATGGTCCTACATAATCTCTGTTGTATCTTGTAGGCCTCATCTTCCAGGATTCTGTGATAGAATATTCCTTCTTGGCACAGTGAGAGATATTATAAAGGCAATGTGCTTTATTTTCTTGTACATGTCTAGAGAAGTTTGCACATAACAGATAGTATTTTTTAATTAATTCTAGGAGTATGGGGTGTTCAGGGAAGACTGGCACCTCTGGTGTGAGGGCCTGCCGAGTCCCTTCCTGGGCTGCTCATCTGCGTTTTGTGTACTGTCCTGCCTTATCTCACTGGTGGCTCCAAGAAGCTGTAGCATGGGTAGCAGCCACACCACCCAAGCAAAACTAACTGCTAAACCTGTTTGAGGGTAACTGACAGGTCTCAAACCTGTTGGTGAGTTAGGGGGATGTCTACCCTAAGTAATGTGAAGACTTTCCTTGGCAGAATGGCAGATGAGAGCAATTTCTTCCAATGGCCATGAAGGCGACTGAGGTAGGTGATGTGGGACGTTTAGAGCTTGGTCAGACATCTGAGACCACAATGTCATCCGCTACATCCTGGGCCATCTCCAGTCATCTTGATTTTTGTCTGGACTTTGATGACTCAGGAGGAGAAAGTGAGGCTGATGACTTTGTGTAGCTCTGCTTCACTTAAATCTAATACACAAGCAAGTCAAACCATCACCCCATGATGTCATTGGTCCTCTTCCAAAACACAAAGGATGAACAGCAATTAATTCATGATCCTGGGAATTGGTTCCTAAAAACAGGGACTGTCTTTTGCCTTTCTCTGTATCCCTAGCACTTAGCACGGTGCTTGGCACATAATAAATACCTATTGATTAGGGCTGACTAGCTGAGGCAAATGGATTCATCTGAATTTAGTCAAACATCTTTTGTTTGTTTTTTTACTACTTTAGTTGCAACTTGAGAAATGAGACCACATTATCACAGCTCTTAACTGCTTTTATAACAGCAGCTTATATGTCTGTGGTTGATTAACTATTGCATAGGTATGAATGCCAACGTCTGTGTGGTAATTTGTGTTCTACAGATCATTGAACTGGAAGGTGTCTGGTATATTTGTTCAAATACTAATCACTAGTTTAACTAGAGTAAATGTGACCCAGTGTAGAAACTCAAAGGTGAAACAACTAGATTTCATTCCTTTCTAGAGTATACACTACCACCCCAAGACAGATTTTAAATTTGGAACTTCCTGCTTTTTATCTGGTTGTCTAAATCATAAAGTAATTTATGAAGAGGAAACAGACTTCATATTAAAAAACAAAACAAAACAGCCTAGTGGTTACAGCCCTGAATTTCGAGTTGGGACCTGAATATAGGTTACCCTTTGATCACTGATTAGTATGTAACTAAAATTTTCAAACTGGAAAGGAATTTAGGGGTTATCTAATCCAGTGCCCCCATTTCACAGATGAGGAAACGGATGTATTCAGATTTATCTCTGTCTCTGTGGCTATGTCTCTATGAGGCCAAAATGTCTGGTCACTTAGCTAAATAAATGAATAAAATTTTTTTTTATAATTATTTTTAAATTTTATTTTCATTTCAGGGAACAAAACAAAAAAAAATGACTGCCCACTTAGTATGGGCAAAGTATTGTGCTAAGATGTAGGAGAATATAAATAGTAAAGAAAGAAAGTCTTTCTCTCAAGGAGCCCACATTCTAATGAGGAAGATAACATATATAGGAGGTTTTAGCTGCCAGTTAGATAGAAAAGCCCCATAGTCTTTAGGCTGCCAGGCAAACTTATACCTTTTTGAATGTCATTCCCATTGGTAAAATTTGTGTCTGACATTGAGCTATTTGATAGTACTAAGGACTTTTGTGTTGAGAACTTTTCTTTTCTGGGTCTTTTCTTTTCTTTTTTTTAATGTTTTATTAACGTCTGATTCACATTATTTGTTTCCACCAGATTTTGAGTTACCAATTTTCGCCCTGCTTTTCCCCTACCCACCACCTCAAAATAGCAGTCCCACAGGATATCCTCTCCTCCAATCTGCTCTCTCCCATATTTTCTCTCATACCCCTTTCGACTTTTCCAGTGGATCTCTATGCCTCAGTGCCTGTATATCTTATTTTCCAATTACATGTAAGATGGTATTAATAATAGTGTGTGTATATATATATACATACACACACACACACACACACACACACATATATATACACATACATATTTGAATTTGATTTTAAAACTTTCAGTTCCAGATTCATTCCCTTCCTTCCTTGTTACCCACCCTTACTGGGAAATTAAGCAATTCTATATAGGTTGTACATGTGTGGCTAATACAAAACAATAACATAGTAGATACATTGTAAAAGACTGACTATATTTCCCTCCCTCCTATCCCACCTTCCACTCGTTCTATTCTCTACTTGGATCCCGTCCCTTATCAAAAGTGGGTGCTTCCAACTTCCCTCCCCCCCATCCTGCCCTCCCTTCCATCCTGGGTCTTTTCTAAGAAGGTGAGCAGACCCAGTTGTCGGGTGATGGACATCTTATCATCTCTATAAGAGTTGTTTGCCTGAATGATGGGGAAGGGAGGAGTGGGAGCAGAATTGCTATGCCCAAGGCTCTTGTATAGTTCTAAATATGCAAATATTTGTTATTATGTAAATTAAATACCCAGATGCTTGACTGAACTTTTCTATAGTGTTTCAGGAATCTGTAATTATTTATATTCCTTCAAATTATTGTCTTCCATAAGGAGGATTAATGTTTCTATGTAGGAGTCATGTAGGAGTGTTTGTTGGACCAGGAAGGGCAAGGTACTGATGGAATAAGACTGTTAGGATGAGTCATCCAATGTGCTGATAGCCAGAACAAGGATTGAGAGCAGATATAAAATAGGGGAATATTACGTACAGGATGTCCCCAAAGATTTAGTGAAGTTTTAAGATATTAAATCTTAAAGCAGGTTATATGGGTGGACTTTGTAGGCTGCTTGCCAATTTTCTAGGTAAAAATTGACAACAGATACAAGTTAATAAGCTACTCCTTACCCTATGGTAAGATTTTCAAAAATGAGAAGTGGAGGAACCAAGTCCATAATTTTGTTTGGCAGGAGCAGTATTTCATATGCATGGATTCAGGTGAAGATGGTTATAGTGTAAACAGAGAGGAGGGGGGCATATATGAGATATTGAGGTAACATTGACAAGACTTGGCAATAACCAGTTTATATAGGGGAGGGAGGGAGAGGGCAGAGCTGAAGTGAAAGTTTGTCATGTAGGACAAGAATTGAACTTATTCTTTGTGGTTCCAGGTGGGCAGGACTAAAACCACTGGGCAGAAGTTACTTAAACATACCCAACTCAAGAAAAACCAAAACAAAACAGTTTGTTATAATTAGAGATGTCTAGCAGTGGAATGAGGGTTTTGTGAAGTAATGAGCTTCCTGTCACTACAAATATTCAAGCAGTGAATGATTACTGCAGAGATGCTGTAGTAATTATTCCTGTTTTTGAGAGGGAAGTTAAATCTCTCTGGAAACATCCAACTTTTAGATTATGAATCTATAATCATAGCTCACAATTATAAAGTGCTTAGTTTACAAAGCACTTTTCTCTCAATAATCTTGGTCTGGACAGGTGATTTCATTAGTGTGGAGGCTCCCTGAACCCATTCAGTTTAGGAACTCATCTATAACTAAGACTCTTGTAGAGTTAACCTCAACTCAGGCTTCAACTTTTTTTTAAAAGCACCTAATACATATAGAGATTGTAATTCACTATTTCATCAGTGTATGAAAGTCATGTTATGGAAAATGCCTTCTACTGATATATTAGAAAATCATTTATAAGTTAAAGTTTTAAAGAGTTACCTGGTATATATATTATTTTAAAAATAGTTACCTGGGGGTGCTTAGATGTTATAAGTAGACTTGCCCAAGGTCACACACTTTCTGTGTAAAGGACAGAAAATGAACCCAGTCTTCTTGACTCCCAGACCCAGGTTGATTCTCAATTTCTTGACTTGCCTGATCACTTTTTTTTTTTTTTAAAATTAAACTGGTAGTTTCATTACTGGAGGGAACTCTCTCTACAATTAGTACCTGAAATATATATACACATATAATATGTAGTATTTGTTCAATCATTTCAGTTGTGTCTGATTCATTGTCACCCCATTTGGAGTTTTATTGGCAAAGATGCTGAAGTGATGTGCTATTTCCTTCTGCAGCTCATTTTACAGATGAGAAAACTGAGACCAGTAGGGTTAAATGCCCAGGGTCACCCAGCTAGTAAGTTTCTGAGGCCAGATAGTCAGTATGAATGCCATCTCTGGATTGTTCTTAAATCTAGAACCATGAATAAAAAATACAGAAAGTGAAAATTAGTATACTAAAATTTTCATTCAGACTCCATTAGTTCTTTTTTTGGATGTGGAGAGCATTTTTCATCATGAGATGCATCATCGTATTGCTGAGAATAGCTAAGTCATTCATGGTTGTGATGAGATATGGGCTCTGGGAGCCCCTTGGGCTTAAAATACCTACACACCGGGTCCTGCTGAATGAATTCGACTCAAGTCTTCTCAGTCAAAGAAAAGTCAAATTTATTAAAAGTTCGCTTGCATTAGACACAGAGTAAGTCTGTATTAAAAAATTCTACTACCCTCTCACTATTCTATGTTGCTCTCTCACATGGCATTCTATGGCGCTCTCACACTACATGGGGTATTATATATGGAAGGTTGTGGGAGGAATCTAGGGGTGGTCTAGAGGAGAAGTTTGGGGAGGGTCTTCAGGAGGAGTTAATGAGGTCAATGAGGGATGGGAGGTAGCTGGAGGCTACAGACAATGGTGGGCTAGGCCAGTTATTTTGATAGGCTCAAGGGTGGGAAGTAGATGAACAATGAAGGGCTAGGCTAGTAACTAGGCTAGTAGTTAGCAGTTAGTAACTAGGCTAGAGGTCTGGGCCCAGCTACAATGTAAGGCTTATTGCCTCATGCAAATGCCTCATCAAATGAGACGATTTAATCAAGAGTCCAAGGGAGGTTCCCAGAGCCTGTACCTCAAGGACTAAAGGAGAGCTCCAGGGGGCTCCCAGACCCATACCTCATCAGTTGATCATTGCCCAGAGTTACTATTATTGTGTACAATGTTCTCCTGGTTTTGCTCACTTCACTTTCATAATTTTATATATGTTATGTGTGAATTGAAAATGGCAGAAAGTAGAAAAAAGGGAAGATATCTAAAGTTTCAGTGCTTTCCCCATTTTTAGATATGTAGAACCCCCATGGAAACCCTTGTTGGGCAAAGAGTCAGTCAGTAACCAGCCTTTGGTTTGTTGTGTTTAATTTTGGGTAAATGTATAAAATAGACAGTTACAGGGTTTCAGTATTAAATTTCCAACCAACCTTCTGGGAAAGCCTTGGTAGGAGCACCTTCTGCTGAGCTACTTAAAATGAGAATGCCCCAAACACTAACAATTTTCCCACAGAGAACTGTTTTGTATTGTGTGGGGAATAACTGACACCAAGTCAGGGAAATTACAGGCTATCCATTCACTGTGGACTTCTAAAAAGATCACCTGAAAGATGTTAAGAAACATAAATAGGTTTGGAGAGACTATGGCAAGATGAGCATGTTAATACACGGCTGGTGTAGCTATGTGTGGACAGGTTAACTGTTCTGAAATTATTTGAGAAAAGGGATTAAATTGTTTATACCTTTTGACTGGGTATATACCCCAAGGAGGTCAAAGACAGAAAGAAAAGATCTATATGTATCTAAATATTCATAACACACTTTTTTTTTGTGGAAACAGAAACCTTAAAGCAAAGTTGGTGCCCATCAATTGGGAAATAGTTGAATGAATTCTGGTATATAAAGATACATTATTGTATAAGAAAAGATGAACATATTATCATAGATCTAGAAAGGCTCTCACAGGCCATCTAATCTAGTCTGACCCTTTTATTTTACAAATAAGAAAACTGAAGCCTGGAGAAATAAAATGGCTTGTCCTAGGTCACAGTTAATCAAAAGTGGGATCTGAATCCATGTTCTCTCACCACAGTGCTCTCTCCAATATGACACATGTGGAGAATGTAGGAATATGTACCAGAGAATCATAGATTTAGAGTAAGAAAGAGTCCATCTGATCCAACCACCTTATCTTCCGGATGAGGAAATTGAGTTTTTGTCAATCAATAAACATTTATTAAGTGCCTGTGTGCCAGGAACTGTCCAGGTTGCATCTTGAACTCATGTCCAAAGCTTAATTCATGTTTCATCCCAAACCCTCCTTCCTCCCAAACTTCCTTGTTCCTGTTGAGGGCATTATTTGCTCTGTTCCCTGGGTACTATCCTGGACTCTCTGCTATCTCTCACTGCCCATATCCAATATGTTGCTAGGGCCTGTTGGTTTTACCTTTGCAACATCTGGACTGTTGCAATAGCCTTCTGGTGGGTCTGCCTGCTTCAAGTCTCTCCCCTACTTCAAGTTTCATCCTCTATTCAGTTGCCAAAAGAATTTCCTAAAACATAGGTTTGACAAGGTCATCATACCCTCCTCCCCAACTCAAACTTCAGTGGCTTCCTCCAGTATCAAATATAAAATTCTCTTTGGCTTTCAAAGCCCTTTGCAATCTATTCCTCTCCCTTACCCACACAACCTTTTCTTGTCTTCTTATACCTTATGTTATTCCTCACACACACCCATCCCACCTCCCCCAGGACTCCTCAATCCAGTGACACTGACCTTGCTGCTGTTCTTTTGATTAAGACACTCCATCTGTGGTCTCCAGAGATGGACACTTCCTATCTCCCATGCCTGGTATGCTCTCCCTCCTCTTCTTTGTCCCCTGGCTTCTCTGGCTTCCTTCAAGTCTCAGCTAAAATCCCACCTTCTAAAGGAAGTCTTTCTCAGTTAACTCTAGTTCTTTCCCTCTGTTGATTACTTCATTTTAATCCTGTATATAACTTTTGCACGTTATTGTTTTGTTATTTTCCTATTGTCTCCTCCATAGATTGTCAGCTCCTCACACAGTTGGAGCTTAATAACTACTTACCAACTAAGCGAAACAACACAGCCTCAGGGAGCTCCCAATCTCACTGGGAAGACAACATGCAAGCCTGTGTCTGTTATAGCTCCAATAATGTAAATTAAAATTTCTATATTGTTACCATTAATGTCCTTTCCCCTCTTCTACTTTCTTACTCCTCTAAATCTATTCTCTTTGCCTTCTACAAAACTAGAAGTCACTGGATTCTTCCCTTACCTACTTTGTTTTAGTTTCGCTGCCCTCCCCACTCAGTGGTTGGCCAATGCATTGTCATTCTTCCAGCTACTCCGGAATATCTTATCTTTCTGTCTTTTGCAGGCAGCCTGGAGGAAGCTTAATCACTTACCTTTTTTGTTTCCCCTTGAATCCTGATGGAGGAAGTACCCAGACTGTGTTTATGGGGTCCACTAATAAACGTATGTTTTCAACTGGCCTTCATTGTGATCTTTTATTCAGTTCTTGAGACCCTATATCCTTCACTGAGCAGGGTGGGTTGAGGGTTGTTCTTAGTGGATTCATACCTTGTCTCTGACACATACTGCTTTATGACCATAGGCAAGTCATTAAATTTCTCAGTGAGCTAAGCAAAGTGTTTGTAGGTTATATATGCTGCAGGGGAGTTGCCATTCTTTATTGATGGAGAGAGTATCCACACCAGGAGTGCCCCACACCTAGAAATCACAGGGTTGGATCAACATTTACTACAATAGTATTACATACTTTCTCCATTCTTTTCAAATGACTTTGACTCTAACTTTGTCAAAAAAAGATTAAGGCCATCTGTAATGCTTTTCCTCAACTCCCCCCCTCCACATCTCAGAGTTTTTTTTTGTCTTCATGTATGAAGTTCCTCATTTCTCCTGTTTCAGAGGATAAGGTCTTCCTCCTTGTCAAAGCTTAACCCTTCAACCTGTGATCTTGATTCCATCCTCTCTTATCTACTATGGGACTTTGTTCACTTGGCCATCTACTTTCTATTTGGTAGCTTTTTCTCCTCTTCCTACAAACATGCTCAATTCTCATCTAACCTAAAAAAAAATATATCTCCTGAACCTGTCATTCCTCTAATCTATTATCCTATACTGCTCTTCCTCCTCATTTCTAATTGTCAAGAAAGAAAAGCCTGTCTATATTCATTCTTTCCACATCCTCACTATTCCACTCACTTTTAAGTCCCTTGTAATTTATTTTGCTCCACTTTAATTGCTCTTTCCAAAGTCACTGTGACCTCCTTATTGCTAAATTCAATGACCCTTTTTTTCATTTCCCATTCTCCTTGACTTCTCTGCTAAATTTGACATTGTTGACTACTACCACTTTAAAAAAAAATTAAATTTATTCATTTACTTTTAGTTTACAACATTCAGTTCCACAATCCCTTGAGTTTCGAATCCCCTCCCCCCCCCATGGCAGCATGTAATCAAATATAGGATCTCTAAATACTTTCACATTAAACATTAGTCAAGTTGCAAAGAAGGGTTATAACCAATGGAGTGAACAATGAGAAAGAAGGGACAAAGTAAACAAAACACAAAAGAGAGAGAACAAGCAGTTTGCTTCACTCTGCCTTCAGACTCTGTAGCTGTTTCTCTGGATGTGGATATCCCTTTCCATCATGAGTTCTTTGGAGTTGTCTTATAACCTTGTATTGCTGAGAGGAGCCCAGTCTTATTAAAGTTAGTCGTCACACCTATGATGTGTCTGTAATTATGTACAGATTTCTCCTGGTTCTGCTCTTCTCACTCAACTACTACCACTTTCTTGATGTCCTTTTCTTCTTTGGTTTCTGGGATACATGTTCTCCTAGTTCTTATGTTGCTCTAATCTCTATTTTTTTTTGTTTGTTTCACAGGATTGAAATTGGTCTCATTGCCTTAGGTCTTTCCCCGGGCTAATCCATCCTTCACATAACTGCCATAGTCTTTTGTCATAAAGCACACATCTAACCATGTAACTATCCCAGGAAACTCCAGTAGCTCCCTTTTGACTGTAGTGTCAAATAAAAACTCCTTTGTTTGGCATTTTAAACCCTTCACAACCTGACTTCAACCTGTCTTTCCAGTTATAGTACATATTCCTCCCTTTTGTAGAGACTATATATAGTCCAGGCAAAATGACAGTCTTACTTTTCCTCACAGATGACACTAATTGCCCACTCGTATGCCTCACTAGAACAAACTTCCTCCACGTTTTCCTCATGAATCCCTACTTTCAAGACTCTGCATAGGCACCACCTTCTTTCTATAAGAAGCCTTTCCCCCCAAATTATCTTGTATCTCTTTTGTATAAACATATATATATATATAAAGATATATATGTATGTATGTATGTATGTACATATTATTGTCTACAGGTGCCCACTTGCTAGAGTGTAAGCTCCTCAAGGGCAGATACTGTATCATTTTTGTCTTTGTATCAACAGTATCAAGCAGAGGGCTTGGTATATAGCAGGTGTTTAATTGTTATTTGCTGATTAATTCCCAGATTTTAGAGGGCACTTTTGAGGCAGCATGCAATAATTCAAGACTTTAAGAATCTGTAATATCATTTGTGTTTGGGTACCCTTTGCATCTATCTAAACCAAACCTCCTACAATTCTCATAACAGGGTTTAATGAGGTACCATGGCTAAATATTTATCAGTTTGTCTCCCACAGTCTGGTAGGGAACCTTTCCAAACTTATCTTGAATACACACATATATTCAGTTGCCAAGACTATATTTGATGGTTTCTAGCATAGTAGCATCTGTCAGAGGTTGTGATCAGATGGTCTAGCCTTTAAGAATGTACGATTACCTCCAGATTGCATAGAATATCTAGTTTGAGGCATGCAATAGCTTATAAAATAATGATAGATATTATTATACCCACTTTACAGATGAGAAATTTTATTCTTGAGTTAAGTAACTTAACTGTGTTATACAGCTAGTAATTTTCAGAAGAATATTTGAACTCATGTTTTTCTGATTCTTAAGCTCAGTGTTCCAGCCACTATACCCGGCTTTCTCATGATGAAGCCCTGGAAAAGTTAAAAATAGTGTGCTATGGATTATTTTTGTGGTGTATCATTGTTGAGTGAATATTACTATCAATTTTGTTTTCAGATCTAATTACTCTTAGGGTTGCCTCTTCTTCAAAATCACCCAAGAAATGTCAATTGTGACTATCTTACTTGCATATTTTCTTAACATCAAAGACTACAGTATGTTATAAATACATTGACAGTGGACAGAGCAATGGGCCTGGAGTCAGGAAGATTCATCTTGCTAGCTATGTGACCCTAAGGCACTTAACCTTATTTGCCTCAGTTTCCTCATATGTAAAATGAGCTGGAGAAGAAACGGCAAACCACTCCAGTGTCTTTGCCAAGAAAACCCCAGATGTAGTCATGAAGAGGCAGATGAGACTGAAAAATGAGTGAACAACAATATTGAATACAAAGTCCAGTAAAAGCCAGGTCAGTATTAAAGGCAAATACTGAAGTGTATAAATGGGTTCTGGTAAATCAATCATTCTAAACTTTTTGAATTAATTTTTAAAAATTAATAATATATTTTAGAGCCATTAATTGAAAATAACATTTTTCCATAGCAAAACCCTGGCCTACTTGCCCTGTCATGTCTTATGCATAGGTAAAGTAGGCCGGTGGTTATGTGGTGTGATGAGAGATCTCAAAAGGCTTCATTTGCCCCTACATATTTTTTAAAAAATACCTTTTGTTGAAACATTTTGATTTGACACAACAGAGACTATTCAACAAGCATTCAAAGTACATTCCTACAAAGTACATTCCATTAAAATATAACTATCAAATAGGGTGATTATGACTAAAAGTTGCATGTTTCTTTTTATTTCTGTTGTACATAGGATCATAGATTTAGAATTGGGAGGGACCCCAAAGTCATCAAATCCAGCCTTCTCATTTTATAGATAAGGAAATGAGTTCCAGGGAAGCTAAGGGACTTGTGCAAGGTCATATGCCTAGTAAATAACAGAGCTGGGATTTAAATCCAGGTCTTCTGACTCCAAATATGGGGCTTTTCTCTCCATCATTCTATTTACTGATCATAAATGGAAAAGTAGGAAGTATGTTTTAACTTTAATCATTAATGTCAACATTTTTTGCTATCTTTGGCCAAAATTTTGTTAATTTGTGTTGATTTCATTTAGATTTTGTATATAATTTTTGACTCTAATTTCTTCACTCTGTAAATTTAAGTTTGCATCATTACTTTATAAAAGTCTTCCCGAATTTTCTGAAATTAGAATACAATAGTATTTCCTTACATTCACAAACTATAATTCATTCAGTCATTTTTTAATCCTTGGGTCCCTATTTTGTTACCAATTAAAAATAATATTGCTGTGAATGTTTTTCTGTAACTAGGTTTTTCTTGTTATCTGTGACTTCCTGGATGTTACCTAACAGTAGGATCTCTGGGTCAAAGATTCTAAGTAAGTTAGTAACTTTTCTTTCATAATTTCATTTTCTCCTCTAAAATATTGGGGCCAATTCCCAACTCTATCAGCAAAATTATTATGCCTGCCTACCCAAAGCCTTTGAACTTTCCTATTTTTTTCAATTTGATGAGTATGAGATGACATATCACAGTTGTTTTCATTTGAATTTCTAAGATTATTGGGGATTTTGAAAAGAATTCATAGGGTTATTGATAATTAACATTTCTTTTTTGAAGTTATTGTTTATATTCTTTGACTAGTTGTCTATTGTTTACTATTATAGATTTTCTATATATTATTTATGATGTTTATTGCAAAGATTTCCCATTTTGAATTTTTTCTTCTAATTCTGTCAGCACAATTTTGTGTGAAAGGCTTTTAATTTTATATAATTAAATTTCTCTATCTCATCCTTTATCATTTCTTCTTTCCCATTATCTAGTTATGAATTCTTATCAAATCATAGTGGTGAAAGCCATAAACTTCTATTTTCCTTTCTTTTTCATGATGAAACTTTTTATGTTTAGATCTTTTATCTATTTAGAATTTAATGTGATATATAGTGTAAGGTACTGACATAAACTTATTTTCTGTTAAATTGGTTCCCAGTTCTTGAAATGAAGATTACCTTTTCCAGACAGTTATGTTCTTGGATTTCTTGCTTTTGATTTTGCTTGTCTTATTTCACTCATCCATTTTTCAATTTTAATTCAGTCCTAGACAGTTTTGATAATAATTATTTTAAAAATATAATTGAAATCTATTAAGAGCAAATCCCCTTACTTCCATTTAAAAAATTTTAAATGAAAAAACAAAACAAAACTAAATTAAACTGTCCGTATTGAACCTGGCAAAAATAAGAGGGTATCTAGAGCCAGAGTTTTCAGTGAACTCATTGTTGTGATGATAAGAGATTGAGATTTGGATTGGACCTGTGATTTATTGACATAGGAAATTCCCAAATGAGAAATGTCATCTACTAAAGCAGATTGCTACCTTCTTTGCAAACTATAGTTTTAGAGATTTGTCTAGAGCACTGATAATGACTTACTTGCCTAGGATCACACAGATAATATGTATCAAAGGTGCCAGTATGTCATATAGCTAGTATGTAACAAAAACATACAGACATCATGCTTCTGTGTGTTTTATGAGCATTCAGCACCTACTATTTCTTAATCCTAAAATGTATTTTTCATTGTATTCTCCTCTTTCCCTTCCCCACTCCATCACCTCCATTGACAGCCATTGAGTATCAGAGCAATAACTAGCAATTTTTGTGTCTGGGGCAAGTGGCATGAAATTTGAGTCCAAAATAGTTTCTTAAGACAAATTCATTTGGGAAGAGAGAAGAGACTGAGACATGTCAGACTGCTGCTGCTGGGGTTGTGGGGGGAAGGGCAAGGTTGGCTGGAGAGCAGCTTACTGGGGTGTAGCCCCTAGGGGGAGGAAGCAGGCCATCTGGTAGCTTCCTATTTTTAATTATTCTTGCTAACTAGGTGCTAAGGTCCATTGTTTTTATGCTGCTGAAGGACTACAGATGCTGTCAGCACCTTCTAAAGTCAGCTCCCAAGGGGGAAAACTAGTGGCTCCATCCCATGTATGGTCCTTCTGAGCATCACTAATGCCAAAAACGCAGTTGTCATTATAATGATCTTTTGGGCTATTCTTTTCATGATCCCTACAAGTCAAGATGACCAAGTGTCCCATGAAATAGTGTTCCTGTTTGCCTTACAGTGAACAATGAAATAAACTGTCCCTTTCTTTATTTACTTTTCTAAGAAGACCCAGGGAGATGTCTTTCTTTGATTTCATTGTACCTTCTTATGGTCTCACTTATAACAAGAATGTCAATATTGATACAGTTCAGTATCTGGCCTGGTATACCAACTCTGATGACTTTTTGGGAGAAAGACTTCATATTTAAAGTACCATCAGTAATGTGAATGTTTACAAAGTCTAAAAACCTTTTTGTTCTTAGTACAAATCTCCACTGCTTCTTCAGTGTGTTATTTTACCACTATCAAAAGGGATCCAGAAAGACATTACATAATTTTTCTTTGTTTTATGAGTTAGTGAAGCAAAAAATTTTGCATAGAAGCAAAATCAGACTATTTTATGCGGCATAAAAGGCAGGATTGAACCACTGGGTAGAAGTGATAGGAAGGCAGATTTTAACTCAATACAAGAAAAAAGCTAGAAGCTCAAAAATGATTTCATATGCCTTTGGACACTGTCTCTCTTGGTTTATTTATGTGTTTGATCTCTCCTCAGCTTCTTTTGCTCTATCATCATGCATAGCATGGCCCTAAACTGTAGGTGTACCCTAAGACCCTATGTTTCTGTCCTAGGTCTTTTTTCTTCTCTCTATACACTCTCACTTGGAGACCTTACCAAATCATTTCTTTGCAGATGACTCACAGGTCTATATATGCAGTTCTAGTCTTGTGAACTTCAGTCCTTCATTTCCAATTGCATATTGGATATTTCCAATGGAATGTCCCTTTGACACCTCAAGTTCATCTTGTATTCCCTAATAGCAAATCCAAAACAGAACTCACCTTTCCCCCCACCTCCAAACCTACCTTTTTTTTTTCTGAATTTCTCTTATTCTGTTAAGGGTACCACCATCCTTCCAGTTATACAAGTCTAGAACCTCAGGGATGTCTTCAACTCCTCATTCTCCCTCACCCCATATATCTACAATTATCCCTTCCACAACATGACTTTCCCCATTATGGTTTCAATATATAGCAGGTCAGCATTAGAAATTAAATGGGAATTTTGGGGGAGTTTTGCTGAAGTCACAGACAAAATGCTAGTAGACAATACAGAAAAAGTTTAGAAACTCAGAAATGCATGAAATATATGTATGGTATCTTATCATATCAACATATTTTATCTTTTAATGCCATAATCATTCAGACTTCTCTAGTATGAAGGGAGGGCCAAAAAATTTTACATGGATTTTCCAGATTGTGGAGATGCCATGCCCCTAACCCTTGTGCTATGGAAGGGATAACTGTATTTGATTGCCAAGTCTTGTTGATATTACCTACGTGATATCTTTCATATCTGCCCCTTCTCCACCATTCCAGTTTAAGCCTTTATCACCTCTTGCTTGGACTATAGCAATTGCCTTCTAATTGACCTTCTCCTTTCCCTTTCCCTCTTTCCCTTTCCCTTCCTTTTCCCCTTCTTCTTCCCCTTCCCCTTTTCCCCTTCTTCTTCCCCTTCTCTTTCCTTTTCCTCATTTCAACCCATCCTCCATATAGCTGCCCAGGTGATTTCCTTTGAGCACAGGTCTAACTGACTGTGCCATTTCTCTACTCAATAAACTCCAGGGTCTTCCTATTAGTAATAATGTTAAGTTAGTATTTATAAAATGCTTTTAAAATGCAATTTAAATGATTTACATATTATCTTATATGATCTTCACAACAACTCTGGGAGATAGGTGCTATTATTATCCCCATTTTATAGATGAAGAAACTGAAGCTATGAGAATAAGTGAATTTTCCAGGATCACACACACACACACACACACACAAAAAGTGTTTGAGACCGGATTTAAATTCAGGTCTTTCTGTCTCAAAGTCAGCACACTCTTCACTGTACCACCTAACTAGCTTAAACCTCTAGGTTTAAATACAAACTCCTTTGTTTGACATTTAATGACATTTGTAAATGTGGCTCCAATTTACCTTTCCAATCTTACACTTTACTCCACTTCACAGCGTCTACAATCCAAACAAATTAGCATTCTAACTCTTTCACCCATAGGTGGGTCCCGGTTTCCTGTCTGTGTCTCTGTACCAATTGTTCCCCATCCCTAGAATATGTGACCTTTTCCAAGGTCATGTGCTCAAGTACTACTTTCTACATGAAGACCTTCATGATCCCTCTCTCCTCCCACCTAACTATTAGTGCCTCATTCAGTGTCCCAAATTTCCTGGTACTTATTATATATGTGTGTGGGGAGTTGTTCAGGGCAATCTGATCCATCCGTTTTGCTCTCTTCTCCCACCCCAGCCCAGTAGATTTTATTCACAGAGAGTCAGGGGCAGATAACAGAGATAGTCCTGAGGTTGTTTTTTTTTTAAGCAATTGGGGTTAAGTAACTTGTCCAGTTGTTTTTTTTTGAGTGTGTGTGTGTGGGTGTTAAGTATCTGAGGCTTGAACCGGGTTCTCCTGACTCCAAGGCCAGCACTCTTACTCACTGCCCCACCTAGAGGCCCCTAGTCCTGAGGTTTTAAACTAAGTGTAAAAAAGGATTTAAACTCTTTGTTAGCCCTTTCCAGGGTGTAAACAAGTCTTTAATCAAATTTGATGGAGTGAGAAGGGCAACTTGCCATTGACCTATTGAAGTCTAGCCTTGCCTCAGTTACTTTAAAAAGCTAGTTTACTGGTTCTGGAGGCAGATCAGGAAGAAGGTGTGGAGGAAGAACCCTTTCAAGAAAAGGGGATCTTCTTTTGCTTTTAGCCTCTACCAAAGTGCAGTGTGTAAGTAGCAAGGAGAGTGAATTTCCCTCTCCTCCCCTTCTTTCTCTCCCCTTCCACCACGTTCACCACAGAAAGACCTCAGTTTAAATCCTGCTTCAAACACTTACATTGGAGTCACCCATTTGGTGCTCATCATAGAGCAGGCTCAAGAGAATCAATAGAAATATTCCAAGGAATATATGACCCCTGGGAGGCAGAGAATAGCAGCAACTATGAATTCAAGAGAGCATTAGCCCTGGTAGTTGAGGGTCAAGCATTGGAAAAGAGCAGGTCAAGGGAATCCAGTTAAGTGGCTTGCCCAGAAATTGGGGAACACTAAGAGGACACCGGGAGAAGAGAAAGAACCCTAGGATCCTGCAATGCTGGAGGCTGCATGTGTTTTCTACCTGTGTGCCTCACTATTACTATATCCATGTTCCTATTTTTCCACCTGATGCTGTATATATCTGTGTTTGCCTCACGTTCATAAGGGCAGTGTTTTATGATTTGCCATCTTAGTAAATGCCTTTACTTTGAGCTAATTGTACCTACTGAATGACTATTAAATGTAAATGTGCCTATAGGGACTTGTGAGCTCTAGTTTTAGAAATGTGGACTCAGAAGGTACCTTGCATCCTGGGGGTAGTAGTCACTACTGTGGGAATTGCCCCCACTGCTATGAATATGGATTAGGGAAGTAACTCCCAGAGGGATTTTGTATCTACTGATAGGTGTATATGTTGTTTTTCCTGATAGAACCTAAGTTCTCTGAGGGCAGGGACTATGTCACTTCTGTCTTTGTATTCCGCCAGTGCTAGGCACTGGGGCTGGTACATAGTAGCTACTTGCTGATTGATTAATTTGGAGGCAGCGACTTCCCAATTATTGTTGGTATTTAAGCAGGGGTTGGACTGCCCCTTGTCAGGTATATTGTAGAGGGGATTGTTGCTTTGTTTAGAGACTGAACCAGATAACTATTGAAGATTTTTTGATTCTATGCAGGAGGGGTAACAAAATTGAAGGATTAGTTTATCAGATTAACTGGCAGAAAGCAGGATCTTAAAAAAAATATATATATATATATATACACATATACCTACCTACATACATATATACATTGTATATATAAAATACAATATAAAATATATATTGTATATATAAAATACAAGCTAAATAAGGGTTTTATAAGGGTAGGAAAGGTTCAGAGAAAGGGGTTTGGTCATATGGGGAAGACTTAAATTAGACAATTGCTTGGCTATATTTTTTTTAAAAAGTAACTTTTATTGGTCCCCTTTGTATTTTACATCATTCCATTTCTGGATATCCTCCCCTTCCATCCCTGCCAATTAACCTTTCCCTTGTAAGAAAGAAAAACAGACAAAACTACCCAACAAGCTGGCCACATTTGGCAATGTATATAACATTCTGCATCTATGCTCTCTCACCTTTACTAAAAGGAGTGAGGATCATCTTCTTCAGGGATTGGCTCACTTATAAAATTATTTTTACCTTCATAAGCTGGTTATATATAGGCTTAGCCTTTAATTTTAGGGTTGGCTAGTCAAAGCATGTAGCTTTTCACATTTGTATAATGTATTGCTATTGTATTTATCTTCTCAAAGTGGGAAAAACACTGAATTTGGAGTCAGGAGACCTTGATTCAAGTATTAGCCTTGATACTGTGGGAGCCTAGGCAAGTTGAACCTCAGTTTCCTCATCTGTGAAGTTGGGATGATAATCTTTACACTATTTACCTTATAGAAGCAATTATAAATGTTAATGTATGATAGAAGTATGAGTTATTTTTTATCACTATACTAATAGTAAGAAATTCCAATACTATTTTATTTTATTGTCAAAATAATTTCAGTTTTATTGAGAGTTGACCAGATCCAAGTTGGTTTGGAAACATTAAGCTGTCTCTTCTTTAGCAATGGGGTCCTTCTTGAGGGATCCCATAAAAACTTTCTTTTCCTCCACTATCTAGAAGAGGCCATGGCCTAATTTGAAGGTGGTTTCAATAAATTTTAAGTCAATCTTTGCCAGGGTATAATGCTTCTTTTCTACCAAGAAGGACTTTTGTAGGGTGAGAATATACTTCTTGATCCCAATAATAGAATGATTTAGCATGATAAAGTTATTGGTCATATCACCAGAGTGGACAAACCCTCCCAAAGGGCTAATGTTCTTTTCAGACAGATCATAATTGGTAAATGCATTATTTTTGATCTGTTGCCCATCCTTGATCTGCTCTTCTTATTGATCTCAGCATGGTGGTGGTAATCCTCCTACCCAATACGGACCATAGACAATGCCTCATGGGTAGGATGCAAACGCTGATAAAGGCTGCCTTGCACTGGCCTTGGGAGGTTTTATTGGGGCAGCTTCTTTGTGTGCCAGCAGCTGGTGATGTCTTTGTCATCCTTGCCCTCGGTCCCTTCAGTGACATCAGTCATGTCGTGTTGTCTGAACCTAGTGGAAACAGTCACTTACTGCTCTATTTTCTCTTGGGCCCAATCCAGTTGCTCAGCCATGCTGTGTAGCCACTAACCTGAATCTCTATCGGGTGAGACGCTTCTGCCTCATATGGAGCAGGCATATCTGGGCATGAGCAATGGCCCAGATAATCTGGCAGTACTTCTTCATGTTGCTTCTTGTCATCACTGCCCGGCTCCTTCTTGTAGGGATTAATGAAGGCCTCCATCTTCAATTTGTGCAAGTTCTTATAGAACTGCCATCTACACTCATCACTGATGTACTCAACAAAGTCACAGAGACATTGGGGGCTTTATACATGGCCGTTGTAGTCTAGTCATTAACAAGAGTTTATGAAACTTACATACAAAGTTCATGAGGCTTTATAGCCCCTAATGCCTACAAAGACTGGGGAGTATCTCCACAAAGGTGGCCAACTTGACTGCCTCCTTCTTGTTCATCTTAGAGCCAAACCTATTCACTTCCAGAATGATGTAGGTCATTTTGGCCTTGCAACCTAAGAAGGCGGTGAGGAGGATGATCTTAGTGGGGTCATCTTTGGGGAAGTTCTTCACCTTACCCCTGTATTTGCTGCTTTACTTCCAAGGCCGAAGACCCAGAGACTCATCTCTGGGAGTGGAACTCTGGTGGGACATGGTGTTGACACCACTAAATTGGGCTAAGAGAGGGAATACTATGACCATCAAGGAAAAATGATAGTACCCAGACTTGGTTGTAGAATCTATAACAATATCCCAGATTGACTTGAAGCAAACAAGTAGCATCCACAGAAATAAAGGTTCTGAATTTTGTAATGTGCTATTCTGACTAATACCTTTCAGTAAGTGGACTGCTGGCTTCTGTGCTGGCTGGAGCTTCCTGGCAGAGTGCCTTATTTATAGCAGGACATACATGTGCCTAGCGGCAGTGTGGGCAGTGGAACATGACAGATGGAAGCTGACTCCTAGGGGAAAGAGGCTTCCTTTAACATTGCCCTATTTCCTGTTTTTGCTGCTATATTTACTAAAAGCATCTTAAGCATGTTATTTCATGAGGGATGATTCTGAAACTATTTTCCCCACTTACAAGTCAGAACGCCTGTTAACTAGACTGGATTACTTTCATAAGGGAGATGTTATTTAGCAATAAAAGCATGAATCCCTAGGGCCCCAGGGCAAAAGGCAACCCTTGATTATTTGCACTGACCCTTACCCAACTCCCTTCTCCTCATTTCCCTACCGCACTTACTTTAGTACTCAGATCATGATTTTACTTGCATTTTTCTTCTTGATGGAGGTGTTTGCACAAAAAGCCCTGATTTGTAAACGTGGACTGTATCTCTCTCTGTATTCTCTTGCTCCTCGCAGCTGTTTGGCCTTGAGCTAGACTCAGAAAGTTAGATAGGAGTTGGATAGATGGAGGAGAAATCGAAAGTCTTTCTAAGAGTGTCACACAGCAAAGATAAAGGTGTAGAGGTGGGAATTTATGGCTTATGCTGGGGGTAACTAGGCTAGTTGTAGTTAATACTTTAGGCTGGAACAGGGGTGGTGAACCTGTGACCTCTAGAACCTCAAGTGAAGCCCGTGGTGAACCTGTGGGCTTGAGGCCACATCTAGGTACTCAAGTGCAGCCCTCTGACTGGATCTAAACTTCATAGAACAAATCCCCTTAATAAAATAATTTGTTCTGTGAAACTTGGACTCAGTCAAGAGGCTGCACCTGAGGACCTAGAAGGCCTCATGTGTGACCTTAAGGTAATAGGTTCACCACCCCCATGCTGGAGAATAATGGATTATTAGGTTAGAGGGGTCTAGATTAGTTGGGAATAGATTTTTTCGTAATTTTTGAGTACCTAGGAATCAATAATTTATTGAATAGAAGTCTAGTCATAATCAAGAGTTTATTCATTTTTATAATTTCTGATATCCATAATGGCTGACAAATCAAATCCCTAATTCCCAGATTGCTATTCAAGGCTCAAAACATTAGGTCCTAGCTGGGAATGGGACAGCAGAAGTTGAGCTGGTAACCAATTTAGTAAGTTGTACAACAATCAGATATAGGGTGGTGTTGTGGAAGGATATTGGGTCTGGAATCAGAAGACCCTTTGATGTTCAAGACCTGGCCAGATTCACCACTTACTAGCTATGTGAACTTGAGTAAATCTCTTCACTTTCCTGGGATTGGATTTGATGATCTCAAAGTTTCCTTCCAGTTCTAATATTGACCATGTTGTGAATTCTGGCTCCAACACCAGCGATATGATCTTTAACCTCTCCATGTTGATTTCCTTATCTGTTAAATGGGGATACATACTTGTGCTGTCTGCC
>NW_027186390.1:5748347-5758698 GCF_028583685.1 Petaurus breviceps papuanus
TGTCTCCTTTACATATCCTCTATGTTCTATGGATTATTTATTTATTGTTTTGAACAGACCTAGTGCTTTCTTGTCTTTGAGCCTTTGCTCATCCTTGTGCCTGCCACCTTGAAACTAAACCTCTCCAATCTTCATTTGTTGAATTTCTATCCTTTCTTCAAACCGATTTAAAATTCCACCTAAGATCTTTATTTATTTATAGTCATTTATCTAATCCGATGCTCTCCCAGGCTCCCGATTTCCCTGACTTCCTTTAAGTCCTAATTAAAAACCCTTCTCCTATAGGAAGCCTTCTCCAACTGTAATGGTAATGGGGATTTGAAGATCTTCCATGCCCCTTGTATTGGCAATCAAACAGGTACTTAGCACCTTGTTTCAAGTTTGTTAAGAAACAGAAGTAAACAACCTGTTTCAGCTATTTAGTTGAGGCCTTGTTTCAGTTCAAATTTCTTCTGAGCCTTGCCCATGATTGAGAAGCAGAACTTGTGAACCCACAAGTTGTGAACCCTAGAACCTGTAACTCCTGTTGCTGATGCAACAGGAAGGGGAGGAGCTAATAACCATTATATAAGGAGAGGTCCAGGTTGGAGAGAGCAGAACTGAGAAGGGAGCTCTTGTGGTGGAGAAGGAGAAAACTTGTGGTATCCTGGCACTCTATGTTGGTCTTTTCTGTCTGTATTGATGTTTGTTTGTGATACTTTCTACAGAAGTCCTGGGACCTTACTGGAAGCCCTGAAAGAGGATTTTCTGTTTACAGAAATCCTGGAGGAGGGTTTTGGAGGTCCTGGGACTTTACTGATGATTTGTGCTGACTTCTTGGACCTTGTTTGTGGGTCTTTGTTGATGTCTATACTGATGATTTGTGTTTAATTCTCAGACCTTGGGTCTGAGTTGATTTCACAGGCAGATAATGAATTGATGATGGTGCCAGCAATGTAGATGAATATTATTGAGGCTCTGTTAAGCTTTGTCTTCCCAGAAACAGGAACTGTGAAGGACTTGAGGTGGACTGGACACTGTGAACTTCAATATGGAACAGGAACTGGACAAGGAACTGGATGAGGAGCTGGACAAGGAGCTGAGAGCTGTCTGCCTTTGAATCCAGGTGACAGCTGGATAGATATGGGCAGGAGCTGGGACCATGGAAGAGGAACCACGGAAGCTGAGAGCCAGCCTTTAGTCAAGATGAAAAGATCTCTTCTTGGGTACCTGATGCAGACTGAGAAGATTATGATGTACTGTGACCTAGGGGTGGAGTTTGTACTTTGTGTCCATTAAGCAGACAAGCCTCCTTAAGGATGATTGAATTAAGGACTTTTTTCTTTTTAACACAATTAAGGATTGTGTTACTAAATGATTGAGTGATTAAATGAATGTACTTTGTTTAAAACTATGTTACTACTTTGGTGAAAACTATGTGGCCATTTTAGTGATAAGTTTGTTATACCATAACATTGTAAGTACTATACTTTGATTTCGGTGAATGTTTTGCCTTAATTTGTTACTGAATAAATAGAGTTCACTATACTGTGTAATCAGAACCTTGAAAGCTGTTCACAGCAGCAGCTTTCTGGAAAGCTGCTTGTGCTTGTCTTTACACCAACCTGTCTTAATTCTAGAGTCTTCCTTCTGTTGTTTCCTGTTTGTCCTCTATATAGTTTACATTGTAAATATTTGTTTGCATGTTTTTTCCTCTATTAGAAAAACTCCTTGAGGGCAGGGGCTGTCTTTTGCCTCCTTTTGTATTGCCACAGCTTAGCACAGTGCCTGGCACATAAGTAAATAAATGTTTTTTGGTTAAATGAGCAATTCATATATAAGCTTATGGTACCTTGTATCTCTCTTCTGACACAATATTGCTTGATAATTGATCGATAAGCATTTATTAAATGCCTATTGTGTGTCAGGCACTGTGCTAAGCACTGTGTATACAAGAAGAGGCAAAAGACAGTTCAAGGAGCTTGCAATCTAAAGGGAGTGACAACGTACAAACAAATATTTACGAAGCAAGCTATGTTCTGGTTATTTCAGTTGCCTTAATGACTTAATTTAGATTTTTGTTGTAGACTTCATCAGTAGTACAGTTGTCACTCATTTTTCTAGCACTGTTAGGTGAATGAAATGAATTAATTTTTTCTTTGGTTTGAATCATTGATATCATGAATGTAGGTGGGGTGAAATGTTTAACAACCAGGCAAAAAAAAAAAAGTAAACCAGACACACTTTTAAGATTAATCTATATCCTTAACATTTTCTCCATCACTTTTCTAAGTCTAGACAATAAACAAAACAAGTTTTTTGTAGCATTTGATGGTATACAAGGTATAAATGCTCACCCTGAAATTTTAGCAATAGGTTTTTCAGCCAGTTTGAGCTGACTCCAGCACACCCCTGGGTGTAGAGAATTCCCTATGAGGACACTCCTTCTGCCAATGTTGCTCAGCATCTGGTTTGCAATTTATGGTCACTGAGAAGTTAAAATGATTTGCTCAAGGTCACATAACTTAATTTTCTAGATAACTGAAACTAACCACAAGCACCAAAAGTTTTAAAATGGTAACTATTTGGGGTGAATAGCAGAGTGCACTGAACACAATTTTATTTGATGACTCAAGGCCGCAATTATGAACATCTGCTCTTATACTTGGTTTTACTTGTAATACTTCCCTCTGTTACCATACAGTGAATCTCTTAGGCTATGGTGAAGTGTGGAAGCTTTGCCCCTACATTAAATAATCTCAGAATACTAGGCCTTGGGAATGCTTGAGACTTTTTTTGATCTTTCATACTCTTAGGCTATCAGCTGTCAGTTTTTGCTAGTGTCAGGGCTCCTGCCCCTAGGAGTACCCTCCCTTCTTGCTCTACCCCCAACCCTCAATATCCTCTAGTGTGCTGCTTAGATTAGAATCTAGGGTTAGCTTGGGAACCAAAGGATGAAACTTAGAATTTTGCATAGAGTAAATAAGCTCTGAGTTAAGGATTGAGGAGCTCTCCTAGGGGAAAAGCGTATGATTTATTTGGGCTGAGATTTTGGGACATCAATTCAGAATATTCAAAGGCCTTTTTTTTCTTATTTCTGAGATTTATTTATTTTTTACTGTGTTCCAGACACTTAAAATTGCTGGGTAATTGTCCCCTAGATAACAAAGGTGTTATTGCAAGTAGCTAAAATAAAAACCTAGACTGAATACAAAACAGGAAGTTGAATGGCCCCCATATACAACATGGTTTTTATTTATTTAGTTTACCTGAATGATGTTGAATTTATTTCTATATCTAGAATGAGAAGAACTTCCATTTAAGTCCTACTCCATGTCCCTTCTTGTCAGACTTGAATCTAGAAGGTCCTGAAGACTGTTCTTGTGTAATGCAGGTTCTGGAAGGTCCTACCAGACTGGAAAGGCAATTGTGAGTACAGTGGAGGCCTATGCCTCTCAGTCACAGCTGAGAGGTACCACTGTGTTGTGGGTAAGTCATTACACTTGGAGTCAGGGAGCCCTGATATGGCAGGAGCAATATCCTGGGATTACGCCATCCTTGAGTCTAGGTTGATTCAGGAGACCAAAGGCTCAGTCAGGCTGGTGGCATCACTTGTTGGTTAAGGAGTAGAGGGGAGCCATGAGGAACTTTAGGCACTCTGAAACTTGGCTGGTTGATAACAATGGTTAACTCATGCAAGGGAGCTTCATTCAGCTGAATTAACTGGAATTGTTCTATGCCTATCCTTGTTTTGAATATTCCTCTATGGCTTAAAAAACCTCTTTTTATTAACTGTTGAATTATCTACAGGAGTCTTGTGTGTGTGTGTGTGTGTGTGTGTGTGTGTGTGTGTTGTGTGTGTGTGTGCCAATATTGAGCCTAAACTATTAGAGGATCAGCCCAGCCCAGAATACCTGGGTTTGAATTCCATCTTAGACATTTATGAGCTGTGTGATTTTGGGTAAGTAATTTCACCTCCTCTGAAATTCAGTTTCCTCATCTGTAAAATAATTTGGTTGGATCTGATGACTTTTAAGACCCCTCCCAGATCTAAATCTATGATCCTTTGTAACTTTGTCCCCTCCTACCTTTCCAATCTTCTAATGCTTTACTCCCTCATAGGTACTCTTTGCTTCAGAGGCACTGGCCACCTGGTGGTTCCACAATCAACATTTTCCACCTCTCATCTCTAGGCATTTTCTCTAGCTGTCACTTGTGACTGGAATGAGCCTGGAAAGCTGTCCCTCTTCAACTCCACCTACTGACTTACTCAACTAAATTTTCAACCAAAATCCCGATCCTTTACAAACTTTTCCTAATTTCTCTTCATTCTAGTGCCTTTCTTCTGTTGATTATTTCTTATTTATCATGTATATAGCAAACAAAGTTGTTTGCCTGTTGTCTTCTCCATTAGAATATCAGTTCCTTCTGGGCAGGAACTGTCTTTTGCCCCTTTGTAGCCTGGTAAGTAGTAGGTCCTTAATACATGTTGATTGATTGAGCCAATAACAAATCTAGCTCCATCCAGAGAGACTCAGTAAGAGGTTGGCTTCAGAGTGATTGAAGTGTTCAGTCACAACTACTCTTGAGGACCCTCATGCCAATTTGTATATATGGGTGAAGTACCCATACTGATTAAACCACAGATCCTTCAAGTATTAAAATTAGGAAGAGACCAGTTATTGTTGAGTTGCGCTTTTTGTTTTTCTTTAAATTCCTTTGAATTCTGGGTAATGTTTTAGAGATTTCATTTCAGGCCCCTTCAGGTTTAGGAAAAAAAATCTTTTCCCCCCCCCTACATGTAAAAATAATTTTTAACATTTGTTTTTTAAAATTGTGAGCTCCAAATTCTCTCCCTCCTTCCCTCTCCCCTCCCACCCTTGAGAATGCAAGCGATTGCCTTTGATCTAGCATTGAAATAGATTGGTGTAGATAGCATTATATAGATTATACATGTATAATTATTCAAAATATATTTCCATATTACCCACGTTGTGAAAGAAAACACAGACCAAAACAACAAAAATGACCCCCCCCCCAAAAAAAACAAACCCAAACCCAAGAAAAATACAGTTATTTTTTTAAAAATATGCTTCAGTATATATTCAGACTGTCAATTCTTTCTCTGGAAGAAGATAGCATTTTTCTTAATGAGTCCTTTGGAATTGTTTTGAATCATTGTATTGCTGAGAATAACTATGTCATTCACAGTTGATTATTATACAATATTGCTGTTACTCTGTACAATGTTCTCCTGGTTTTGCTCACTTCACTTTACATCAGTTCATGTAAATCTTCCCTGGTTTTCTGAAACCCACCTGTTTGTCATTTCTTATAGCACAACAGTATTTGATCACAATTGTATACCACAACTTGTTGAGCAATTCCTCAATTGATGGGCATTTCCTCAATTTCCAATTCTTTGCCACCACAAAAAGAACTACTATAAATATTTTTTGTACATATAGGTACTTTTCCTTTCCTTTTTCCTTTTTAAAAATTGCTTTGGGATACAGACCCAGTAGTGGTATTGCTGGATCAAAAAATATGCTCAATTTTATAGCCCTTTTGGCATAGTTTCAAATTGTTCTCCAGAATGGTTGGATCAGTTCATAACTCCACCAACAGTGCATTAGTGTTCCAATTTTTCCACATCCTTTACAACTTTTGTCATTTTCCTTTTCTGCCATGTTGACTAATCTGGTAGTATGAGGTGGTACCTCAGAATTGGTTTAATTTGTTTTTCTCTAGTCAATAATGATTTGGAGCATTTTTCATATGACCATAGATAGCTTTGACTTCTGAAAATTGCCTGTTCATATCCTTTGACCATTTGTCAATTGGAGAATGACTCATATTCTTATAAATTTGACTCAGTTTTCTATATGTTTAAGAAATGTGCCATTTATCAGAGAAACTTGCTGTAAAAAATTTCCCCCAGTTTTCTGCTTTCCTTCTAATCTTAGGCCCCTTCAGTTTGTAAGGCGTCCCCAGAGATCTTAACCCTTTGCTACAATCACCACCCCCTGCAGAACCTCACCTCTGAGAACAGTTCACACCTGCTGGTCTTCATCCACCCACACCAAGAAGGGCACTTAACACAAGGGCAGAGAGCAGATGCTTTTAATCCAATCATACCCTGGCTGTTCTGATGTGTGCATTTTATTGCTTGTTGTATTCTGAGACAATGTTTTTAGTGTCTCTGCCAGAGCTTCAAACCAAGCCTGTTCCCTCATACCCAGCTTGAACCCTGACCTTACACTTAGATTTCTCTTACTCATTCCCAGAACCATTGTTAATGTTTTGAGAACTTGGGGCAAGCACACTCATGGTGAGATTAATGGAATGTGAAAGCATTTATTAAGCACTTACTAGATGCCAGGTGCTGGGGATAGAAATAGAAATCAAGATACTCCTTGTTCCTAAGAAGCTCACATCCTAATCCAAGGAATCCACAAATATGGGAGGGTTCAGCTGCAGGCTGCCTAGAAGGGCCCCATGATCCTTTAGACGTAAGAGTAGGTTAGAAGACAAAGTCCAGGCATTTATAGGGTGCAATGCCTGGGAGTCTGAAGGGCTTAGTGAGAGGGTAGGTGATAAAATACTGCTGTACCCTTATTGGAAGAATTATAGTTGGTGACTTCCTGTTGATCCAAGTAATTTGAACAGTCATTTCTCCTGCCTTTTGGGAAGGGGGTTTCAGGAGTGAAGATTGCAGTAGCAAAGGATTCTAGTTTACCTTCACTGGGGGGAGGGTTGGAAGGGAGGGTCAGCGTTCTGCCAGGAAGAAGCATCTGACCTAGTGGGAACTAGAGAATGGGGACTGGGCATGGGAAAGGAAGGATTCTCTGTGGCCTGTTCCTTCTGGGCCCTTGGGAGCCTATTTGAATCTAAGTTATTGTGAGCATCCTGGAGAAGGGGAGGGAAGGTCCTGGATGGGCTTTCCTTGGCTTTTGCTCTCCCTAGGTTGTGACAAAGCCTTGGGGAGGGACCTCAAAAGGGAGACCTCTTCAGGACCCAAGGCCCTGTAATGGGGAGACAGAACTTCAGGGACACACCAAGGGTGGCCCTGGATGGGTCCAATATGAGAGGGAGGAATACAGAGTGGAGCAGGGCTAAGGAAAAACTTACCTATAGCGCCAGAAATCTTTGGGGTACTGCCTTATGATCCCATCACATGCCAGTGCTCAGAGATGGCCATAACCATCTATTAACCATAACCTTAATTGTGAACAGGGTGCAAAGTTCAGTTCACTCCAGTCAGGGACAGGTTTGCCACAAGGCACACTCCCTAGACCTACAAACCTTTAGGAGGTGGCAGAGAATGGAGAGGTCCCAGCTGGCAGGAGATGACGTGTTTGGGAGGGAGTGGGAAGAACGATGTCAATCTGCTCCCTGCTCTCCAGGTTGTAGCATGTAGTGGTCCTACCAACAGACAGACTTCAGGAGAGGCTCACTACAAGAGTGAGTGTGTGTTAGGGGTGGGGAGAATAGTAGCCTGGGGTGGTAGTAGAGCTGGAATCCCATGGTGCAGGGTCGTTGGAGGACCACTGGAAAAAAAGAAGCACACCCCTAGATATCAGTAACCCTGGGTCAGCCCTAAGTTATGACTGCTTATGTCTCTCTGTGAAGCTCAGCTGCCAGCTTTGCCATATGCTTAGATTATACTCCTGCCTCCATCTTTCTACTTAGTTTGGACCTTACCGTTTAAACTGATAAACTTTCTTTTTCCTGTTATAGACTCTGACCATGCCTCCTGGCCATGCTGACTATGGGGCCAACACTTTTGGTTGTATGCTCTGTGTCTCTGCTCATGACCGGATTGTCACTATAATAACAGTAACACAGTATGTTATTAATGTGAATCATCAATATTACTAATTAATTATTCACATTTATCAGTAATAACATACTATATAATAACATAACAGATTTATATAGCTTCTTAAAGTTTGCAAAGTAATTTCTTCACAACAGTCCTCTTGGGCAAGTAGTCCTAGTATTATGTTCATTTTGCAGATAAAGAAATTATGTCTCAGGGAAGTAAAATCACTTACTCATAGTCACATAGCTAGTTAAATGTCTTTAGATGGTGACCTCCCCAGCCTGATCATACATCTGCATGGAGTTTTATCTTATTCGGATGTTTGGATGCTGATCCTGACCCATCTATCCAGACTGGGTACCCATACCTTACTAGCATGCCTCATTTTGCTTTGAAACTTCAAAATCTTGGCTCTGGATTTATTCTTAGTATTCTTGGTAATTGTATAAGATTTCAGTCCATTGAAGCTCTGATGATCCTTATCCCAACTTATTTCCACGGATGAGGGCTATCTTTGCTTCCTTCCCCAGGTGATTCCTCCTCAGGGATGTGCTGGAAAGCCATACTTGCTCTAACTCCTCAAATTCCATCCTTTCTTAACTCACTTGGTAATTTATAGATGATCCATGGGGCATGGCCAAGTTATCCCAGCCTATCTGAACACATCTTGGGTAATTTTATTTCAATTCAAAGGTCTCATATCACTTGAGGCTATTTGATTGATTGAAACGTTCTCATCTAAATACATTATTAAAACTAAAATGGGGTGGCATAGTTTTGGACTCAGCCTTATACCACATTTCTGTATGAAATGGCTATTGGACCAGTGAGTTAGTGTATAGATGGAGGGAGAACTGGGTTTGTTCATGACTCTAGCTGTATCACACTAAACTTTTCTGAATGTTAGTTTCTTCATTTATAAATTGGGAATCATAATGTTTATAGTGTCTACCTCACAGGGTTGTAACAAAGGTTCTGTGTGTGAAGCCCTTTGCAAGATGGAAAGTTTTACTTAAATATTGAAAGCCCTATCATTAGTGATGACAATAATGACCTCAGAGATCCTTTCCAGCTCTTACAGGCTACTCTATGCTGTATGACCTCTCCCCTGTCTGTGATCCCTAGCGTGCATTCTGCCCTGGTTATCTGGCCAGGTTCCCAGTCCTAGTACCTCCTGGCTAACCCAGCCCTGTGGCTATCCCTGACCTGCTGCTAACACGATTTAAAATGTAATTATAGGTATTCTCTGAGTTGTGAATACCTGATTTATGAGTTTCCCATGTTTTATTTAACATAGGCACCAACAGAGATTTTTAATCTCTGAGTGAATTTATCTACTTTTGGGGGTGGGGAAGGAGGGAGGAACAAAATATTTCTGGAGCAGTGAAAGACAGCAAATCCATATAGCCACCAGACTACTTATTTCTGTGTCCTTTAACCCTTATCATGCTTGTTTTAGGCCAAACTAGAGAAAAACAAAACATTCTCAAGATTGCTTGATTTGCCTGTTTGGAGAGACCATTCTTTTCCATGGTCTGGTATTTTAACACGTTGTTGAATCATTAATGCTTCAGGCACATTGTTTCTACAATGTATATGATTACACAATAGTATTCTTGGGGAGGGGAAATTTACACCATCTCCCCAGACCGGAAGAGCCTGCTCACAGGAACTCCCTTATTTTGGAAAATCTCCTTAAGTCAAGAGGCCAACCAGAAAAGCAAAGCTCTATGTGTTCTCTTCATACAGGGGCTTCTGCACTAGATTGACAATGGAGAAAACATCAGTCTGATGCTCCTAAAAGTGGAAATTTATAAACTGTTTGTTTTGTGTTTTTCCAACCTTGGGAGAAGGACATGCCTAAGGTCACTGAGATCTAAGCTATTCTCAGTAAACAATTCCCATTTCCCTTCAGCTCACCAAGTGGATAAGTGAGATTGATTAAAAAGCCTTAAAATAAATGAACAACAGTGAAGGTACAGTCTCTTCTGTGGAGTGACTGGTGGGAAGAACCTGGTGACATTGTGTGTGTGTGTGTGTGTGTGTGTGTGTGTGTGTGTGTGTGTGTGTGTGAGGGGGTGGGGAGAGGGAGTGAGAGAGAGAGAAGAGGGAGAGGGAGAGAGAGAGAGACAGAGAAAGAGAGAGAGAGAGAGAGAGAAACAGAGAAAGAGAGAGAGAGAGACAGAGAGAGAGTGAGAGTGTTGTGGTTTGTCCTTCCTGCTGGAAGAGGACTGTGACATCATGTTGGTGATGACATGACTTACATTGAATTGGATTTAAGTGAGGCAGGGCTGTGCAAAGTCACCAGCCTTACTTTCTCCTCCAGAACCATCTGGGTCCAGTGACCAGATCTAGATCATGACAACTGGAGATGGCCCTGGAAGTAGTGGGGGACCTTGGCCCTTTTAAGCTAAGGTCTTTCCAAGTTCTCACTTTGAGTTAGGCAATGTCCATTCAGTGAATAGGCCTGTTGAAGAAGTGAGTCAAGGGATGTTCCCTTTACTACTACTACTACTACTACTACTACTACTACTACTACTACTACTA
>NW_027186390.1:5758708-5780824 GCF_028583685.1 Petaurus breviceps papuanus
ACTACTACTACTACTACTACTACTACTACTACTACTACTACTACTACATTCAAACTGGGAGGGGAAGACCCTCCAGCTTGCTGGACAAAAGTGAAGCAGTTACTCTTTACCTTTACTAAAAAGGAGGGACTAAAAAATAACCTTAAGTGGTGCTTAGGCAGGTACCTTAATTTATCCCATCAATGAGATTCATAGTGAATTGGGTTTAAGAAAAGGAAACTGAGACCCAGAAAAGACAAGTGACCCAAACCAAGTTGGAATTATTTAAAACATACGTTGGTGGTAAAGTGGAAAGAGTACTGGACTGAGAGTCAGGAAGAACTGAGTTTAAATCTTACCTAAGATACTTACTAGTTACTAGGTATTTGTGACCTTGGGCAAGTCACTTAACCTCTGTTTACCTCAGTTTCCTCCTCTGTAAAAGAGGTTTACCACCTACCTTGCAGGGTTGTTGTGAGGATCAAATGGGATAATATTTGCAAAGGCTTTGAAAGCCTTAAAGCTCTATATCAATGGTCACTATTTTTATGATTGTTCTTTATTTAAGGAGAGCAACGGTGAATCCTTTTGAAAAGTTGAGCATCCTTTTGCAATGTGAACAGTCATTTGGGAGGCAATGTGATACAGTGGGAAAAGAACTGAATTTGGAGTTGGAGGATCTGTGTTCGGATCCCGGCTCTGCTTCTTATTACCTGCACGACCTTGGGTAAGTAACTTGGTCTCAGTTTCCTTATCTTTAAAATCAGGGAATTGCACTAGTTTATGTCTATAGTCCCTTCTAGTGCTAAGATCCTATGGTTTTCTAATTCATCTCTTTGGGATCTTTATATATTGGATTTGCTCAAAGCAGGTAATGTATCTATATGTAATTGTATTGTATATGTATTTTTCAAAATAAAAAATTGAACTTATTGATTTAAAAAATTGCTTATATTTCATATTTATTTCTAAATATACAACAAGCCATCCCCTTTAAAAAAAAAAGAATAAAAAAGTGTGTGTGTAGAAAATAAGTCAGCAAAACTAAATGCAGCAACTGAGTCTGACATTCAATTCTGTGTTCCTACCCATTGACTCCATTTGCTATAAAGAAGGAATAGAAGTGTTTTATTTTCTTTGGGATAGTATGCTTGAATACTCCAAGAATCTGGGATTTCATTACTGGACAGTTTCTCTACCAATGCAGATCATCCCCCTTGGTGCTCTGGTAGCCACTAAATCATTTTGGCTATTATAAATAGCCAAATTAGCTATAAAGGACATATGAAGCTACAAAGGACATATCTGCATCCAGAGAAAGAACTGATAAATAGAAGTATGTATAGTATGGTTTTATACACACACACAAACACACATATGTATGTATTTGAATCTAATGGTAGCTATCTCTAGGATGGGGGAAGGAAGAAGAAAAGGAAAAAAAGAGTTACATGATAACTTTATTATATATTATAAGGAATAGCAAGTTACACATAACAGATTTGCAGTTTCATGTGCAATCATTCTACTATGTTATGGAAATGCTTGTTTTATTTCTTAAGTTCAGAATAAAATAAATAAAATTTAAAAAAAAGTTTCTGCAGCTGAAATACATTATATCACTCTGAAGCCAAGCTTTTTTGGTGATGAAACTGTCTGGACTTAACTGTATAGATTTAACCATGTTGCCTCCCTACTCAAGAAACTCCACTGGCTACTTCTTATCTCTTAGATAAAATAAAAACTAGTTTGTTTGGCATTTAAAGCCATTCACAGCCTGCCCCGCTCTCCCCTCCCCCCCATCTTTCCAGTCTTCTTGTACTTCACTCCCCTTTATGCATTCTATAGTCCAGCCTGTTTGTCTGGCTGTTCCTCACATGTGACACTTCTCAGTCCCTTTGAATGGACTGTCCCCTATAACTGAAATATTCTCCTCTGTTCCCTAGAATCTCAGTTTTCCTTCAGCCCTCACCTCCAATGCCACCTGTCAAGAGGCCTTTCCATATCCTGCCCTGTCCCCTTTTTGCCAGATGCTCACCACGCTAAGTTCACCGTCCTTCTAATCTGAGTATTGTCTATACACTGATTTATGTAATAGCTAGCATAATAATAGTGAACATTTATGTAATGCTTTAAGGTTTGTCACTGAAATCACTGCTGCTGTCTTGATTTTCATTGCTGTCATCAGAATTGTCTCTATTCCTAACACCACTGCTGCCAGTCTGGTAGGTGGAGGTCAGGAGAAATAAGGGCATCTTCCAAGTCTTCACCATGTCCTGGGATCCACTGGGGTGGCAAAGGAAGCAGAATGAATTCTCCATCAGCACTCTCTTCACTTCCACTGTTCTCTGGGTCACTTGGAACTGAAATGGTGGCACATCTGACCAACATGGAGCCTGAGGTTGAGGCTTTCTTAGATTCCTTCTCTTTCTGAAATTCTCCCTCCTTCTCTCCCACTTCCACAACCTTTTCATTTCTTTCTTCAGGTTGTCTTTTGGTGTTCTCAAACATCTCAGCTTGCTTGAGAATGTGGAGGTGAACACTGTAACCTGCCTTTTCCTAGAAGTCTTTGATGTCCTTCCTAGAGCCTTCTCAGCCAGGAACAGCTCCAGTTGGAATCTCTGCCCTGAGCAGGAGACCCTGCTTTAAGATTTGAAAAGCACTTTGCAAATATTCTCTCATTTTATCCTCTCAACAGCCCTGGGACACAGGTTCTGTTATTCTCATCTTACCGATGAGGAAAATGAGTCAGATAGAGGGGAAGGGACTTGTCCAGGGTTACCCAGCTAGTAAATGTCTGGAGTGGGATTTGAACTCATTTTCCTGACTCCAGATCCAGTCCGCTATCCATTGTACCACCTACCTGCCTTTTTTTTTTTAGGAATGTTTCTCCTGATTAGAATATAAGCTCCTTGAAGATAAAGACTGTTTTTTTTTTTTTTTGCTTTTTTTCTTGTACTAAAAGCACTTATATGGTGCATGGTACATAGTGAGTAGCACTTAATAAAATGCTTACTAATTGATTGATTGGGCCAGTTCTCACATGAACAATCAATGTACATATAATCACTAGGCCCATATTCTAAGTCCTTCCAGTTTGATATAGGACTTTTCAGAGCTTCTGTAGTGCTGGTATAGTCTTCAAGAACTCAGGGTCAGCTCTGTACTAAAAGATTACTTTAGATGAAAACTTCAGTGGAATATTTTAAGTAGTCAAATATTGCTTGATTTCTATTAATCTGTACTACTCTATTAATCATACTACATATATTTAAGCTAACCAATATTTGAATATGTCATTCCTTCAATAAACATTTATTAAATACCTGCTCTGTCCTAGGCACTAGGAATTCAAAGAAAGGTAAAAGGCAGTCCCTGCTCTCAAGGAGCTCACAAGGGGAGAGAGCATGCAGAATGTTCAATAAATTATATACAGGATAAATTCGAAATAATCAGCAGAGGGAAGGCACTGGCATTAGGAGGATCTGTGAAGGCCCCCTACAGAAGGTAGGATTTTAGCTAGGACTTGGAGAAAGCCAGAGGAGCAGCATCTGGCAGATTAGATTGTAGGAGTTCAGTAAATGATGATTAGATGATTAGAAACCTGACTTCAGTGAGTGAGTGGGAATTTTACTTCTGCTGTCAGTGTAGGATGATCCAGTAGGTTTACCCTTTATTTGTGGTCTTTGGATCAGGTTCATTCTGCTCACCTTTGTACCCTGGAAAAGAAGGTCATGGATAAACGTCACACCATATGAGTAGGTATGCAGGGTAAACTGTCCTGTCTAGTGTTCTTGCTGAAGAGATCATGGATCCATCACATAGCAAAGTATACTTTAGATCTCTGAAAGGCTGCTACCAGTAAAATATCAGGTCCTTGGGAGCAGGGAATCTTTTTTTCTTTGTACCTCTGGCATGTAGCACAATGCTTTGCATATTATAGACACTCAACGAACGTTTTTTGAATTAAATTGAGTTTCTAGATGAAGGAAACTAGTCCCAAAAGGTTTAGGTGATTCTCTCTTTACTAAACAACTCATTGCTTAATCTGTGTCATGGGCATTCACTCATTCAATAAGCATTTATTAAATGCTCACTGTATCCTAGACACTGGATTAGATGCTGGGACAATAGAAACAGAAACAAAACAGTCCTTGCTCTCAAGGGGCTTCTGTTCTATTGGGAAGGAGGATCGATAGCAGATCCAATGATCAAATGAATCTGTCATCTCAAAAATGTGGATATTCCCCCCACTGGTGCAGACTTCAACCCCACCTGTACCTGTGCATTTTGGAGGAATATCTCTCTTTTCTCCTCTCATAAGATGTTAGAATCAAAATGACTCATCTTCGTGAGTTCAAATCTGGTCTCAGGCACTTACTAGCTGGGTGACCCTGGGCAAGTCACTCAACCCTATTTGCCTCAGTTTCCCCATCTATCTAGAGAAGGAAATGTCAAACTACTCCAGCATCTTTGCCAAGAAAACCCCAAATGTGGTCATGAAGAATCAGACATGACTGAAACGACTTAACAAGAACAAAAACTCTCCAAGTTCTCCCATAAAATTGGCCTCAGGGAATCCATCTAATGTGTATGTTGGGGACTTTTTAGAATTTCTGTTAAAAGTTGAGAGCAGAGCATATACACAGATAAACCAAACCAAAATAAATACAAAGTAAATAGAAATATGGACTGGACCTCTGATTTCATTGAATCAGGAATTCCTTGGGTGACAGAAATCTCTATGCTGAAGACTTATAATTGTAGGGAGTTGCCTAGAGAATTGACAGTTGTGACTTGCTCTAGCTAAAATAGCCACTATGTGCCAGAGGCAGATCTGCCTCTCTATTGTGCCATACTGCTTCTTGTACAAAGGAAATACACATTGGGTACTCACAGTTCGAAAAGTAAAATTGTTTTTACATGTAATTGGGGAAAAACAAGATATTAAATTACTTTTAAAAAAACAAGGAGCTACAGAATAATCTCAGGGGAGGGCATAGCCACTTGAGTGATATGCTAAGGCCAACTGTAGGAGACAGCATCTAAACTGAGTTTTGAAGAGATCAAGTGATTCTAGGAGGCAGAGGTGTGGATTTGAACTTTTTACCTTTAGCCTGTTGTAATGCTCTAAAAGTGGAAATACATAATTTCTAAAAATGGGTCCCAGATTCTGGAGAAGAGTGCAGAAAACCCTATCTTTTCTCTTTCCTTGCTTGATAATAAAAGTCCCTTAATCCATTATCCAGGTGTTTTATCTGTATGTTTATATGTGTGCATCTTTTTTGAAAAAAGTTATTGAAAAAGTAATACGGGGCACTACCAAGCAGCATGTAGAGTACTGATTTTATTGTATTTTTAAAGAGGAAGTTCACAAGCTGCTTACATTATAAATACTGCTCAATATAGTTTTTCATGCTGTCTTCCTTCCTGCCAAAGTGCATTGTGCATTGTAGCTGGAAACATTGGACAGTCAAGGAGGAGTGCTGAGAATGCAGAACAATTGCTCTTCTTTCAGGGGTGAGCCCTGAAACCGTTCCCCCTTTCCCTGACCTGCCTCTGCAGCTTAGTGGCTTTGGCTGATGTAACCTCTGTCCTGGCCAGTGATCTATGGTGGTGCATAGGTTAGTTCCAAATAAGGAGCTATGACAAATTAATGGAAAAGAGAACCCCTGACCAGGAATCCCCATAGACCCGACTTCCCCTGCTAAATGATGAACTAAATACCTCTGTATGGGTTTCATTATTTTGTGACCAAAGATGTTGGGGCACGGTTCCACAGCTTGTTTCATTTTTTTTTCTTTTCTTTTTTCCTCCCTGTTTTATTTTGAGTGTTTCCTTCATAAGTTTCTATAGTATGCACAACTGTGAATGCTTAGGGCTAGGAAGGGGTGATTATGAGAGGGTACCATCATCCAGGAAGGTCTTGGAGAACTAAGGGAGAAAGCATTCCTTATGACCTGTCAGGATCATCTCTTAACAACTACCCAGGCATCTTGTTTTTATTTAGTCTTCCTAACTAATACCGTGAGGGATGATGTAGCCTGGGCCTTTTTCTGCTCTCCATCTATTTGTTGAAGTATGATCACTTCCCCCATCCCGACTGAAATTCCATCCCTTCAGGCCAATAATGAAGAGTAATGGGCCTTCTACCTTCTGTTCTGGGTTTTTAGTGCTACCATGGTATTTATTTGTTTATTCCAGCTCCATGAGTTGCTATATTCAGAAAATCAGAATCAGAAAAGCTCAGGGCTGTGTGAAGGGCCTGGCCACAACAGGGACTAAGAAGGAAAATCTGGGGGAGGGGTGGTGATAGTGATAACAGCAGAAGTTACCCAAGGCCAGGGTTTTGTTTTTTTTTTTTTTAATATGTGTGCAAGGATCATGCTAAAATCTCAGTTGCTCCATTTAAATGTTATTTTAAAAGATTATTTAGAGCTTCTGGGGGTGGGAAAGAAATATGGAAAAATGTCAGGGATGGAGGAGGAGACCTGAGAAGAAGACAGCCATGTGCTGGTAAATGTTTAGCAATCTGCCCTCCTCTCAAAAAAAAAAAAAAGGGAAGCTAGACACACTTTTAAGTTAAATCTGCATTCTTGACATTTTCTTCATCACTTCTTATGTATAGAAATCAAGAAAACAATAAATCAATCTCTAATGTGTAGTGTTTGATGATTTTTTGAAGTGTAAATGCTCACACTGAAAATTTTTTAATGGCAAGAGGTCACACCCCTGGCAGAAGAAATTAAGAAGGAAAACAGCAGTTATATCCAAGATTCCGGAATGTGGTAAGGTGAATTATCACATATTTTTTTGAACTTTTAAAAAAAAATTTTGCTGTGGATATTCCAAGTCAATTTAAAAAATTATATATCATCATAGGGTAGCAGCCTGGTATAGTGGAAAGATGCCTAGATCTGAATTTGGAGGATCAGGATTGGAATCTTGGCTCTGTCACTTTCTACTTGTGTGACATCTAGTCTCTTAGACCCAAGCCTCAAACTTAGGGGCTTGGATGGAAAACTGCTAATGGCTATATTTCAAAAAGCATAGCTGCGCCGATAGATAAACATTAAAAATGAACACGGTTTCCAATTGCATATTGTGATGGTTGGAGGGAGGGAGAGCTACTGAATCCTTTCCTGTTTCTTCATCCCTCCTCCTCACCTGTAAGGAAGGGAATGAGAAATGAAATAACACGCCTAAGGGAAAGGGGCAACGGGGTTCTCCCTGGAGTCCTCCAAGGAAAATACGACAAACAAAAGGGTCTCCATCCAGATTCTAGGAGTTTTACCAGCTATAGTTGTTGCTGGTCTCTGATCAGATCTCTACTCCAGTTAGCTCTCCCTGGCCCACCAGATTGTGACTCCTCCTGCTTTTCTAAACTGCCTTCATGAATTCCCTGCCATACCATGAGTTCAGTCCCACATGCCCCCAGCCCTGTTAGAGCTGCCTCCTTGGAAGAAGAATGGGAGACCAGTATGGCTCAGACTTTTTTCTCTTCTGCCTCTTTGTGTGGCTTTTATGTGTCTTGGCCGTGTGGCTTCTCACCAAAATTTCCCCAAGTTCAAAATTCCTGGAATTTTGGGGAACTCTGGGTAACAGGTTCATTCCTACCTAACCAACTCTCCAGGGCGTACCCATATGGGTATACAGGTTATACTTCTATATATGTTGTCCCTGATAGAATATAAACTTCTTAATGCCAGAAACTTTCACTTTTGTCTTTGAATCCCCAGTGCCTAGCATAGTATGTGGTATATAGTAGGTGCTTAGTAAATGTTTGCTAATTTATTTTGTAAGTATATTTCTACTTGTGCTTATAAATTCAGTTGAACTATAGTTAACCTTGTAAGACAAAAAAATTTTAAGATAGAATTGTTTTGTGGGGGTGGCTAGGTGGTGCAGTGAGTAGAGCACCAGCCCTGGAGTCAGGAGGACCTGAGTTCAAATCCGGCCTCAGACGCTTAGCACAAAAACTAGCCATGTGACCTTGGGCAAGTCAACCCCAATTGCCCTCCAAAAAGCAAAAAAAAAAAGAATTGATTTGTGGTTGTTTAGAGAGTGTATAGAGGTGTGATGGGATTAGGAACAGGCCTACCAAGTATAATGTAGTGTGTTTGAAGTATCTATTTGCTAATTCTAGTTCCAGCTAACCCTTTTAAATAGAGGCAGGTTCTAGAAGGAGGCTGATTTTTGTCAACAGCTAGGTGTAAAAAGGGATATATAGCAGGATGGGCCCTGGTTATTTCCAAGCTAAAGGACTGTGGAGAAATAGGGTTAATTCTTGGTTTACTCTCTGGGGTTCAGTCATTCTGAGTGTAGTTGAGAGTACAGTTTGATCTGGAATCTCCTGTGGCCAGGCCATTCTGTACTTATTCAGGCCTGATTCTTTCTTCTTCCCCTCCTCCATACACAAAAAGAGTTCTTCTGGAACCTGATATATCTCAGACATGTTAGCATGATAGGAGGAATGTTGGATTTGGAGGCAGAGGACCTACCTCTAAATCTCAGCTTTGTGGCTTTCTAGATTATGCGACTGGGAAAAAAATCACTTAACCTTTTGGGTCTCTTTTTTTGAGGAGGTTAGACTAGGTGACCCCTGTGGTTTCTACCACTTCTAAAAATCTATGCTACTATGCCAGGACCCTGGGGTACTCCACTAGAGACCTTCCCAGTTGACATAAAGTTATTAATGGACATTCTCTTGGTCAGAGGTCAACAAATTGTGAGTCCATTAAATTACTATCATCAAACTCCTATCTTTTATCTTGTCTATCAGAATAGGAAGAGAGAATTTTCTCAAATGCTTTGTTAAAATATGAGTAACCTATATTTGGAACATTCCCTTCATCTACTAATCTAATAGGCCCCCCCCTTTTTTTTTTTTTAGGAAATGAGTTTAGTTTGGCCTGATCTACTCTTGATGAAGCTGGCTTTTTGTGACCATTAATTCCTTCTCTAGCATTCGCTCACCCTTCCCTTGCTAATATGTTCTAAAATGTTTCCAGGAATCAAAAGTCAAACTCACTGACCTATAGTTTACAGACTCCACTCTCTTACCTTTTTAGAAAATTGGAACATTTGCTCTATTTTATGGCACCTTTCCCATTCAACATGATCTTTCAAAACTTACACTGGCAGCAGCTCAGCAATCACTTTTACCTGTTCTTTCAGTATTCTGAGGGATACTGGCCTGGCAACTTGAATTTATCAAGGACTGCTAAGTTTTCTCTTACTAACTCGCTATGTATCTTGGGTTTCAATTCCTATTTAACCATTTTGTTTCTGCCCTTCCCAGGTCAAAGGTCATTCTTCTTGGCAGGGAAAACGGAATCAAAATGAGTCAAGCAGTTCAACAGTAAAGGAAAAAAAGCCAGTCAAGTTAACCTCCTTTGAGAGTAAAAATCTTTCCTCTTCCCCCTTCCTCCCTCCCTCCTGGGACCTGTATAGTCCATATAATTCACAATGCTACTTACTGGTAAGTTCTGAGTTGTGTGTTCATATTTCAGCTCTGTCTTACACTGCCCCTTGGTTCTGGCTCTTGCTCAATCCCAGAATTCTTCCCCTTAGTCCACAGACTTGGCATTATTCAGGAACTCTATCTTTTCTCTCTTAAAGATGTAGCCCATTATATCTCTGCTTATTCAAGAATTGTCTTCTTTTTTGCTATTGTCTCTGGAACTATATGGTTTCTCCTGTCCTGAGGCCATGTGATTGTTTGGTGGGGCTTCACTGATAGGTTCTGCAGCCTTCCTCTTTTTTGAGTCTCTCAGCTTTGGTTGTCTTTACGCGAATTTTTTTTTTTTAATGCAATCGAGGTTAAGTAACTTGCTCAAGGTTACACGGCCAGTTATGTTTTGTGTGGGTGCCGAGTATCTGAGGCCAGAACTGATCCCAGGTCTCCCGACACCAAGGCCGATGCTTTTACTCACTGCGCCACCTGGCCGCCCCTATGTGAATCTTTTAAAGACCAAATCCAAGGGTATAGCTCACTGGGTTTGAACTGACAAGGAATACATTAATCACCTTTAATGTGATTTCAATAGGTACCTAGAAGCCAAAGTCAGAGAGAAGTCATATCCAAATGGAGGAGACATCTTTAACGCCAAAATAAAGCCCTCAGTGAATGGCTGTGAGAACCCAGGGCAATCCATGCCTAGAAACTTACCTCTGTATTCTTTAGCAAAGGTATTGTGGTTGGTATCTTCAGAATGTCATTCTTTAGAGATTCCCATCCCTCCAGGAATATTTTTTCCAATGGAATTTGAGGTCATGAGATCCTACCTATTTATCCCTTTATCTGAAATCTATTCTCCTAGTATCTAGGCTACATGTCAATGTCAGACTATGCCTGACTTTTCTTCTCTATCATGAATTCTAATAAAGAATAGTTACTCCCCCCCCCCAAGGTGCCCATCATTTAAAAAATTAATTTTAAAAATTCAACAAAAATTGATTTCATTTTTCCCCACATTCCTCCTTCCTCAGTTGAAGGAAAAACAAAAGTGAACCTCATGTAACAAATACATGTAGTCAAGTAAAATTAATTTCTTCATTCTCTCATTCTGCATATTAGGCCCATTACCTATCATCAGGTAGGTAGCATGCTTCCTCATTTGTCCTCCAGACTCACAACTGGTCATTGATTTGATCAGAGTTCTTAAGTCATTCCAAGTTGTTTATTTTTACAGTGGTGTTGTTATAGTAGAAATTACACTCCTGGCTCTGCTCCCTTCACTCTATGTCACTTCTTCCAAGTCTTCCCAGGTTTCTCTAAAACCATCTCTTTCGTCATTTCTTATGGTGCAGTAATATTTTGTTACATTCACAAAACATAATTTGTTCAGCTGTGTCCCTTTACTTCCAATTCTTTGTCATCACAAAAAGAGCTGCTCTAAATATTTTTGTGCATATGGATCCTTTTCCTCTTTATTTGATTTTTTAAGGGCATAGATTCAGCAGTGGTATTGCTGGGTTCTAACCCTTTGGGGTACACCAAGTTTGGTGAGTTTTTGAGGGTGTCCTTCATTTTTGTTGCAGCAGCTGGTCCTGGTTGGTGAAGATCAAGTCTAGAATGGCTTCCTCTGTTGTTTATGAATTATTCAATCAAGTCCAACTCTTTGTGACCCCGTGGATCATACTGTCCATGTGATTTTCTTGGCAAAGATACTGGAGTGGTTTGTCATTTCCTTCTCCAAAGGATTAAGGCAAACAGAGGTTAAGTGACTTGCTCAGGGTCACACAGCTAGTAAGTATCTAAAGCTGAATTTAGATTCAGGCCTGACTCTATTTTTTGAAAAATGAAGTTATCATTAAAGCAAGCCAAGAAATGATTAATTGCTCTGCTTTTCACCAAGTAAGAGAACTCCAGCTGACGTCCAAATATTTAAAGTTCCTTATCTCTACTGTTTCGTATCACTGTACCAGAATTTTCCAAACTCCTCATCTATTTCTTCTTTTGTTCAGGTGGTTGATATTATGTTCTGATGATACTATCAATCCCCTTTCAGTCTCTCTTGATTTTCCCCCAAATACTTCTCTGTGATGCTTTCCTCCTGTGGTTTCTGGGTTTCCTGCCATTATTACATCTTACATATTGTTATTAAGACAAGATTATTATATCTTCCTACAGAACTGCTCCATTCTCCCTTCTTTTCTTTAACTATCCTATTGCTTTAGAATTAAGGCATCTGCCTTCATATTTGTACGTTCATGGATTCAGTCCCACCAGATTTCAGTGATCTTCATGGAGCTAAATTTGCCTCTGCCTAAAAAACTCTAGCATACTTAGCTCCTTATCTGTATTTTGAACATTCATGTTATTCTTGCTGAATCCTTTCAGTCGTTGTCTGACTCTTAGTGGCCCAATCTGGGGGTTTCTTGGCAAAGATTAGAGCAGTTTGCCATTTCCTTCTCCAGCTCATTTTACAAATGAGGAAATGAGGCAAACAGGGTGAAGTGACTTGCCCAGGGTGCGCAGCTAGCTAGTAAGTGACTAAGGCCAGATTTAATCTTGGGTCCTTCTGACTCCAGGGCCTGTGCTCTATCCATTGGACCACCTAGCTCCCCTAAGGATATCGGGTTTTATTGCTTACTCTCTTCGATTTTTGTCCCATGAATTGGTAACAAATTGGGAGCAGTGGCTTAGCCTGGAATCAGGAAATCCCGAGTTCAAATCTGACCTCAGACTCTCACTATATGACCCTGGGCAAGTCACTTCTTCCTATTTGCTTCAGTTTCCTCATCAGTGACAGGGGGATAATAACGGCACCTGCCTCCCAGTGTTGTGAGGATCAAATGAGATGTTTGTAAAGCTCTTAGCACAGTGCCTGGCATATAGTAAGTGTTACATAGATATTAACTATTATTTTTATTATTACGTTATAATTACTCTCTGTGATCTCCACTAAATCTATGACCCTACGCATTGAGTTGAAAGGCTGCCAAAAACTCACTACATTTTCCTCACACAATTTCCAGTGCTTTCTGGTTAGCCTGCTTGAATTTTCTAAGTGGGCTGCATCGTTTTTGGATGTCATGGAATGGGTAGAACATAAAAATAACCCTTTCCTCATATATCATCTGTTATCTGCTGGCAGTGACATAACAACTAGGTAAAGATGTGTTTTGATTTGGATGCATTGACAGTCTACTAGGGGTGGGGAACCTTTATGCCTCAGTGCCTGTATATCTTATTTCCCAATTACAGGTAAGATGGTATTAATAATAGTATTATTATACTTTTATATATATATAATTAATATATATTATTATATAATATAAATATATACACACACACATATATATATATATACACATATATATTTGAATATTTGATTTTAAAACTTTCAATTCCAGATTCATTCCCTTCCTTCCTTGTCACCCACCTTTACTGGGAAGATACAAAGTGCAGTAAAGGTAGTACATGTGTGGCTAATGCAAAACAATAACATAATAGATATATTGTCTATATTTCCCTCCCTCCTATCCCATCTCCCACTTGTTCTATTCTCTACTTTGATCCCATCTATTTTCAAAAGTGAGTGCTTCCAACTTCCCTCCCCCCCAGCCTACCCTCCCTTCCCTCATTCTCCCTCTCATCCCCTTCCCCCCTATTCTCCTGGAGGGTGAGATACCCTATTTAGTGTGTATTTCACTCCCTCCTCAAGCCAAATTCAATGGGAATAAGGTTGACCCATTCCCTTTTGCGTTCCTATTCTTCCCCTCCATTGTAACCATTTTCACTTGCCTTTTCTGTATGAGATAGTTTACCCCAATCTGTCTCTCCCCATCTCCTCTCATTATATTCCTCTCACCTCTTAATTTCACCTTTTAAGTATCATTCCTTCCTGTTAAATTGGTCTCGTGCCCTCTATCTATGTATACCTGTAAACATATATACACACATTCATATGCCCATATACCCTTATATATAGACAAATATATATATATATATATGTATATACATATATATATTTCTAATCCCTTCAACTACTGAGAAAAGTTTCATAAGTTACAATTATTGTTTTTCCATGTTAATAGTTCAACTTTGATAAGTTCCTTATGATTCCTTTTCCCTGTTTACCTTCTCATGCTTCTCTTGCTTCTTGTATCTGAATGTCAATTTTTCTGTTCAACTCTGTTTTTTTCAGCAAGAATGCTTGAAAATCCTCTATTCCACTGAATTACCATATTTTCCCCTGAAACATGATACTCAGTTTTGCTGGATAGGTGACTCTTGGTTTTAATCCCAATTCCTTTTTCCTCTGGAATATCATATTCCAAGCCCTTCTATCTCTCAGTGTAGAAGCTGCCAGATCCTGAGTTATCCTGATTGTGTTTCCACAATATTCAAATTGTTTCTTTCTGGCTGCTTATAATATTCTCTCCTTAATCTGGGAATTCCAGAACCTGGCTATAATATTCCTAGGAGTTTTCTTTTTGGGATCTTTTTCAGGAGGTGATTGGTGGATTCTTTCAACCTCTATTTTGCCCTCTGGTACTAAAATCAGGGCAGTTTTCTTTGAGAACTTCCTGGAGGATGATTTCTAGGTTCTTACTTTGGTCATGGCTTTCAGGCAGTCCAATAATTTTTAAATTATCTCTCCTGGATCTATTTCCCAGGTCAGTGGTTTTTCCCATGGGATATTTCACATTGCCTTCTATTCTTTCATTTGTTTGGATCTGTTTAACAGCATCTTGATTTCTCATAAAGTCATTAGCTTCCATTTGCTCCAATCTAATTCTGAAGCAATGATTCTCCTCATTGAGTTTTTGAGATTCTTTTTCCATCTGGCAAATTTGGCTTTTTAAGGCGCTCTTCTCCTCATTGCCTTTTTGGGCCTCCTTTGCCATTTGAGTCAGTCTTTTTTAAGGTATTATTTTCCTCAGTCAGGCTGTTGACTCTCATTTCATAATTTTCTTGCATTGTTCTCATTTCTCTTCCCAATTTTTCCTCCACTTCTCTTATTTGGTTTTCAAAATCTTTCTTAAGGTCCTCTATGGCTTGTAAACAGCTTGTATTTTCCTTTGAAGCTTTTGGTGCAGGAGTTCTGACTTCACTGTTTTCCTCCTGTTCCATGCTTTGCTCCTTTTTGTCCCCAAAATAGGAGTGTATTGTTGGAATCTTCTCTCCGCTTTGTTTCCTTTGCCTGCTCATTTTGCCACTCAATTACTTGACTTTTGGGCTTTTTGCCACAGTAGGACTCTGCCACCAGACAGGGGAGCTTTTGTCCCAAACGCTGGGGTTTTCTCAGCTGCCAGAGGTATTAGATGGGTGCCCTCTCTGAGGTCTCCACACCCTCTGGCAAGCTGGACATATACCCCAGAACCTTCACCCTAGACTGCAATCCAGATCCAAGCAGGTTAAAGCAAGAGCGATTACCCCTCAGACTGGTACTTGGTCTCCCTACACTCTGCAGGCCAAGAGCTGAAGCTGGCTGGCTGTGCAGGAGTCTCAGCGGCTTTTCGCCCTGGGGGTAAAAGCCACACACTCCCACTTACTGGTCCCAAAGTCCAGACTGCACTGACCTCTCACTTTGTGCTTTGTGTCTATGTGTTGATAAATCTGGAAATGGCCACAGCTGCTGCTGATCTGAAGTCCCTCTGGCCAGTGGCTGGTCAGGCCCGCCCTGGGGCTAAAGCCTCAGTGTGGGGCTGGGCTAGGCTCCCAGAGAGCTGTGCTGGATTCCTGCTGGCCTGCCAGGCTGTCCTCAGCGGGAGGTTAGCTTCTCTGTGTCATTTTGTGGGTTCTGCAGCTCCAAAGTTTGTTTAGAGTCCCCTTTTTACATGGATTGGGGAGGGTGGAAGCCGGAGCTGCGGGAAGGATATGCTTCTACTCCGCCATCTTGGCTCTGCTCCCCGGGTCAGATAATTATTGTGAGTTGTGAGGAGATATGGTGTAGCATAAATGATGCTAGGCTTACAGTCAGGGGGCCTGGGTTTGAACCCTGGCTGTGTAGCATTTACTAGCTTTATGACCATGGGCAAGTCAGTTACCTTCTAGACCAGGGGTGGGGAATCTGCAGCCTCCAGACCACATGTGGCCCTCTAGGTCCTCAAGTGTGGCTCTTTGAGTGAATCCAAACTTCACAGAGCAAATCACCTTAATAAAAGGATTTATTCTGAAAAACTTAGTCTCAATCAAAAGGCCATACCTGAGAACTTAGAAGGCCACATGTGGCCTCAAGGCTGCAGGCTCCCCACCCCTGTTCTAGGTCTTAAGTTTTCTTATCTGTAAAATGAACTAGATGACCAGTATGGTTCCTTCCAGCTCTGATAGTCTGGGATTCAGTTTTTAATAGGTTTTATTGATACCCCTTATTTTTACATTATAGTAATATCAAATTTCTCCCACCCTTCCAGAATAAACTCTTCCTTAAATTAAATAAAAACGTATGATAGAGCAGTCACATCTGATAGTGTATACAACATTCTGTCCCAGAAGCCCCATGGCTATTTGCCATGACAAGGGAGGTATATTTCCTCATCTGTTTTCCAGGACACTCATTAGCTCAATTATTCTGAGTTTGACATCCATTTAGTGATCTGTTTCTTTTTGTTGCTGTAGTCATTATCTATATGTTATTTATACTCTTGGTTCTGCTATTTTCTCTGCATCAATCTGTATTCCTCTGAATTTATTATCACAAAAATATTTTATTACATTTACATACATAGTTGTTTTTATTTTTTGCTATTCCCCAACTAATGGGCATCCACACATTTTGTTCCCAGGTCTTTGCAAGAACAAAATAATTCTGTGCATTGGAACCTTTGCTTCTGCCTTCAAATTCTAAATTGACATTAAGAACAATTGGGCCATTCCACAGCTCCACCAACAGTGTATCAGTGTGCCTTTCTTCCCATAGCCCCTCCCACAATATTGACTATTCTTGTCTGTTGTCATCTTTGCTCAGCATGGCATACCCTCATCAAAGAAGGCACTGAGCTCTAAGAGCAAAGAAGAATTGAAGTAAATAAAGATAAAAGCAAGATGTGGACATTTAGAGAATCCACATAGTAATGTCATTTTGGTTGTCTTTGATAAAGAAGGGGAAAACCAAGAAACCTACCAAACATCTTTGTCAACTTGCATGTTGTAAGATAATTAAATTATTGTAATTTGTATTTTTCTTACTATTAGTAGTTTGGACCATGTTTTCATGTGTTTGCAATTCTTTGGAAAATTGTTTCTTCATATCCTTTGACTTCTCTTACTTGCTAGTTGTATGGCTTTAGGTAAGTTGCTTCACCTCTGTAGGAATCAGCTTCTTTATTTGCAAAATGGGGGACTGGACCAGATGGCTTCAAAGGTCTCATCTAGCAACAAAGACCCCTCTTGGTCAATAGGATGCTATCAACCACAGTATCCCTCTCCACAGCACTGACAGGAATGCTTTGAGGACTGTCTCTTCTAGTGGCTGAGACTCCTAAATGCCTAAACCAAGCCTTTCTTGGTCTCTAATTGATTCTGAGCAGCCATCCCACACACACTCACTATTTTTGGAAGTTAGGTGGACTGCTTCCAATAAATTCCCTCTTCCTTATCCCTTGTTCTTCTCTCTGACCCTTTTTGAATAGTAGCATCTTCTCACTGTATTCTCAATGTGGTTATTCCCCATCAATCAATCAATCAATCAATCAATAATCATTTTATTAAGTGCTTTCTACATATCAGGCATTGCTAAATGGTAAGGATACAGGGAAGAAACAAAAATAGCCCCTTCCCTGGAGGATCTTTCTTTCTAATGGTAGAGACAACATGCACATAAATAGGTGGATAGCACTTTCTCAGGGCTACCTCTCCACCCAAATAATAAGAGCTAATAATAGCTAACATTAATATGGTCCTTACTATGTTCCAGGCACTATGCTAACAGCTTTACAATTATCTCATTTGATCCTCATAACAACCCTGGAAATAAGTATTATTATTATTATCCTCATGTTACAGATGAGGAAACTGAGGCAAACAGATGAAGTGACTTGCCCAGGGTCACACAGCTAGTAAGTCTTTGAAGCCAGATTTGAACTCAGGTCTTCCTGACTTCAGGCCCAGAGCTCTATCTACTGAGTCACTTGCTTTTCCTTAAGGCACCCAAAGATATGAGTCTCCTTGGACATGTGTTCTCTGCACATGTACTATCTCTGCTGAGTGGGTGGTTCAGCTGGGCTCCCTGGGTTTGTTTCTCTCTGCACCTTGTCTTCCAGAGCTAGTGCTCTCTTAAATTCATAAACTCTCTTCTCTTTTGTTGGAGGTCTTGCTCCTTGAATCTACTTCCTGCCCTGTAATGCTTCTCTTCTCTGTGTCAATGTCTTTATAAAGAGACTGTGTTGTCTCTTTGCTCTCTGCTGGACATTTCTCAGTATTCTCTCAAACCCTCTCAAATGGGCTGACTTTCTAAGAAGTGAGTTAGTAGCTGCAGAACGTCACGGCCACTGGAGTGAGGACAAATCCATTCCCTTTTAGGGGCTGGTTTCTTCCTAAACTGCTGGTTCCAGCTTAGATGGATTGCAGGGTTGATAAACTAGCATTTTAAGAACAATGAAGGGTGTGGCTTATTTTTAATTTACTAATGGCAATTACCCTTTCCAGTTCAATTAAGGAACTTTCCCCCACTTTATAAAAGGAATTCAGGGTCTATAGAAAATCTTTAAATTTAGCTTTACATCTGGTTATTTGCCTCTTGCTTTTTGTGATTACATCTTTGACTTTGAGGGGGCCAACCGATCCCTTCTCATTCTTCCCCCTCCCCATCTGAACAGTTGCTGTTTCTAGCAAATCAACTAGGGTGTTTTTCTGCATATTTGTTCATAGTCCCAATTATGTATAGTTCTCTAGTGACTTGGACAGGCTCAAGTATTGGCCTCTTAAGTGTTTTCCCCACTATAAAAGAATCTTGTCAGAGTTCTTATGGCATATGGTTCTTAAATGATTTGAACATTAACAGGGGTTCAGGCCTACCATAGCTGGTAACCTGGGAATTGTAGTTACCAGTAAATACATGGTTATATATAATAAAGTCACATACCATAACCACATATAGGTCACATGCTGAAACATTGCCTATTATATACTAGGATATATATGCCAGAAGTTTATTTCAGGAGTATAATATAAAGCATCATTTTCACACATTTCTATAAACAGTGGTCATGTTAAGGAAACATGCTTCTATAGCAAAATGCACTATGTGGGAAAACACCAACACCCATCAGTGAATCTTGTTTGGCTCGTCTCCCATTTCCCTGAATTATTATAATTATGTCTATTCACTAGCCAGATAATTCTGGCAATCTTGCCAGACCCTTCCTGGCCTAGAGTTCCAGTCCAAAACTTACGGATGGCTGTCAGACTCCTGTGCATAACTTCAGTTTCCTGGGAGCCTCAGGTGAGACTGGGGTTGACCATGTTGATCTGCAAACCAGACAGTGAGCTTGTGGATGGCAGACGCTGGCTACCATGGTATCCTGTAACTACTCTTTATCCTCCAGGAACTTCTGTGACTGGGGTGTTAGATTGTACAAAGAGTTGCTTCTGGGTTCAGTCTTTCCCTATTATCGGTACAGAGGTTCATCTGTGGTTGGATTAGATTGAGTGGAGTTCCCTGATTTTTTGGTAGGTACCATTGTCCAGTTCTGCCTTCCTCATAATCATCTGATGAGCTATTATCAAGCTTTGACAGCCCCTCTACTCAAAGTCCACTTAGTTCACCATCAATAATCACACTATCTCTTCAGAAAGTCTTACTAATTCTCAATAGGTAGTATGTGGTTTTATGCACTGTCTTCGACCATTTTCTGAAGGCTATTAAAAAAATTATTCTGAACTTTAAAAACACCAGACAAAACAAGTATTTCCATATACAAAGTAAGAGTATAATAAATTCAGCTTTCAAAGCTGTCTTCTTTATCTGTTATTTCTGTTCTCTTCTGTGCATTAAAAATGTCTCACTCTTTCTTTTCTTTTTCTATTTTTGATAACTCGATTACTAGTCAGTATTACTACTGTCTTCTTCTGAAACTTCAGCCCCCCAAAAATTAAGAAAAAGGAAAGAAAAACAAAACCTGTTTAACAAATGTACATTTGCACAAATGTAATGAATTCACACATTGGCAAAGCCCAGGGCTATTTTGTGAGCAAGCAGATTGCTGGGTCTTTCAGATATAGAGTGGACTTCCATCTCTATTGTCTATCTGGTACATTCCTGACTGGTGGGAGTGACAACTGTTTTATGTAGGCTGGACTCCTTTCCCTTCCAGGGGGCCAAGAATCTTTCCTGGGGATTGGCTGGCCTGAGGGAACTAGACCTTAAATGGTTGATTTGGCCTCCTTACCCCTGAGGCATCAAGGCCTGATCTGTGGCAATTGGTGCTCTGGAAGTTTTGTCTGAATTCCCAATGCCCAGAAGGCAGGAGCATGCTAGAATCAGCTCACTCTGGCTCTAAGAGTCAACTGTTAAATTTCCAGGGTGAGTATTTACATCTCCAAAGCTTGATTTATTGTTTTGTTGATTGTCTAAATTTTAAAAAGTGAGGGAGAAAATGTTAGTGATGCAGACTAACTTTAAAGTTTGTCATGAGTATACATATTTCCTACCCTTACAAAAAGGGTAGGCCTTCCAAAGCCTGTTAAACATCTTCTGGGGTAGAGAGGGTTAGAGGTTGGCCTGCTTGCACGATTTCTTCCAGACTTGAGTGTGGATTTGGAAGTGGAGGGGAGTAGTGTTTTATTTAAATTTAGCTAAGAATTGTTCTTTAAAAATAGTATCAAAAATAAAATTGTTTTTGATTTCATTTTATAATCCAAGAGTGTTTCATTGCATTCCCATCCCAATTCTGAACCACTGAATTGTCCTGAGTTAGACCTTGCCCAAGGTACCTGAAGACTATGGTTTCAAGCAGAACTATTGTCTGGATGATGATCTTGGCAACAAAAAAAAGGATTATATTCTCAGTCAGATTTTCCCTGAGCTGAAACTATGGCCAGAAGATGTCTCCTTCAGATTTTCTCTTAACCCATACACATACTTGCTATGAGTCTCTTCATCTTCCCCATTTTCTTCAACCCTAAAGCACAAATCAAAAGCCTGATGTGGTCAAATGGATCCATCCAAGGACAGGGATGTCCTGAGCTGGCATGAGCTCACAATTCCCTCTCCAACTTGCTGTGGAAGGATTAGGTCTTTGGGTGCTTCCCAGAAACTCAAGGTGCCTTCAATGTTTTGAAGAGCTGATTTGTTCCTTATCTGATTTTGGACTACTTGAACCCTCAGTGACTGGGAGATGAGCACTCTAACATAACAATAGGTTTAGTAGCAAGGAACTGATACAGCTAGGACCCCTCTTTGAGTTTAAACAATATTAAAATGTTTTATTGACTTTTAAAAAAAAACACCGCTATCATTTCCAAATATCCCACCCCCAAAAGAATCCTCCCTATTGCCTACAAATACACACAAATCTCCCTTGTCTTTAAAAAACCTACACTTGGTTCTGGCCTCAGATACTTAACACCCACATAAAAAACTGGCCATGTAGCCTTGGGCAAGTTACTTAACCCCAATTGCTTTAAAAATAAATAAATAAAATATATTTTAAAAAAACCCTACACTTGTCTCTACCATCCCTTCAAGCCATCCTAGATCTCTCCTACCTGTCTTCTCTTGTCCTATGTTATCCTATATGTCTTCACTTTCACAGCAAAAGTCTTAGGAAAAAAGCTCTCTACATATTCTCTACTTCCTCGATTCCTAGTTATTTCTTAAGCCCTTGCAATACAGCTTGTGATTTCACCAATCAACTGAAACTTCTTTCTCCAAGGTCACCAATGATTTCTTAATCACTAAATCCATTGACCTTTTGAAAGCCCTCATTCTCCTTGACCTCTCTCCAGTATGCAGTTTTTAAAAAAACTCCTCCTGCCATATATTCTCTCTTCATTGAGGTTTCATGACAGTTCTCTCTTGGTTCTCTTTTACTCCTTCTCAGTTCATGAATCATCATCCATGTCCTCCTTCCTACATACAGGTATTCCCCAGGACTCTGTACTGAGATCCCTTTTCTTCTTCATACTTCATTAGTTATTTATTAGTTCACATGGAATTATTATTTTTAAGTTGTTCAGTACTTTTCATTTATCTCTGACTCTTTGTGATCCCATTTGGTGTTTTCTTGGTGAAGATACTGGAGTGGTTTGCCATTTTCTTCTCCAGCTCATTTTACAGATGAGAAAACTGAGGCAAACAGGGTGAGGTGACTTGCCTAGGGTCACACAGCTAGTAAGTGTCTGAGGCCAGGTTTGAATTTGGGAAGATAAATCTTTCTGACTCCAAGTCCCAGAACTCTATCTACTATGCTACTGTAACGTTAATGGGATTTAAGAGCTTCCCAGCCCATTAACAGGCTTCAGGTGGAGCCCATTAAGAGAAGTTAGCTTAGGGGAGGCTTGCTTGTAGGAAGGCTTTCACACCTTTTGCTAATTTCTAATTAGGTACTGAGTCATGTGGGTTATGATTCCTTCTGGCTCTGAGAAGTCTATCTATCTATCTATCTATCTATCTATCTATCTATCTATCATCTATCTATCTATCATCTATCATCTATCATCTATCATCTATCATCTATCATCTA
>NW_027186390.1:5780834-5830344 GCF_028583685.1 Petaurus breviceps papuanus
CTATCATCTATCATCTATCATCTATCATCTATCATCTATCATCTATCTATCTATCTACTCTGAGTTGGTATTTTGCTTTGTGGGTTTCTTGTGAGAAGGATCTTGTGATTTCTCTGGTCAAGATTTTAAGTGGCCATATATTCAGAATTCCCTGACTGCTCAGATGGAAAGGCTCTTTTGATCCAGGGATGTATGTAAAGTATTATCAATATTGCTTTGATGCAGGCAGTCAGAGCCCTGTTTGTTGGTCTTTATTTCTCTGATTGTATTTCCTCTGAAGTTCAGGGTGCTAACTTTTTCCCTGAACTAGTGAATGTAATTAAAAAAGACTGTTGACCCCTTGAACCCCTTGAATGAGATATCTTTCCTAGTAAAGCAGACTAAGAAGCTGTGCCAGCAGCCATTGCAGGTATGCCAGTGTGTTTGCCACTACAGCCACCTAAGTAAAATCTACATGTGGAGCCTTCGTGGCTCTCTTGAATTGTAGTTTAGCATCACTAAATGCCTGCTGTCCATAAACATCTCAAACTTATTGTGCCAAAACAGAACTAATTTCTTTCTTCCTAAATTCACTTCTCCTCCTCACTTCTCTATTTATATCAAGGGCATCACTATCCTTCTAATTTGCAGTCCAAGAGTCATCCTTGATTCTTCATTCACTCCTATTTCATAATCAGTTGATTTCCAGTCTTGTTAATTGTACCTCTATGTGTCTTTCCATTTGTTTCCTTTTCTTCATTCACAGCAACCACATTAATTCAGGTCTTCCTAATCTCTCACCTGACAGACTTCAGTCTCCTAATTCTTGTCTCCAGTCTTTCTTTTTTCTTGTTTGTTTTCTAGTCTATTTTCCACACAGCTACCAAATTGATATTCCCATAGTGCACTGTCCTGCTTAAGGAGTTCTTTCTTTCTTTCTTTTTTATTTATTATTACTTATTGCCAATAGGATAAAATGCAATTTCCCCTGTTTATCATTTAAAACCTTTCAGAATCTTATTCCAACTCATATTTCCAGATTAATTTCACATTATTTCCCCTCAAGGATTCTATGTTTCATGTAAACTGAACTACTTGCAGCTCCATATACACAGGATTTCATTTCTCATCTCTCCACTTTTGTCCAAGAGGTCCCTAAGCCTGGAATACACTCCTTCCTCACCTCTTTTAAAAAAAAAAAAGGGTTTTTTTTTTTTGCCTTTTTAGAGGGCAATTGGGGTTAAGTGGCTTGCCCAAGGTCACAAGGCTAGTTTTTGTGTTGTGTCTGAGGCTGGATTTGAACTCAGGTCCTCCTGAATCCAGGGCCGGTGCTCTATTCACTTTGCCACCTAGCCACCCCAAATGAATTAATTTCTAAGGTCTTGTTTTTTATTGGTTAATAAATACATACAATGCTATTATTATTATTAGCTTTTTTTTGGAGGGGCAATTGGGGTGCAGTGACTTGCCCAAGGTCACACAGCTAGTTTTGTGTTAAGTGTCTGAGGCCGGATTTGAACTTAGGTCCTCCTGACTTCAGGGCCAGTGCTCTATTCATTGCACCACCTAGCCGCCTCTCCTTCCTCACTTGTACACTACTATGTGGAACTGTTAGTTCCATCAAAAGTTTTCTTGAAGACTAGTTCTACTAAAGTTTCTGTTAAAATTCCATTAAAGGCTCATATGCCATGTCCCAAGAAAAGGCTTTTAATGATTCCCACGATTGTTAATACCCTTCCTGAAATACTTCATGTGTCTATTTATCATCTCTTTCTCTCTCTCCATATGTAGTATATAATATAATTAATATATGTATATATATGTATATATATATATATATAAATTAGTTATATTTATTTGTTGTTCCCATCACTGTTTATATTGTTTCTCCCTAGTAGAATGTAATTGCCTTGAGGGGAAGAATGGTTTTGTTTTTGTTTTTGATTTTGCATAACATGGCATCTGGGACACACTAGGTGAAGCTATCCCTCTTTCTCTGACTTCCTTGGGGTATATGCCTAGTAGTAGAATTGCTGGGTCAGAGTATGAGCAATTAGTCTACTTTTCTAGCAATAGTTTTCTAGAACAGTTCCAGAATTCACAGCTTTATCAATAGTGCATTAATATGCATGCCTTCCCATAGAACCTCCACCAGTTGTCCATCTTTTATGGTCTTTGCAAACTTGTTGGGTGTGAGGTAAAACCTCAGAATTGTTTTATTTTGTTTTTTTCTTACTATTAATGATATTGAGTGAGGTGTAATACACTTGTTGATCATTTGACTTTCTTCTCAAAGCTCTTTCTATCTCTTGATCACTTCTCCACTGGAACCTCTGTCTATTTCCCCTATAAGCTCCATACCTGGAAAACTGCAGGCTACCAGAAGAGAAGGAGTTGCTGGTAATCAAGGCAGTATTTTATACCTGGCACCTCATCACGTTCTGTGCCTACCAAACACTGAAACATCATAGCCTAAGCATAAATTTAAGCCCAGATTAAGTTAAACTTCCAGAGAGAACTTGTTCTCAGTTTAATACTGAAGGACCAATGGGCAGTCTAGGAAACTGGAATTCGTTATTTGGTCAGAACGAACAAATCCTACTTGTCTATTTCCCAAGAACTTTCCATAATTCAGCCTTGGCCCTTTGGGTTATGTATTACTCTCCTCCACCCCTCACTTCAGCTAAAAGAGAGATAAAACCATACCAATATTCACTTACGTAGGCCATATCTGTAGACCAAAGTAATAATGGAAATAAATTTCTAGATATTTTAGCTCCTGAAACCAATTTTTCTAAATAAATTCCTATAATTGAAGCCAAAGTAGAATGGAGGGATCCATTTCCTCAAATCATTGGGATAATTATTTAAATACTTTACAGTGGGTAGCTTCTTGGTTCCTCAACCTTTTATTCCAACTCGCTACTTATCTGGTCACCACTACCATGTCCTGCTTCAAACTCTGTCTCTCACAGAGAACAGAGGGAGAGGCAAGAATGGCTTGACCCAAAAGTCTTTAAACTGCATACCCTTTGACCTATTGATACTACTACAATGCTCATATACCAAGAGATCAAAGAACGAGGGAAAAAAACCATATGTATAAAAGTTTTTATAGCCATTCTTTTCATAGTAGCCGAAAACTGGAAACTAAGAGGGTGCCCATGTGCTGGAGAATGGCTAAACAAATCATGGTGCATGGATGCAATAAAATATTACTGTACTGTACGAAATGACAAAATTAACAATTTCTTGGAAAACTGGAAGCATTTCTATGAATTGATTCCAAATGAAGAAAGTCTGACTAGGAGAAAATTTTATATGATGACAATAGCACTATGAAGAAAAACAACTTTGAAAGATTTTGGAGCTCTGATCAATGCAATGACATCACAATTTAATAGGACAAACTAGAAAGTATATTAGCAACCTTCTGCCAGAAAGGTGATGGACTTCAAATGCAAAATGAGGCATGTAGTTTTTGAAATGGCTTATATGGGGGCTTGTTTTGCTTGACTGTGCATATTAGTTATGAGTGTTCTTTTTCTTTTTTTAATTATTCAAGGTGGGAAGAGGGAGAGATAGAAAAAAACAAAAGCTTGTTTAAAAAAAAAAAAGAGTGGGCTGAACATTTAGTATAGAAGTGGGAAGAACAGCAGGTAATACCTTGGTAATGCTGTTTAGGAGTACAGAGATGGGAGCAGGTAAGGTCCAGTACCACTACAAGAAAATGGCAGCGAGGACCAGAGAGAGAAGGGTTGATGTCAAGTTTGTAGCATCCTGGAAGGAAGTGTACAAGGTTGAGGGAAAGGAGCTAAAATCAGCTTTGAGAATGCTGGGGAGAGGGAACAAAGGCTTTTCAGTTGGGTTAAAGGACATTCCCCTACTGGCTACACAAGTGGTGTGTGTGTGTGTGTGTGTGTGTGTGTGTGTGTGTGTGTGTGTGTGATACATGTATGCCTTTGTGTGCATGCCCATGCAACAGAAGTAGCAGTTGCTACAATCCAAGCAGCTTCCACTGCTATTTGAGACACTGGGATTTTCTCCAGTGTGTATATGTAGCCCTGCTGCCCTTACACAATCCTGCTTGTGGGTTACAAGTCTCTGAGGGCTGTATGATTATATGTACACAAACCTTTAACAGCCTTTGGTCTTAAAGTGGTATCGTATTTTAATGTACTATTATGTTAATGCAACAGAAATATTCAGCCTGAGGTACCTGCTCTGGTTAAAATGATTGGTTTTGATTGTAGGCAGTAGCTAGCAACTGGGAGCCGATTCTTGAGGGGAGATTTGCCAGCCTTCCTGATGTCAGCGTTTTCCTCTTCTTAGAATTCTGTTGGTTTGGCTCCCCTGTGAACGGCTTCGGATCAGCAGTAACCTTGAGACTCTCAACACTCAAGCTTTTGACACAACCCCCTTGATCCTGTGGCAAATAGAACACAAAATCCCCATGTGTGCTCAAAGGGGAGGACCATTGTGTTTTGATTAACTCCCTTCTCCTGAGAATGTTTTCTGTTCTTGGTGCTCTGTGCATGTCACATTTTTTTGTATCAGTGGCTGGACTTCCTTATCTTGAGTCCTTTTCCTCTTTGTTTACTGAATTTTTTGTCTCTTCAGTTGGGGTAAAGGACATTCCCCTACTGGTTGTGCAGTGGTGTGTGTGTGTGCGTGTGTGCACATGTGCTCATATATGTGCATGCCCATTACTCAGGCATTCTTTCTGGTGGTATATTGATCAGCTGACATAGCTGATTGGCCAAGCTGGGGGCCTTGCACATAGTAGACACTTAAATGCTTGTGGCACTAGACTGGAATGTGCTGTCATTAATTTGGCATGAATTATATCTATAGTGCTGGCATGGAATTTGTTTTTACTCTGTGAGGGATTTATGTGTTTACTGGAAAATAAGTTTAGTTGATGCCTTCTGCCTTCCCATCAGTTATTTCCCATCTTCTTCTGATGTTGTAAACAGTGTTCTGTCCTAGTACCTAGTACTCTCTCCTGCCGAGAGAGTGGAGGTATGTGTCATCATTTCTTACCTGGGACTTCCATTGGCATGTTATTGTCATTTTTCAGTTTGTGATTTTCTCATTGCATAAATGAAAAGTTAAAAGAATTTTGTTTTGGGGGTAACTACACCTCCCCCCACTCCTCTCTCTCAACTTAATTGTTTTGTTAGTTTTACGCCCACATTTGCTTCACTGTTAATTTTCATAACTCCTGGTCTAGATTGATGCATGAAATAAAGAGTTTAGTTGGTTGGGTTTTCTGGTGCCTTTTTGTGTTTAAGTAATTGTTAGCACATTGGGGAAGGCAGAACAGCAGAAATAGATAGAGTAGGCATGGTTATTTGTGCCTTGAGAAGAGTGCCCAGGAATTTCTATCTATAGGGAGGTTGCATTCAGCCATTGTATTTAATAGGAGAGAAGCAATGTAACCATTATTAGTGTTGATCTTTTTACCAGGCCCTTTGCAGTTTTATGAATACAGCATGCCATTGGGTAAAGGAAGTGAGAGGAGCTGGGTGGGAACTTTGAAGTAGGGAGACATTAAAACTGTGGTGGTCTGGGGTCCCTGGGGATGTTCTCTGTTACGTATGAGTTTCTCTTCTCTGTGGGGACACTTTCTCTCTGGGAAGGGAAACTAAGAAGGCATGTCCATCTGCTTCCCCTCTGTACAGTTGGTAAACCACCTTGATGTCTCAGCCCATATAGTATTATAGGAAATAGCTGGCGATGAATTTATGTAGTTAGGTTCTGTGGAAGCTGCTGACCTAATCTATGCTCTGTGGTCACTCCCAGTTCTTGAAAGGGTGCTGCCAAGGGCTAGCTTCATTTAGGTTCTTTGTCTTACTATTTTCCCATTTTTATAGTTATAGTTTGCTTCAGAGATGATTTGCATCTCAGAAGGTGATAACCTGCTAATTTCCCCCTCCCCTGCCCTTTTCAGTCTTTAGGTAATTGGCTCTTCTGCCTTCAAACTTTCTTCAGTTTCATCACCAGGGAGGCAAATTTAGTGTTTATTTTGGTTGTCTATGAGCATTTCTTGGTATTTAAAATGCCATTCATCCACTTGACTTGACAAAATGGCTTACAGACTAAGTTAGGCAAGAAAAAAATTAAATGGGTCTCACAAGTAAAATCTGTGTTCTCCATGAGATATGCTAAATACATTTGTGACTCTGGCTATGATTAGAGATCAATGGAGTGAGACCACATCAATCTGAAGTGAATGGCAGACATCAGTTTTAAAGGCAGAAATCAATTTAATGGTACAAACCAATTTTAATGAACTATAGTTCTTGGCGGTGGAAATCTATCTTTCCTTTTGCTTCCTACCCTTCTCTGTGATGCCCTTGCCCTCTCCAGATTCTACTCATTCTTGAAGGCCCAGATGAAGTTCCTTCCCCTCCTCCATGAAGCTTCCCAGACTTTCCTTCATTGATCTCATCCTCCTCTGAATTCATAACACTCTTTTGATATCCCTCATTTGACAATTTTTTGTCTGACATTTAAATTTTTTTAAACTCTATTACCTCATAGTTTTTCAAGTATTTTATATTTTGCCTTGTTGACTATATCACAAACCCCTTGAAGATGGGGGCTGTGCCTGAAACATCTTTATCTCATCCATAGCATATCTTGCATACAGTAGGCACTCAGTAAATATTTATTGATTTGGATTTCCAGTCATAACTTTCCTAAGAAATTTTAATCAGTTATTGTAACCTGGCAGGAATTTTTCTCAAGTGTCCTTATGGACAAATGCCAAGGACTCCTTAAAAAGCCAGGTTAGATCCACATTTAATCGGAAAGACAGACAGCACCCTTAGGAGAGCTCAGCACCCCGGTCTTCCATGTCAGGACATGGTATTCAGGACTGACTCAGAGGGAAGAGTGCCACCTATTGAATCAGCCTTTCACAAGTTCTGTCTTGGTAGAGCTAAAAATCTGATCCCCTATTCCTAGCTGCTCACAATCAAACCTACCCATTCTAAAAGAAACTCTCCACCCATGCACTAGCCTTCGCCTCACATCATTTGGGACTGATGATTTCTCTTACTAAAAATAAGCTAGACAGTTTCAACAGTGTATTGGAAAATGCTGCACTGTTCTCATTGTTTACTCTGGAGAAACCATTATAATTCAGTTAATCCATTTTTAATTGATGATCAGTACCCAGAAGGACTGGTTAAAGAGGCTTAATTAAGGCAAAAGTATAGTAACTGGTGAAGGCAGAGGTACAGGAACTTACTGGTGGCTCCTATTATGGTTATCTTCCAGGAAAAGTATAGCTTATCACCTTGAAGGTTGTTACCTGGCTGCCTCTGAACTTTAACCCACTGATGCAACTGGTATCATGTGCATGGGAAACAGGATATCTACTTTACACCACAGCTTTCCCCAGACTTCAGGCCTGATGTCAGCCACATGCACCAACCTGCACACTCAGCCCAGGGCTGGTGAGTGATGTCAACTGCCTTAGTGGGTTAGTTCTAGTTTATTAAAACAGGGTGTGAACGGATAAAGGAAATGGCTGTTCCCCTGGAGAAATGAATGTATTCTATAGACCTGCTTCTGTCTTCAGGTCCTCCTCTTCTCCCCTGGGAAACAGTGCAGCTCTCTGAGACAGAAATGAGGTTAGGAAATCAGAGCATTGTGACGTGTCTGGGGGAGTTGAATTTGTACTCTGCTCTAGCCTTTGCCCAGAATGCCCAGGCCTGAAGGATTCTCCTTCTTGCCCAAGTAGCCAGTTTAATAACGGTGTGAATCAGTTGGAAGGATTAGCTAGCACCCACAAACACCCAGTATTGAGACATGTTCCAGCTTAACATGAGCAGCAAAGATCCAGGCCCGAGAGAGAGAGATGAGACTTTTATTTCAGAGCTGTAAGTCAAATGCTTGGTTTTAGTGGGCAGTATTTCCTTCTGCTTTGTGGCTATTGTCTTCATCTCTTACCAATGCATTTCCCCCAGCACTATCAAGTCAAGAGAATGGGGGGAATGTATTAAAATTTCAAGATCTTTTAGAGGACAAAGTGCAAACTTCAGGTGACCTCAATTGATTTAAGCCTGAAGCATCCCACTACTACTACTACTGACTCCTGCTTTGTCATTTTAGGCAGGTTATGAAATCTCTTCAAGTCGTAGTTATGGGATGAGATGACCTCAGAGAATTCCTTCTAGTTCTAAGTCTATGATTTAATTAGTGCAAGCATTTTTTAAGGATCTGAGAAAAGCAGTAGGAGATATGCCTACCCCCCCAGAACAGACAGTTTTCTATTGCTGGTTCTCACAATCAGATTTGCTTAAAAGGGGTTTAGTTTGATTTTGTTTGGGAGGCACGAGGACAGAGGAAAAGGTGTTGTTATCCTAGCCTGCACATCATTATCTGAGAGATTGGTTAGCCTGCCTGATGTAGACATGTTGATGCCCTAGGTCCCTCAGCATCTTTAGGGAAGAGGTAGATTCGAACATGGGAGGGTGGGCTGGGGAGAAGCTGGAAGGAAAGACCATATCTGTCAAATACTCTGCTTGCTTGTTAGCTGAATTGTTAGAGAATCTGAGTTCTATGTGAAAAACATTCCTGGATTTTAACCCTATTCATCTTAATCTGTTTCTAGGTCTTAGGTCAACACTATTCCTGACCTTGCTTTTTTTTTTTTTTTTTGATCAGTTAAGCAGAAATGACAAAAAAATAAAAAAAACCCAAAAAACTCCAACTCTTTGAAATTATAAAGGGAGAGTAGACTTGAGCCGATTTTCCAGCTCTGGGAAGCAAATTTATAGTAGGCTTTTGGTATCATGATGGGCATTTCCCTCTTTCTCCTTCCTACCCTAACCTTCTCCTGCTCCACTTAGCAAACAACCACTCTTGCCCACTTATGTTCATTCTTCTTTCCCATGCTGAATGAGAGAAAAACATCAGCATTTTTTCCTGTGTTTTTATCTTCTTGGGTCTTGCCAGTGCTCTGCTGTTCCCTCCAATCAGGATGCTATTAATGGGGAGGAGGGACCCACTGCTTGGCAGCTGGCTAACAGAAATTTGGAAAACATCTTGTTTCCACATTTACTGTGAGTCGATAGTCCACCTTTCCTAATATCTGGGTGTGCATCATGAGACAGCAAAAGACCAGAAAAAAAGCTCATCATCATGATATTAATAATAATTATTCTATAACATGCTCAGAATAAATCTCCAAAGAGAGGAACAGCTTCTACCAACAGGGGTGAATGTTGAATATAAAAAATCAAGGAGTTCTGTTTATGAACATAATATGCCTCACTGACCTCTGTTACAAAATCCTTTTCTTTTCTCTGTCATCCAAGGTTCTTTGGAAAAGGGCGGATCTTGCAGAGTGGAAGGGAGAAGCTACAAGGCTACCATGACCTAGTTAGTACCTTTTTCTTTCATGAGTGCCTTTATTTTGAAGGGAACATATCTACTTTTCCATGTATAGCATCTGAGTATAGGAGAGTGTGGAACTGTGGGGGTAGAGTATTATCCTGAGATTATACTGCCCTGGTATAGTAAGCTCATCAAAGATGCATGGATAGGTCAGGGAAGACTGATCCACCTTTAAAGGCAGTTACTCTTGTGATTCTGAGTCCTTTCATGTGGCTGGAAAATGATATTCTCACAAGCTTCCCATTAGACTTCTGTCTGTCACCTCTAATATCTAGCAAATCAGGATTCAGAATGGTTCTGACTGAGCACCCCAGCCTCAAGGACTAGGGCAAAAGATGCATTAAATAGTTTCAGGCTATGTTGTGCCTACTGTCCTTGGAGTGTTTATCATCTTGTACATAGCTATCAGGAAACTTACCCAGATGCCTGGCAAATTTTAACTCCCCATAGGATTGCTCATTATCTGGTTGCCCTTAGGAGTAGAGAAAGCAAGAAGAAGATGCAAGTTAAAAGGGCCCAGTTCCTGTCCTTTTACATTTAAGTAATAGGCAAAAGCTGGGAGTTATGGCCCTAATTGTAGTTTCTTTGCATGTAAAGGAAATGAAAATAACTTAAGGAAGTGGAAAGTAAGCTGGATTTGGAGACACAAAACCTGAGTTCAAATCCTGGTTCTTCTATATCATCTATATGTCCTTAGGCAAATTACTTAACTGGTATAGTCCTGTTTTTGTCTGGAAAATAAGAAGGGTGAACAAGACCTCCGAGGTCCCTTTAACCTCTTAATCTGTGATCCTGTATACCTCTTGTCTCTTTCCTTACATGCTGGTGTTGGATGATGCCTAGGATCTTTCTGAAGGGCAAATGTTGTTGGTCGACTGTCTGGTGGTCAGTAGTCTCATCAGTTGTTGTCTGTATTTTTAAATATTGGTGTATTTAAAGAAGCTGACAAAAGCCCACAGTACTTTGGGTAGAGACACTCCAGGGGATTTTCAGAAATATAGTGACAGACATCTCACAGAATAGCATGGTATAAATGAGCTGAGATTTTCTCAGGGGTAACAAAGTACCCACACTGATGAAATCATAGGTCTTTTGATGTCCTAAAGTGCATTCAGTTGCTGGGGTCGTGGCTTTGATCGGGCTGTATCTTCTGGTCCCAGGTATCAAGTTGGGGTGACAGGGCAGAGATGTTAGATGTTAGGTGAAGGAAGGGAATAGAAAGATCCCTCATTCTCCCTCCTTGGGGTATCATGGTGGTCCAATGCAACCATAGAGCAAAGATGAAAACCTTTTATGATAAGACTAGGTGAAAATGATCAGCCATGTTCTCTAGAATACAGATGTTATCGTTCAGTCATATCCAACTCTTTATGGCCCCTTTTTGGGATTTTCTTGGCAAAGATATTGGAGTAATTTGCCATTTCCTTCTCAAGCTCATTTTACAGATGAAGAAATTGAGACAAACAGGGTTAAATGACTTGCCCTGAGTCACACAGCTGGTAAGTATCTAAGCCAGATTTGAATTCAGGGCTTCTTGACTCCAGGCCCAGCATTCTATCCACTGTACCACCTAGGGGCCCCTGGAATACAGATTACAGATCAAAATCTAATCTAATGTCTTGAGGCAGAATAGTATAGTGGATAAAAATACTAAATTTGAAGTTAGAGGATGTAATGTTAGTGGGATTTAAGATCTTCCCCACCCATGCTTCACATGGAGCCCATTAAGGGCAGCTTGCTTAGGGAAATCTTGTTTGTAGGAAGACTTTCACACCTTTTGCTAATTTCTAATTAGTCACTGAGTCAAGAGGGTTGTGATGCCTTCTGGCTCTGAGAGGTATACATATACTCTGAGTGGGTATTTTGCTTTGGGGGCTTGCTTATGAGAAGGATCTTGTGATTCTCTGGTCCAGATTCTGAGGGGCCATATGTTCAGAGCTCCCCGACTGCTCAGGTGTAATGGCTCTTTCAATCCAGGAAAGTATGTAAAGTGCATAGTTGACTCAGGCAGTCAGAGCCCAGTCTGTTGGTTTTTATTTCTCTGCTTGGATTTTCTCTGTATTTTCTCTGGAGTTCAGAGTGCTGGCTTTTCCCCTGAACTAGTGAATGTAATTAAAAAAGATTATTGACCTCTTAAACAGCTCTCTCTCCTAGTAAAGCAGATCTAAGAAGCTGTACTAGCAGCCATCCTGGGTATGCCAGTGTGGTTGTCGCTACAGAGGACCTGGGTTTAAATCCTGCCCCTGCCATTTTACTTCCTTGGAAAAGTCACTTAACCTGTGTAGGCCTCAGTTTCCTCATCTGTAAAATGAGGGAGCTGGTTTAAATGGTCTCTAAGGCCCCTTCCAGCTTCAGATTGATGATCCTATGACTACAATAACTTTGGTTATAATGGGAGCAGACAAGAGACAGTTGACTTTGTAGATAGTTCTTTGTGGTGCAATAGTCTAGAAACCTGGGCTCAAAGTCATTGCTATACTGACTAATATGTGACCTTGGGTAAATCATTCAACCTTTTTGGGGCTCAGTTTGTTCATCTGTAAAATGGGTTGGACTTGGTAGCCTTTGAGATTTTTTTCCAGCTCTGTATCTATGAGTCTATAATCCTATGACATCTCTGTACTTCAGTATTTTATCTTTGTAAAGTGGGGATAATTTCTTCCCTCAGATATTTTCCAATAATTTGAAAATTAATAATTAATTTCCCAATAATTCAATATTGTGAATAGAAATAAGACCTATGAAATTTGTGATGTAAAACTGCTCTGAAAAACTAAGATATTTATTAAATAGCATTCCATGTGAATACTTTTTACTACTTACTACACTACCACTGGTTTACTGGGAAGGGAGAGGGAAGAAGGATGGAGGAAAGGACTTTTCACCATAGACTCATTGTATGAATAATTCCCATAAAAATACATTTTGGTTGTTTTAATATAGACTTAGTTCTGTTGTCAGTAGTACCCTAAATGGTCCTAATCTATAATATGTGGCTGGAATCCCTGAGAAGAGCTGGGGATGGCTCCTGGGTTGCTTGGTAGGGCAATGGTTAGAATTTTAAAGCTAACTTCCTGATGCCCTTAACAGAGCTGCAAACCCAAGTTGTCGGTCTTAACGTGGTAACAAATGATGAGTTCTAGAAAACATTTTGAGGCTCACTTACATCCCATTTTGAAATATCTCTTTTTCCTTAATGGTCCAGAATTTTTATTCTCCTCTACACCCAGCCTGTTTCTTTAGCTTTGCAGAGACCCCTTTGAAGTCAGATGCTTTGGTCTGTATAAACTTGACAGTTGAAGAGCTAACTTTGTCTCCCTGTGCCTCTTTTCTCAGCTTTCTGACCTTCTGGTACAATTGACCTGTTTAGTTTTTTTTTTTCTTCTTTCCTCTTCTGATTTGGATTTTTGGATCCCCTGAACCACTTCAGAGGAGACCATAGTTACCAATAGGTAAGAAAGACAAAAACTTTCTAACTATCAGGGAAGTTACTTTTCTGAATCTGGCTTTCCTTTTATTGCTATATAGGGAGGACAGGAAAGAAGCTTTCAAAGCCAGGAGACGAAATAGAAGCTTTTTGCAGGGGGGTGTTTGTTCTTTTTCTGTATCTTTGGTCCTCTTCCTTACTGTCTCTTGACATTTCAAGGAGTGACATGGGATCTGGGAGACACAAATTTGTACCTTAACTAATGGCAGAGTATACTTGATATAAGGATCATGAGCATCATTCATTTCAAGCATTAGGAAGGCAAATGGGAGTTCTAGTTGTCCAGGAAAGCAATTAATTTCACTTTATTCTAGAGACCAAGGCACAAAGCCCTGTGAAGAAGAGTCTTTGGTTTCAATGTTTAAAGTATGTTAGAGGCTGCCTTTGGGGCAACTGTCTTGGGATCTGTCATGTTCAAACAGATGTCTGCCCTTAGTGGCCTCCATATGAGGAAAGGGCCTTGACTAAAAGGATCATAAATTTGGAGTTGGGATGGACCTTCATCATCATCTATTCCAACTATCTCATTTTACAGGGGAGGAAACTGAACCACAGAGAGGTTAAGTGACTCCTCTAGAGTCACACAACTAGTAAGTTTCTGAGGTAGGATTTGAATACAGGTCTTCCTGGAGTCAAAGACAGGAGTTGGGAAAACTTGTGTTCAAATCCTACTCCAAACGCTTGCTTTCTATGTGACTCTGGGCAAGTCACTTTACTTCTGTTTGCCTCAGTTTCCTCATCTGTAAAATGGGGATAATAACAGCACTTGCCTCCTAATGTTGTTGTCAGGATTAAATGAAATAACAATTGTGAAGTACTTAGCATAGTGCCCGGCACATATATATAAATATAAGCCATAATAATAATTATTGTTACTACTGACTGACCCCAAGTCCAACAAGCTTTTCGCTATATGCCTTCTAGTCATTCAAGATCACACAGAAAGTACACATTGCTTTGTGGTTCCAAGTAGGTCCTCTGATTTCAGATCTAATGTTCTTTCTACTGCGTTTGCAACCAGTAGAAGCTGGTCCAGTAGCTGCTGAGTTGAGGAAGGTATTGGCTCGATCAGATTATGCTCTGAGTATCCTAGAAACAAAAAGCCTATATAAGAATTCACATAATACAACAGTGCCATCTATTCTAAATGCTGCCCAGGGATGGATTCTTTCATCTTTAAAGAAACCTGAATTTTCTGTCTGTGATAAAAAGTCTATTTATTCATTGTTTAGATTTAAATAACAGTTTTCCACTGAAGTGGTTTACTTTAAGAAGAATGGGGAATTTTTTCTTTGGGTCATCAAATCATAGGTTTGTGGAATTAGACTTAGATCTAAAACCAACCTTTGAGGTCATCTGGTTTAACCCTCTCCTTTCATAAAACAGGAAACTGATTCCCAAGGCAGTGATGCATCTTGCCCAAGGTGACAGGGGTTGTAGCTAGTGGACCTGGAAGAATTATACGCCAGAATGTCACGGTAACACATGAATCTGCATAATGTGTGTCCCTCTTAGAACCCATCTAAGGGAAAAATATCCTAGTATCCTTAAGTCTTAGAGAAACTGAGACTGTACCAAATTTGACTCTTCTCATTATATCATGCAATGGACTTCATTACAAAGTGGTTCCACTTATGGTCATCCCCAAAACGCACGTGTGTGTGTGTGTGGTTAAGCTAACATCACAGGAACAATGATTTAAAAGTGGAAGGAACCTCAGAGGTCACATAGTCCAGCCGTATCATTTTATAGATGACTAAACTGAATTTTAGAGAGATTAAATGACAACTAGTATATGTTAAGAGACAAATTGAGTACTCTACCTATTCCATCAGACTGCCTCTCTGTACTTAACTAGTTTGGTTGAAGTCTGAGTAGGCATATGGGGAGGAAGGAGAGAGTTGGAAATAGGATATATAGTCAGTGGTATACCTACAACTGGTGATGTAGCTCTGCTTTTAAGGCTGGGTCAGTCTGCCATAAATGAAGGTACAGGATCAATATCTCTAGTCTGCTCTTTTAATAATGAGGATGTAGATGTTCAAGGAAGAAACTTTTAAAGGTTAAAAAAACTCCAAGGTTAATGGTTCAGAGAGGTCAGGTTAGAGGACTGAAGTGTTCTTTTATGGTCCTTGTTAGCATCTTGAAAGCAGGACCTGTATTAAATCTTTCCTTTGCACAAGCCCTGAGAATACTTAGCATTTATCAACCAATTAATTGTGTATCATAAATTAAAAAAAAAAGAATAAATAGGTAGAGATGCTCCTGTTTCATTTGGGAAAGAGAAAAAGATAGGACTTTTTTTTTTTTTACTATGAATACAATAGAATCTAGGGGTCATACAATATTAGGGCTGCAAGAGACCTTAGAGAACTACTCCAGCTTTCTTATTTTACTGATTAGAAGATTAGGGGCTGCAGAGATGGACTCCTTGCTCAAGGTAACATCTTGGTCCAAATATAGGCTGTATTTTTCCAGCAAATCTTTCTGGTATAAAACCCAGATTATAGATTGTAATTGGTGTGTTTCTCCTCCTGTATGCCTATATGGTTGTATGTGTGTGTGCATGTGCATGTGTGTGTGTATGTGCATGGGTATGTGTACATGTGTGTCCACCTGCCTATGTGTGAAGCATAAAGAGGTAGAGAGGCGACATGATATAATGGATAGACACCTAGTCTTGGGGCCCAGATGACCTGGGTTTAAGTACTGACATATACTGGCTGTTTTATCATGAATACTGTGTTACCCTAAGACTATAAGTTGTTCATGATTTGCTACCTATGTTGTTTCAAAAGTGTTTCCTTACTGGGAGCTCCCTATATCAACGAACCCACAGGTCTGAAATGCAGAATGAGCAAATCACTTAGCAAATCACAGTGGTATGGGCAAGTCTCTAAGACTGTCACAGAGAGTACTGTGTGGGTGGAAGGAATTTCCACACTGGGAATTCCCTAAACCACTGAAATTGCAGGTCTAGACTGTATGTGTGTGTGTATTTCTATGTATTTATATTCAAAATAAATCTGTGAAATCTATAAGATCTCATTTTATGGTCTATAGTTTAAATATAACATATATTTGAACTTATATTTGAATTTATAGCCACAATTTATTTGGCAGTTACTTGGCAGAAGGACCAGAACCCAGATCTTCTCACTCATAGTTCAGTCCTCCTTCTCTTGAGATATGTTGCATTTCATCAAATAATTTTTATGAATGTCACATATGTATTATTTTAAAAAGAATTTTATTGTTGCTTTTTGTTTTTATATATCATAGCCATTTCTATACTGTTCTTGTTCTCTCTCAACCCCATCCCAGTAAGTCTTCCTTTGGAATAATAATTTTTTAAAAATAGCTAAGCAAAATCAATGGGCATCTTGATGGTGTCTGACAATATATGTTACATTCTGTACCCATAGTGCCCAAAATCTCTAAGAAAAAAGGAGAGGTATATTTCCTCATCTCTTTTCTGGATTCAAGACTGATTATCACTTTTTGTTAGGTACCATATCCCTTAGTGAGTTTTTAACTGGAAAAAACTTTTAAAAGCATTTCAAATGAAAATCTCTTATGGAATTGACCATGCTAAAGGATAAAGATTTATAAATTTTATACAAATGATTGCATCCCTTTAATAATCCTTAAGGCTCCGAAGGCTCTATGTGATCCATTATCTCTTGGAAAGTGGGAGATAATTCTCATTAGGATAGTCAGTGTAATGGACAGAAGGATAAAATAACTTTGAAAGCTATAAAAAGGAGAGAATAATGATACTTTTTCTTTTCCAGGATGAGTTGGGAAAACTCACTGGCTTATTAGCAGTGACACATGGATGGCTCTGTGATCATCTCATTAGTGTGGGTACTCACTTCCTTGAGTCTGTGCAGATCACAGATTCTCCCCCTTCTCTATCCTGCAAGAGTCTTCTTCACCTGTCTTCTTTCCTTTTAAAATATTTTATGTAGATTGTCTTTAAAAACAAATATTGTCTGGGGTGGGGGGTAGGGGAGAGATAGGGAGAAAATTTGTAACTCAAAATCTTGTGGAAATGAATGTTGAAAACTAAAAATAAATAAATAAAAATATTTAAACAAAACCCCCCCATCAGAACAATTATTGTCATTTCTTAATGTTCCCCCTTCTCAATAGAGCCTGCTCTAGTAACAAATAAGTTTAGTCAAGTAAAAGTATTTTCATTCCTGAAAATGCCTATCTCATTCTGCACTTACAGTCTACCCACCCCTCTGACAAGTGATAACATCATGGTCAGGGCTCTGAAATCACTATGGGCTCAGTATTCTGAAGTCTTTGAATGTTCTGTGATCATTTTGTAAACTGTCCTCCCAGTTCTGCTTATTTTGTATTTTATCAGTTCAGACAAGTTTCCCTTCGTAGTCATAGTCATCGTTTCTTATAATGAATAATAGAAACCACAGAATAAAATTCTATTCTATGTATTTACCTCAATTTACTTAACCATTTCCCAACTGATAATCCCCCACCTCCCTTCTTGGTCTTTATACCTACAAAAAAGAACTTATGAAAATATGATTGTATATATGAGACCTCTTGCCTCCATCTTTGATGTCCCCAGAGCTCTTATGCCTAGTAGTAGGATCATTGGGTTTCCATGTCTTTCCAGAGGTCCTCTATAGAGGATGCAGACTACAAGCTTGGAAGCATTCTCTTGAAATTTCTTATTTAGAGGGTAGCACTTTAGCATGTAGGTTCAGGGATATAAGATTTTTCAAAGACACACTGCTTCGTCTACATCCAAGATTACCCACCCACTATTACTTTACACCCAAGATCAGTGTTGCTTCTAATTGTCAAATTTTCAAAATCCTTTCACTGTCTATATGAACTGACTAGAAATCATTAATCAATCAACAAGTACTTATTAAGCAATTACTTTGTGCCAGGCACTGGGGATTCAAGTATAAAGAATGAAATGATCCCTATTCACAAAGAGTGCACATTCTAATGAGGGAGACAACCAGTACATTTAAAAATATATACAGCATAAATATAAAGTAAATAAATACAAGTATATACAAAATAGTTAAATATAAGATACTTTGGGAGGGTGGGCATGAGTGGTTAGGGGTAAGTAGCAAAGGCTTCATGTATGGTGCCTGAACTGAGACTCTTATGAGCCAGAGGTAAGAAGTGAGTATGGTCCAGGATAGGCGATGGCCAGTGGAGGTGGAATGTCATGTATGAGGAACAGAGAAGGAAGGCTAGTTTGTCTGGATCACAGATTGTAGAAGGGAAATAATCAAAGAAGTTGGAAGATAGGTTGGGGCCAGGTTGTGTGGCATTTTCACAATTAAATAGAAGAGTTTATATTTTATCCTAAAAGCAATTGGTGTGGGGATGAGGGTAGGAAATACACATTTATGTGCTAGGCATTAGGTATTTTTATAAATATTACCTCCTTTATATTTACAACAATCCTGCCAGGTAGGTGCTGTTATCATACACATTTTATAGTTGAGGAAACTGAGGTAAATGAAATGGAGGTTAAATGATTTGCCCAGGGTCACACAGCTTTGTATCTGAGACTAGATTTGTACTTGAGGCAAGGAGTCCAATTAGCAGACATTTACTACCATCTAAGTAGGAGATGACTGTCCCAACTAAGGTGATAGCTGCTGTATGGATGGAAAGAGGGATCTGTATAGGAGAGATGTGGTGGTAGAAATGGCAAGATTTGGCACCTGATTGGATATATGGGAAGAGGGACAGTTATAAGTCTAGGATAATGCCAAGATTCCAAACCTGAGACATTGCAATGGTGGAGTTGCCTTCAACAGAAATAGAAAAGTTTGGAAGAGGGGAGGGTTTAGTCTTCCCATCTCTCTCCATATTAAAAAAAGCCCTAGACCAATAAGTTCCTTTTGGAATGAGCAGTCATAAATGCAAAGTGATTTGTTTGCAAAGAAAACTGAACACAGACTTCATCTTTAAGGAAGAAAAAAATTTTGGGGGGGGAGTGGGGGGAAGGGCCGGATCTAGTGTCTTTACATAGCCTTGCCATCCTGGTTAGAGACCAAAGGTATTTGCCTTGAGCACTAGAAATTCCAGTCTCAGGTGCTGGCTGTCATTGAGAAGCCTTTTTTCAGGGCTGGGAAAAGACCAACATTTTAGAAAAAGCAAAAACAATTCTAGTACTTAGCATAAGGGACTGGTCCTATCCTGGAGGTTAGGAGTAAAAATTGCTGGGGTTTTGTTTTTTGGTTCTCATGCTGCATGTGAGAGAACAGGAACTGGAATGCTCCTAGGCCTGTTAGCATAGTATGGAGCCTGGGGGACAAGCTTCTTACTAGACAGGAATTTGCAAAAGTGCAATGCTGGTAATTAAGTCTTCTTGTAAAATCACAGAAGGTCCCTAGACTTTTGGACATTTTTCTCTAAGACAGTCATCCACCAAATGAAATGACTCTGGTATAGTGGTTACTTTATCTTATTTAAGCAGAAGAAAAATATTCTACAGAAGATTTGAAAATTTTTTTAATGAAATCATCAAATATTTATAGAATATCCAGAATTATCAGAGGGAGTATTCCTAGTGGTTAGAGAGGTAGCCATAAAGATAGAAAGAACCTAGGTTTGCATCCCACCTCTGACACCTGCAGGCCATGGGACCTTGGGCAAGTCACTTCAATAGTCACTCTCAATTTGTCAGGTGACTCTTTAAGACTAATTTGTGGAGTAGGTGCTGACTTGCATTGGTAGAAAGAATTTGATCATCAGAAGTTCCTATAACACACAGGCCTAGTTAAAAAAAAAATCAGAGGAAAATTCTAAGTAGATAAGAATCAACTGAAGATAAAAGTCCTGTGCTTCTGGAGTTTATTTACTTTAATCTTTTTTTTTTTTTTTTTAAAACAATTGGGGTTAAGTAACTTGCTCAAGGTTATAGGGCCAGTTATTTTGTGTGGGTGCTAAGTGTCTGAGGCTGGAACCAATTCCACGTTTCCGACTCCAGGGCCGGCACTCTTACTCACTGCGCCACCTGGCTGCCCCTACTTTAACCTTTTAAAAGATGTAATGTTTTATAAACAGAGATAGCAGAGTAACAGACTTTTTGCACAAATCAAAAAAATTTGTATAAATCTAAACTTTGTCCTCTAATCTGTGTCCCAGAACTGAAACTCAGGGTTAACATGAGCTATGTTCAGTTTTAGGGGTCACTCTTATTAATCATAGAATATCACATTGGAAGGGAACTCAGAAGGCATCTAGTCCCACCTGAATCTAAATAGGATTCTCCTCTACAATCTACTTAAATTGTCATCCTGCTTTGGCTCAAATAATAACATTCTCTTTGGCTTGTGCCTCCACGCAGAGTTTCCCCTGGGATCATTAGAATGTAGCAAGGGTCCCTGTATTTGTTTAAAAAAAAAAGGAAAGGGGGTCCCCAGCTCTAGTGTAAGGACTCTGACTAATCAACCATTGAATATAGAGCAGAAACATTTTTTCTTTATGATTCATAGCTGAAGCAACAACAGTCCTACTTTTGTGTTTCCCTAGTATTCCCTTGTATTTCTTCTTGGGTAGCTAGAGAATAAAGTGGCTCTTTTCTCTGATAAGATCTACCTCCCCCTGACCTATTCAGACCACTTAAGTGATGGTACTTAACCCTGTTTGCCTCAGTTTCCCCTTGTATAAAATGAGCTGGAGAAGGAAATGGAAAACCACTTCAGAATCTCTGACAAGAATATCCCAAATGGGGTCATGAAGACTGGGTCACGACTGAAAAACGACTGCACAACAAAGTGATGGTACTAGTGAAGATCAAAGCTTGGGCTGACCTCTCCATGTTATGGTTCTCTCTCTTATTATACCTTGGATCCCGTTCTCACCTGGTCAGACAGCTCTGTGGCCCTTGGTATCCTGGAGATGGCTGTGCAGGTTTTCTGTAGGCAACAAGGGCCTTATATGTCTGACCAAGTTCTCTGTATCTCACCTCCCAATTTTGGTTCATTTCTCTTGTGTATGCCTTTGCTCTCTCTTTTCATGGTTGAGTACAGGGGTGTAGTTTAAGTGTATGACATTCATCCTCTGTGTCTTATCAATGGTGGCAACCCAAGGAAAAGCAAAGAATTTGTACCTTATTAAGGAGATGGTATCAATTCCAGGACAAAGTCTTCTTTAGTAAGCACAATGAGGACTCAGGACAATATCAGAGCACAACCTCTACATTCTTTTCCCCAGATAAAATTATACCTGGTTGGCTGAATCCCCAGTTCTAAATGCCTCATCCAGGGTTCCATGATTTCAGGTGCTTCACACAGTATAGCAGTGACAAATGAGATTTCCCATTTGCTTACTTTCCCAAACCTTATAATCCTATTCTCCTTTTCAAATTAGCTCTACCTTTTAAAAAATGCCCCGAGGAGCTGCTAGTTGGTGCAGTGAGTAAGAGCTCGGGCCCCAGAGTCAGGAGGATCAGTTCTGGCCTCAAATACTTAACACCCACCCCCCAAAAAAACTGGCCATGTAACCTTGGGCAAGTTACTTAACCCCAATTGCTTAAAAAAATAAAAATAAAAATAAAAAATGCCCTGAATTAGAAAGACATGGAACCTTTATATTGGGGGATCAACACCTTACTCAATTTAAGCTTCAGCAAGTATTAAGTACCTACTGCTATACAAGGCATTGTGCTAGAAGAGGAGTGGAGAATCTTTGGCCTCAAGACCTCATGTGCCTCTAAGTCCTCAAGTGTGGTCCTTTGACTGAATCCAAACTTCATAGAACAAATTTGTTGCACTTGGGGACTAAGAGGGCCACAGGTGGACTTAAGGCTGAAGTTTCTTCACTCCTGTGCTAGACCCAGGGAGTGGTCCTTCACTGGCCAAGTGGGGAGTTAGACCTCAGCCCAAATCTGAGGTAGTCTCTTCCCTTTCCCTCCAAGTAATTCCTTCTCAGGGGTGACTCTCTCTCTTATTCACCATCAGACATTTTAATCTCAGTACTAGCTTCTGGTTTCTACAGGCCCCAGAGGGCATAATTGAGTCCCTCAGACAATGAGAAGGTGTCCAAGCCTTGTTTAGACCTAGGGAACATTGATAAATGTATCAGGCCTAAGTAAAATGATTTCATCCTCATCCTTACAAATACCTAGGTTCATAAATGAGGTGCAAATCAAGAGTTATCTCAGGTATAATGGAAAAAGGTATAAGGTATTCTGTTTGAGGGGATAAGTGACACAAGACTTTAAGGTTTATGAAGTTCTCTGTCTCTGTTTCTCTCTGTCTCTCTGTCTCTCTCTGTCTCTCTGTCTCTCTCTGTCTCTCTGTCTCTGTCTCTCTGTCTCTCTCTCTGTCTCTCTCTGTCTCTGTCTCTCTGTCTCTCTCTGTCTCTGTCTCTGTCTCTCTCTCTCTCTCTCTCTCTCTCTCTCTCTCTCTCTCTCTCTGTCTCTCTCTCATCTCATTTTGTACTCACTACAGTCCAGTAAGGCAATAATATCATTATTCCCATTTTACAGATGATGGTTAAGTGGCCACAGCTAGATTCTCAAGTGGGTTTCAAAACCCAGCTCTTCCTGACTCTACTTCCATCACTTTAAAGCCCATACTCCTTCTCTGACTGGAATGACAAGATAAGAGTCTGTGGAGGAGAAACTCAGAAAAATAGGGAATCCATATTCATTTGACACTCCTAGGGAGTTCTAGAACTTTCTGTTATCTGGCCATTTGCCAGATTTGCCAAGCAACTTGAATCTAATGGTGGTGTTAGAGATAGAACAATTAGAACTAGAGTGCATTCTGGCTCACGGGTCCTTCACAACTTGGGTCAAGTGTATTGAGATTAGAGTGTAGCTCACAGTTCAGTCTCCCACAATGAGACCAGTTACCTTCTCAGGGTTGGGGGCGTGCCCTATTTCTTCTCTAGTGCCATTGGATCCAGCTTCCATTAATGTATTCTCCACACAGTTTGGTATTCCCAGGTCTACTTAACAGTAATAAGCTTTTACAAAAGTATATTTAAGTATAAACATCTTCTCCCCAATACCTAAGGGATACATTCTCCCCTATACCTCTTCTTTCTTTGCAGAGAGTGGGATTATTCTTAGCATAGTTATTATGTTTTTTCATCTCACCAAGTTCACATTGAATTGTGTCATTCCTGCTACTGGATGAGTCTTCATCTTAGTTACCACTGGCTTGGGTACTAAAGATCATTCCTTGCCCCTCAGGGCATCATTTCTGGGCTGGCTACAGTACTGAGATTCTGAGATGCTGGAATACCCAGGGGCTGTCCTCTGACTCTTTTGACCTCTAGAACCTGAAGAGGTTAGAGTCTCCAATCCCTTCATGTAAAATAGGAAAAAGCAAACACAGCTGCAAAAGGAGTCCTGTTTCCAAGGGGAAGCATGTTGACCTTGAAAGGGAGATGGCCAAGGGTTATTCCCTTACAATATTGTCTTTCACCAGAAAACATCAGTGATGGAATCAAATCAATTGAGCACAAAGAGAGACTGGTCCAAACTCTGGTTGCTAGTCCTTTTTGAATAGCTCCATAGCTGATCAAAAAGCCTTATAGTTACCATATGGTTAGCCAACCCAAACCAGTAACAAATTGTTTACCTTTGCTCCATTGTCTCTCCAAAGGCCCTTCCATCATACGTTATCATGACTCTCCTGGAAGCAGGCTTCCCCACATCCTCCATGAAGAGAAATGCCATCAGTTGTGCTCTGTGCAAATTCCCAATTATACAACCATGGAGATCTAGAATCATGACTGTGCCATGGGAGCTGAAGTGGGCATTTACTAATGAAAAACTCTCCTCTGGAACGTTCATTTCCTTTCAGCTTCATGAAGGACCCTTGGGAATCTCATAAGATAATTTTTACCTAGGAGCACTTTGGCCACTTAAAAATGGAACCAGAATGATAGCATTATACAGCTTGGTGGAATCAGGTGACTAATCCATCAGCATTTTGTGAACTCAGTGTTTCCTGGGACCGAAGTTTCACAGTCTTCAGAAGACACAAAAAATAATAGCATTGGCGATATTAACCACAGAAAGGATGGAAGTATGCAACACAGCAGGGTCCTTTTCCAGTTTAGCTAAGGTACTGGTAATGACTAAATACATGTGAGTTATTTCCCAAAAGGATCAGAAGCTGGAGGAAATCTCAAATTTGAGAGAATTCTTGCATTACTTTCTTGTTCTTCTGAGGTCCATAGTTGAGTGGCCTATTCCTTCAATGCTGTGGCACTACTTTGAATAAGTAAAACCATCCATTTGGTATTAGATCAGAAAAAACAAAGGCAAGTTATCCATGTCAGCCTTTGGATTCTTGAGTAACTCAAAGCAAGAATATGGGTTTTTTTTTGTTTGTTTGTTTGCTTTTTGGAGTGGGTAATGCAGGGCAATTGGGATTGAGTGACTTTCCCAAGGTCACATGACTAGTAAGTGTTAAGTGTCTGAGGTCAAATTTGAACTCAGGTCCTCCTGATTCCAGGGCCTGTGCTCTACTCACTGCACCACCTAGCCGCCCGCAAGCATATATTTTGAATGGGATATTTGGTATTGTGGGAGACATTATAGTTGATGATATCCAGTTTGTTCTCTTCCCTCCCCTACTAGGAGGTGTAATTTTCAGAGTTGATTAGATCTTCTAGGAAGATGAGGCCCTCCCTCTCCTCAATTTTTTTGATCATTATTTTAGAAATGAACTACTCTAGTTTAATTATGAAATAATTATTCTTGTTAAGTAATACATGACCTTGTGTGTGTATTGAGAAGGTAGGAGGATGGTGAGGGAGCAAGGAGGATGCATTGGAAAGGATAAAAAAATACATTATGTTATAGACCTATAGTATTCTATATAAATCCAGATTATTATAATATACATGCATATACATAAATGAATGCATATATACACATATGTATATACATATATATATATATAATATGGGTCTATAATATGTAAACTATGGGTTTAAAAATATTTTTTCACTAATATCCTATTACAGTGGAGTATATATTATGTTCAGGGAGTACTAAGGCCTCTGGTGTGAACCCTTTTCAGGGCTTCTTATCCACCTTTGGTTTCCACCCCACCCAACTCTCACCATTAGCTCCAAGAAGCTAGAGAAGGGCAGCAGCCATACCCTGGTAAAGACCATCTAAGCAGATGGGCTAAATTAGGCTGAGGTTAACTAATGGGCCTCAAACCCATTAGTGAGTTAGAAGTATGAATACTGCAAGCATGTGAAGACTTCCTCAGTGGAATGGGTGGATGAGAACAGTTTGTTCCAGTGGTCATGAAGGCGACTGAAACAGGCTATGTGGAATGATTAGAGCTTGGTTAGACATACAAGGCACCAAGGTCATCCACTGCATCCTGGGCCATAGCTTGTCATTTTGGCTTTTGTCTTGCTGCAGGATTTTGATGACTTGGGAGGGAGAGTGAGGCTAATGATTTTGCACAACAATGCCTCACTTAAATCCAATTCACTCTCCAGCCAAGATATCATCCTGTGATATCATTGGTCCACTTTGAAAATGAAGGATAGGGGTAGCTAGGTGGCTCAGTGAATAGATCACCAGCCCTGAACTCAGGAGGACCTGAGTTCAAATCCAGCCTCAGACACTTAACACTTACTAGTTGTGTGACCTTGGACAAGTCACTCAAACCCAATTGCCTTGCCTTCCCTCCTCCAAAAAAAAAGAAAAAGAAAAAAAGAAATGAAGGACAAACAACAATTACAACTCATGTCAGTATGGGGATGACCCTGGTTTTTCAAAGGCTTTGTCCTACCAAGGGGGAGGAGATTTTATTAAATTCAGAGGAAGGATAGGTAGGATCCTCTGGTTAAAAATTCTATATCCCTAGGAAGAATGGGAAGGTCTCAAGAGGGAAGTTCTAAAGACACAAAGAAACAATTCTGATAAAGGAGGAAAAAAGGAATTTAACTAAAGAGTCTGAAGTAGATTCACAGGGCATTCACCAACTAAATTAGATTTCTGGGGTAGTGAATAATTAATCAGTTAATCAGTAAACATTAAGCATCTACTTTGTACCATGAGGATACAAATAAGAAAAAGAGGCACTATGCCCTCCAGAAGTTTACAATCTAGTGGGGAAGACAACACATAAAAATAATCTGAAAAGCATGGGGGTGGAAGGTGGTAAGAAGATATCCAGGATAGGGGCATTTTGAAGTCCCGGCTACCGGGTGTTGCCCTGGGCCCCCCTCCTTAAGTGGAAGATCAGAGAAGAGGTCTCCTATGTCTTTTTTAGTCAGAGAGAGGGTATGGCAAAGAGTAGGGGGTACTGATCAGTACAAATTTTAAAGCTGATTAGATTTTGCAGGAAAAAGAGTTTCTAGAGACAATAATGAAGTCCAAGAAAGTAGCCATCTGGGAAATGATGAGATAACTATCATAACTATCAAAAGCAGTCAGAGATATGTGCCTGGGAAAATCTGTAGTTTGGGTTTTGAAAAGTTTAATTGATAGGAAGCTAGGAGAATAAAGGATTTGGAAGCGGGGAAACTGGAGCAGCTAGGTGGAGTGGTGGATAGAGTACCTGCCCTGGAATCAGGAGGAACTGAGTTCAAATCTGGGCTTCAGATACATGCTAGTTATGTGACCTTGGGCAAGTCACTTAACCCTGATTGCTTCTCCCCTTCCCCCTCTAAAAAGTAGAGGATCATGTATCATTGAACAGTTTCACCACGGCATCAAGACCAGGAAGGGAGGGAAGTGTAGTAGGGGTGATGACCTGGGAAAGTATTGAAGAGAGGAGGGACTTCAGCTCACAGTAAAGATAAAGAAAAGAATTAGAAGTAGTAAGCTACTAGAAGAGAGATCATGAAAGATCATGAGTGGATAAAGGAATTATAAAATTCTTGAACATGGAAGGTGGATAAAGACCAGATCTAGGTGATAACCATCCTTATGTGCAGCTGAGGTGTAGTAAAAGAGTATGGCATGGGAGTTGAGGAGATGAAAGATCTGGGAAGTTAGGGAATTTGAAGGAACAAGAGTATGCATACTGAAGTCCCCTACCTGGATGGATGGTGTCAGTTGGAGGGTGTGTGTGTGTGTGTGTGTGTGTGTGTGTGTGTGTGTGTGAGTGTGAGAGAGAGACAGAGAGAGAGACAGAGAGAGAGAGAGAGTGAGAGAGAGAGGAGGGAGGGAGGGAGGGAGAGGGTGGAAGAGAGAGACAGAGACAGAGAGACAGAGAGAGAATGACAGAGAGAGAGAATGAGAAAGAGAGATTTGTATTTGTTTTTAACTCTCTTGGGGGAAAAAGGAAGGCTCAGAGACGAGATAGGATGGCTACTTGGGGTGGATGGGGCAATAATTGAGAACAGAGAGGAGGCTGAGTTTCTTCCCTCTTGCTTCTATTTTCTGGATGAGATGAATCAAAAATGGCTAATATGGGGCCAATATCCAAGATAAGTAAGGAGATACTTCCAATTGCCTGTAGGCTAAAATACAAACTCTTCTATTTAGCATTTAAAATCCTTCACAATCTTGCTTCAAATTATTTTTCCTGACGGATTTCTCCTTTCTCCCCCTCGTGCATCATCCAAACGAATTGGCCTGTTTGATGTAACCCATTCAAAACATTTCATCTCTCATACACTCTGCCTTTGCTTGAATATATTTCTTTCTCCTCTCCTCTGTCTCTTAGAATCTTTAGCTTCCTTCAAAGGTCAGATCAGGTGCTGTCTTGTACAGGTGTCCTCTCTTGATCTCTCCTCGCCACTGCTTTCAGTGCTACCATTTTCTTTCTTCCCAATACTTTCTATATACAGGTGTCCAAAATTCTTAGTACAGTTTTAAGCTTTAAAAGCTTTGTCTTGTAGGTGTGGTTTCCTTCTGGTAGAATGAATATAAACTCCTTGAGAGTAGAAAGGCTCCATTTTTTGTTTAGGAATCCCAGTGCCTGGCACATAGCAGACATTTAATAAATGCTTGTTGAATAAATGAAGGAATGAGAGAGTAAGAGATGACCTGGCTGATTTGGATGCATTCAAGTCACTTGATCCAGATGAACTAATTGGCAGATGGGATTGCTTAGACATCGCTCTGATCTTTGAAAGGTTGTGGAGAACGGGAAAGGTTTCTCAGGACTGGAGAAAGGCAAATATACCCTTTTTTTTTTTTAAATAGGAAGGAGGAGAATTTCTATGATCTCCCCTAGATATTCTCCCTCCTTTAGGTTTTTGTGACACTACTCTCTCCTGGTTCTCCTACTTGTCTAATGGGTACTTTCCAATTTCTTTGCTTCAGTCCTCCTGCCAGTGGGAGCGTCTCATTTCCTAAGTATTCTGAAATAATGTGATGCAAAGTTCTGCTGGCTTGTTTTTGGAGAACCAGCCCAGTTACATTCAGAGAAGCGCATCCTTGTGAGCTGTACAGAATGCTGTATAGAATGTTGGGGTATGTCTGTACATACCAGCATTACCTTTATACTTTCCCCTTCCCCTGAGGGTTAGGACTAGCCCTAACCCTCGTCTCAGGCTCTCCTGGTCCCTTCTATGATGTCTATGCTCATCACTAGAGAGGTGACAATCAATTTATGAAGTCTAATGTATGAAGGGATGTGTTCTGCATCACCAGAGGGGCTACCCATACTGAGGAAACAATGGTCATAAAAGCACCAAAAAAAAAAAAATTCAGCATAGCCTGGCCATGGTATTAATAATTAGCAGCTTAAGTACAAATCCTGGGCTCCTATGCTCATATCTCAAAAGGCGATTCTTTGTCCTTTAAAATATAAAATAAGTAGGACATTAGTCCCCTCCTTTTGTGAACTTCCTTGTAAAGAAGTTTCTTGGCTAGCACCTATGTTTATGCTGGTAATATTATTGCCATCATTTATGGCCTTTTCCTTTGTATGTAAGAGGTTAGATGGGATAGTTCTGGTAACATGTTTAATAATTTTATTTATTAACTTGAAAGAGACTCTAGCAATTACCTTCTTAAAAAAACATTACTTCCAAAGTCCAGATCCAGCACTGCCACCACCTTTGCCTATTTACACTCCTTCCCTCCCCCCAACATCCCCAATGAGAAGTGGGAGAGTTTTCTTGCTGCTGTTATTACCATTTCCTTGCTCTGTATTTTGGACATTTAGAGTCCACTGCCCCCAAGACTTGGGGTCAGGTTCCTGGTCTCTTGAGGAAAACAATTCCCCATCTATAGTCCTCCTTATCTTTAGATTTTAAGTCCTTGGTCTCCATATCTGGCTTCTTATACCAACCCCTAGCCTCTGATCCCTCCCAGGGTCTTAATCCTTAATCTTCAGACCCTTTGGTTCAAGTGGGCCTCTTTCTCTTCTATGTGTACACTGGGGAAAAAGAAAGGGAAGGCATATAGAAGGAAAAAAATTAAGCGTGGTACCTTTGAGGATAACAGTCTCAACCAGTCATGAGAGTAGTTCCTTATTATTATCTACAGTTATCCAGTTCTCTGTTAATTATTTGTATTATAAACATTTGCTTTCACTGCCAGTCATTTCCAGACTATTGAGATAGAGAGGGTTGGCTCAGTGAAACAAGATTAATGTGAGCTGTAGACATACTATCTGGTGGAGGTCTCATATTTTCCACTGTGCTGCCTTTTGCCTATTCACCTCTCTGAATGATGCATATAGCCTTCGTTCTTCCTTAGTTCTCACCATAGTTTTGGTGTGACATGAACCAGAGTGTCTGCATCTATATAGTCTTCCATGGCTAATAAGGGAAGGCTGGGGAGGGGAATAAGCATTTATAGGGCACCTGTTCTGTGGCAGATATTATGCTAAGCTCTTTACAAATATTATCTCATTTGATCTTTTCAACAGCCCTACAAGACAGTTACTATTATAATTCCTAGTTGAGGAAACAGAGGTTAAATGACTTGCTCAGGGTCACACAGCTACTGTCTAAGTTCAGATTTGAACTCAGGTCTTCTTAACTCCAGGCCCAGTGCTTCATCCACTAACTCCACCTAGCTGCCTCTGTATGTGGAATTCATAGTTGGCAAGTGATGCTACCCTTCTTTAACAGACAGCATCTAACTTATCACTGGTCAGAATATGTCATTAGATTTTGTCAGTTCTCACTTGCAACTATCCTCCATGCGCATACACAAAATCCTGTACAGTGACTTGGGCCCCAGGGAGAGCCCACTTTTTATTTTAATTTTTTTAATTTTTTAGACGTGGGGGAAGGCAAGGCAATTGGGGTTAAGTGACTTGCCCAAGGTCACACAGCTAGTTAAGTGTCAAGTGTCTGAGACTGGATTTGAACTCAAGGAAAGCCTACTTTTTAGCCAAGAACTCTTGCATGTGCATTAGATAATTGGTGTCATTTCTCAGCCCTTTGCTGGCAAATGCAACTGGTTTCTGGTGACCATTGCTTTCTTTGTATAAGATTGCTCCCAGGCCTTCCAAGCTAGCATCTGGTATGCAGGTAAAAAGGCTTGTTTGGTTCTGCACAGGCCAATACTGGCACAGTCTGAGGCAGCCGACCACGTCTAGGAGACAGACTTAAAGAGGAACCCAGCTTCCTGCTTCTTCTGAGCATCTTGTTAGGAGTTGGGCTCCTTTTTAAGTCTGTCTCTTAGACTCAGTGAACGGACTTTTAAAGGTCACCTTGAAGTGTGACCTATAATTCTTCATCTTCTTTCATGGTTTTCTTTCTGTTTCATTCGTGAGACGAATTTGCATTTCATTAAGAGACCTCCTGGAGGTGGCTCCACAGCTTTTATGGTTAGTCTAACACCTAGATGCAGATCTCCTGTTTCTGTGATAAGGTAGGTCCTGGGCTTTCAAGGACTACTCCCTTCCATACACAAAAGAAATCCAAAGATTTAGGTTCCCCAGTAACACTGACAACTTAGAGAACCAGGAATGGACTCTTTTAGTAGGGGACACTTGAAGGGAGCTCGGGTTTCAAGAAGAGGAGGTGAGGAGGGGGTGTCTTCTGGACATGAGCACAGCCTCTGCAAAGGTACAGAGATGGGAGTCTGAATGTCGTATGTAGGGAACAGCAAACAGACTAGTTTGATCGGAGCATACACTGTTTGAGGGGCAGTAATGTTGTAGAAGTTGGTTTGAGCCAGATCAGGAAGGGTTGTAAATACAAAAAACAGGAGTTTGTATCCTGGAGGCAATGGGGAGCCACTGTATCTTCTTGTCATTCAGAGCTATGCTTAAGGAATATCAATCCCATCTGTAAGCAGTTGGAGATGCAGATTCACAGGTCTGAGGGGGAGGTAAATAGGAATTTAGGTGTTATCTGCATGGAGGTGGTAGTTGAATCCATGGGTGAAATAGATTGCAGTGATAGAGAGTACAAAGAAGGGGGCCAAGGATGAAATCTGGGGGTAATATTCTCCTTAAGGGGTCAGGAAGAGGTTGAAGAGGTCACAGAGAAAAAACATTTAGGGAGTTAAGATGAGAACCAGGGGACTATGAGGTCTCTGAAGTCAAAGGAGGAAAGAATTTCCAGTTTGAGGAAGTGGTCAACCTGCTAAATGCTATTGAGACGTCAAGAATGAACACTGAAAAAAGGCAATTGGATTTAGTTGTTAGAATGTCACTGATGATCTTTGAGAAAGCAATTTCCTTAGACTTGTAGGGGAAAAAGCCAGATGACAACTTGGGTTCAAAGTGGGTGGGGAGGAAGTGGACATGTAGGGTGGAGGCAACTTTTTTCAAGAAGTTTAGCAATGAAAAAGAGAGAGATGGAGTGGTAGTTGGATAGTTCAGAAGGGTGAAGGGAATACTATTTTAGGTTAGGAAAGATTGGTCATATCTGTAGACAGACAGGAGCCAATAAAGAGGGAGAAATTGAAAACTATCAAGCTCAACTGATCAACCAAAGAAAACTCAGAAGAGTCTTTTCTGATTCTCACATTCTTTTGCCAGGGCATTTGAGCAGCAAGTTTTTACTGGTACCTACAACTTTTTCAATTTTCCACAGCCTCCCACTGGATGCTAGGTTTCCCCTTCATCTGTTGTTCTCTGGCCGGCCTCTTTCTCTTTCTTCTTGAGTTCCAGAGTCTTCGTTCGTTTATTTAATGACAATTAAAGCTTAACAATACCTATATTTTAGTAGCCACCCACAATCGGTTTAGCATAGATAGACAAAAATTCTTAACAAAGAGATAACTGGCTGTCCAGAATTTTTAGCAGGAGGGAGAGGACCTTTAATCCCAGAAAGACTAGGTACTAAGAAATTGAGGCTCTTTTTGGATATCTCTTTTTGGAGGAGTTTAGAGAAAATGCTGTTGTTAATTGGAATAATGTCAGGATCAAGTGAACACATCCTGGATTTTTGTTGTCATTGTTAAGATAGAGAAGTATGTGAGTGTATGTGTGTAAAACTAGATCTCCCACTGTGATTCAAGGTGCTCAGCTTCAAGGATACCATGAGGAGAGAACAGAATTTCAGGATCCAGTGAAAATTCTAGTGAGAAGATAAGTTCAGAGTTCTTCAGAAAGAGGTAACACCTAGACTATGGAGGGAATGAGCTTTAGAGAAGAAGGCCTCTTATATTGCTGCAAAGGATGAAAGGACACATGCAGAGATAGAAGAGGAGGACAATGAAGAAGGTCAAACCGAACTGTCTCAGTATCAGTTTTTTAAGAGGTAATGTCATTGGCTGAAAGCAAGAGCTGGGTGGGAAACAATTGGGACATAAAAAGGTTTGGGATAATCAGACACCTTGAGCGAAGGAGAAGAGGGATGAATCTCAGAGTAGTGACCGGGCAGAGGTATAGTTGGATTTCATAAATTTTTAGTCAAGCTGAAAGGGGAAAGGCATATTTTTGCTCCATTGTACTACTTCTCTACAAAGGTTTTCTCTGAGTCCCTGGGGACTGGCTGAATTGTCTTTAGGAGTGACTAGTCATACTATTAATAAATTTTTTTTCTTTCCCTGTGCTTTTAATCTCTTCTGCTTACAGATGGTGCAGTACTATATAGCAAGGGAGAAAGGGAGGCTTTCTTTTCCCCACTGTGGCCCAGAAGCAAAAATGGTAACTTGCAGGAGAAGTACGCAGCAGATTGAGGGGAAGAGGGGCTCTGGGATTCCAAAGAGAAAATCTTTGAATCAGGGTGAAGAGAGAGTCTATTATAAGCAAAAACACAGCCAAAGATTTGAATGATCTCAGAGGTAGAGTTCTTTCTTGTAATGAAGTCATTTGCAGTTTCTTCAGGTTGGATTTGAATAGGTAGATCAATGGAGTAAAGGAGGGCAAAGAATTTGGAGGCCAAAATGTCTTGATTTCCTAGGTCATTCATGGGCATGTGGAATTCATTGATGCTGGAATATAATAGAAAGGGAAATGTCAGCCAAGTGCTTAAATCCTCAAGAGGATGGAAATGGAGCCAGGGAAAGGGTAGATGATCTCAGTGATGATTTGACATGGACAGTAAAGGCAGATGCCTGAACTTGAAGTAAATTAGAAGTGATGGGGAGAACATGGTTTAGTGATATGGAAGGGGTACTTGGCTTACCTGTTTTCCTTCCCTTCCCGTTAAATCTGAAGGTATTTCAAGAAAGCAGAGCTTCTATTAGACAAACATGGGCAGCAGTGGGATAAATGGTATTATCTGGGGATAGACAGGTTTTCTGTAAAGGCCAGAAGGAGAGAGGTAAGAAATAAGTTCAGGATAAAAAGTAAGTTTGTTCACAATGGAGCATAGGTTGCCTGAGTCCATAGTGGAAAGGACTGGAAAAGGGGAGGGCTGGTATTTATGAGGAGTGGCAATAGGGTAAATGGGTATGGGCTCAATGAATATGAAATTTCTGAGAGGAAGGGTGTGTAGAACCGTGAAAAGGAACAAGACAGATCCCTGGCCCCCACCCCCATCCCCCATGAAATGGGGAAATTAAGAATAAATGAATTGTAAACTCATTTAGATTAAAAATAAACCCCTTGAGGGCCAGGATCCCATCTTCTTTCACCTTTGTATTCCTAGAGTCCAGTATGGACTTAGGCACTTAGACATTTGTTGAATTAAATTGGATTGACCAAAATTAAATTGACTAGGTGCATTATGGGATGAGACACACAGTGAAGGCCTCATTCTAGGGTTGTAAATGAAACCCTGGCTGGAGTAGCCCTAGTCCTTTGCAATCTCTTAACCAGCTACAGGGCCTAGTCTTACGATATGTTTTGTGACTTGGAATCAGGCAGACCTATGCTCAAATGCTGCATCAGACACTTATGAGCTGTGTGAGATGGGGCAAGTCATTTAACTACAGGACTTTTGTTACTTAGCTACTGGGAAGATCAGACAACTTAGAGAGGCATATAAATATCACGATTATTATTAACCCAGTAGCAAGCTGTGATTTCTACCAGAGTAAGGAGAAAGAAGTTACCTTCAATAGCAGAGCAGTTACTTAAAACCAAATGTACATGAAGAATATAAGGGCAACTAGGTGGCACAGTGGATAGAAAGTAGAGCCTGAAGTCAGGAATACCCGGGTTCAAATCCAGCCTCAGATACTAGCTGTGTGACCCTGGGCAAGTCACTTAATTAACCCTGTTTCCCTCAATTTCCTCATCTGTAAAATGAACTGGAGAAGGAAATGGCAAACAACTCCAGTATCTTTTCCAAGAAAACCCCAAACGGGGTCACAAAGAGTCAGAGTGAACAACAAAGAATATAGACTAGAAGTTCTGTTGAAGCCAAGCTATGTTCATTTTTTTTCAAGTATTCTCTTATCTTTGTTTCCACTTCAAGGGAAGGGCTAGAAATAGGGATGAAACTAAAGCCTCCTCCCTTCTACGTTTTGCCTAGGCTCTGTAGTTCGTAATTCAGACCCTGCTTGTGTGGGAATTTTTCAGTGCTACCTCCTAATTTCAGAATCACTCAGCTGCATGGGGGTTTGAGAAGGACATCTGGTCCATCCCCTTGCCACATGTAAATGCTAACTGTACAGGACAGACGACTGACTAAATCAAGCAAATGAAATGCATCTATTAGAAAATAAGTTTACATTTGACATGTAGATCTATGTTTTATAATTACATTTCTTCTTCCAAGTCTATAGAATGTATCAAATTAAGCTTGGTTACTTGTAACCAATGACTAAATGAAGTTAGCTAGATTTGGGTGGGTCGGTATATTTTTAAGGTACACTATTTTTAAGGCCACTAGAATTGTAGAACTTAAGGAAGAATATTATTAATCAAAAACCACTTGCTAGACCAGACAGAGAATTGAATTATGAACAGACTTTGAAGAGTTGGACTCAATCTTGGCTTTTACCTAGGACTGGAGTGTGTGACCTCAGATAAATTGTAACTTGTCAATGCCTCAGTTTTTGTACCTATACACACTTAATTTATCGCAGCCCATTCTTCTACCCTGCCATGCAAACAAATAATACCTTCAATCTTTGACAGGGGGGCGGTGATACGTCATGCAGAATAGTGTTGTGGCAGTTGTGTTCATTTACTGTAAAATTCATTTTTGACTACAGGTGATATGGAAACTCAAATTAGTGTAGGGATAAAGTAAAAGGAATGAAAGTTTTCTTTTGTTGCTCAGACAAAAATTCATGGAAACAGAAGTCTGAACTCAGCCCTCCTTTTTTGTAGGCGGCAACAAGATACAGTGGAAGGAACATTGTATCAGGACTTCAGGGACCTCAATTTCAGTCCTCACTTGACACTTGTAGCTGTGGGACCTTGGGCAAGTCATTTAATCTTTTTTTTTTAAGTGCTAAGTTTATTTATCTGTAAGATGGAGGGGCTAAACTAATTGATCTCCAAAATCTCATCCATTCCAAAAACTATGATGCATCTTATGCTTATAAGAAGGCTGACCACCAAGCAATGTATGGTATAATCATTCCTGAGAAATCACAACCTGCCCCTTAACTTCTTGTCCACCTCTTAAAATAAAATACAGTATTTCACAACAGAAGCACCCAACAGTTTCATTTGTTTTATGTTTCCTAGTGGAAGCTTGCTTAATTGGACAGACTATACTGACATAATAAAAAAAAAAAAGAAAAAAATTAATTTGGTTATGTAGGTTTTTCTGTCTATATGATGCTCCACATTTGGGTATTTTGGAAACATTCATGTCTTTGAGTGAAACTTTTTAGTTTTTCATCCAGATATTGCCATCACTTGAACAAAAGGCGTGACACTCTACTCCTCAAGTATGGTTGTTATTTTTCATTTTATCCTTCTACATCAACATCAGTGTGTCTAAAGAAAGAGGAGAGAACAGTTCCTTGGGATCTTATTTTGGTGCCTCTTGTAATGATCATTTCTAGAAAGTTCTCTTTGGAAAAAACTTCTGAGAAGAAATTTCTGTGGGGTAACTGGCCCATGTGGATTCCAGAATGTGCCAAGCTCTTGCAAATGTCCATTTCCAAGCTCAGTTTCACTGTTTCTTAAACGTTTTTTTTTTTTTATCCTACCATGTCAAGATGTGTTTTGTAAGAAACTCTGTGGAAGAGCCAAGTTGCTTACTCAGTAACCGATGCTGTTACCAGTCAATTCTTCAGTTCCTTTAAAACGTTTTACATAGGTTCACTTGATACCAGCAGCTGCCCTGTTGCATCACTGTCTGTCACATCCTTCCTTTTATTTTAAGTTGAACTCCCAAAACCTAAAGCAAGCAGTGGCTCCAGCTCAGACCTCTTTAAGAAATATATGTCAGCACATTTTAAAAAGAATGAAATTCTCTCCTTTTATCACTTCACAAAATTCAGTTTTATTGATGAACTCAGCCATGATGTTCTACAAATTGTCTTGTGTATTTCCCCTGCATTTTAGTTTTCACTTTCTCCTGGAATGCTAAATATGGCTGGGGGAATACTTCTGTGTTAGGCTTTAGAGCTGTGAAGCTATTCTAGGGCTGAAAAGTGTTCATAAATCTGCACCACAGATGGGTATTTCTGTATAAGGCTCCTTTTTTGTGTGTGTCTCGAATTTCCCTTCCATTTAAATCCACCCAATGAATAGACAAGACTTATCTTAACAAAAAGAAAGTGTATCGAAACTATTCCATTTTGGCCTATTGGGAATCTGGAGTTCTCTCCTGAATTCCCCACTAGCTGAATCTGTAGAAAGCTAATGAGAAGATTTAATATTGAGAAATGAGAATAAATAATGAACTGATGGATATGGACAAAATATCCTCCAAATCTTAGTGTTAAATATTTATTTTACAAAAGGAGATCCATAAGACACAATGGAATTCTATCACAACCCCTAACACATCCTAGGGTATTTGTTATTGTTTGTTTGTTTTCTTTCTTTCTTTTTAAGGAAGAATATTAAATGGAGGTCATGGGACTGAAAGCCACAAAACAAAATAACATTGGACCTTGGACTGAGGCCAAGGAAAGGGAAGCACTGAGGATAAATTTGAATGACACAAGCTGATGACTGCCATTCATTGTCCAGAGACAAAAAGGCAGTTATTAGTTAGGTTTTAAATTGACTGATTTCTAAACTGTGGTAGACATATTTGACTGATAGTAACATGTGGTATTTTAGAACTTCTGAATTTTAGAAAAAAACTTTTTTTTCCCCCTGTGGTACAGGCCTTCCTACTCCTTTTACCTCAGTTACATGCAGTTATTAAATAAAATACAAACCATATCTCATTTTTTCTTGATTTATACGCACACACGTTACTGTTTTCTTCCTGAAACTTCCTTAAAGAGTCATCCAACTTTTTTTTTTTGCTTTTAGGAGGGACAATAGGGGTTAAGTGACTTGCCCAAGGTCACAAGGCTAGTTTTTGTGTTAAGGGTCTGAGGTTGGATTTGAACTCAGGTCCTCCTGACTCCAGGACTGGTGCTCTATTCACTGTGCCACCTAGCAGCCTGAGCCATCCAACTTTTAAAAAATGTGTATTTGCTGCTAATGAAAACTATATTCTGCATAGAGAGGTATGGCCTTTTAGAAGAACCAGACTTTCTCCTTTCTAACACTGGAACATGTATGGATGAAAGAGTAGTAGTAACTAGCATTTATATATTGCTTTAAGGCTTGATAAATGATTTACCTATATTAACTCATTTGATCCTCACAACAGTCCTTGAAGGTAGGTGCTATTATCATCCCCATTTTCCAAAACAGAAAACTGAGGCACAAAATGAGTCACTCAGTCACACAGTTAGTAAATTAGGCAGTATTTGAATTCAGGTCTTTCCAGCTTCAGGTTCTGTGCTCTACTTCCTACAACACCTAGAAATGCTGAACGAAACAATCCTTGAGTAAATGGCCATAGCTGACAATTTGTCGTTGATTTCTCAGTGTGTTATGATCCTTTAAAAGCTGTTCCCCAAATCATGCAGTATTATTTAAAAAATCAAATGTGCATGTTATATTTCTCCCCTAATTTGAATGCCATTTCATAAAAGTAAAAATACACAAAAATCCCAGGCCCTCCCCATTTCCAGGACTCAATTTTCTCCAGCCTCAATGCCTCAGGTTGGGCTGATTTCCTGAGGAAAAACAAAAACAAAATAAAATAAAATAAAAGGCAATGTATCTGGATTCAAACTTGGTTCATCCATTTTCCACATTTCAATCCTTCAGGAAGTCTTCAAAGAGTCAGTGTGGCTTACTAGAAGATCAGGTTAGATGTAGAATTAGAGTCAACAAGTATTTATTAATTGTTTACTGTCCTAGGCATTTTGCTAACTACTAGGGATAGAAATACAAGCAAAAAAGAAGACAGTCTTTTGCCTTCAAGGAATTTACAATTCTTTAAAAATTTTTTTTAATTTAAAAATTTTCTTGTTTTAAATAGTATTTTATTTTTTCCAATTCCACACAAAGACACATTTTAATATTCATTAAAAAAAAATTTGAGTTCCAAATGTTCTAGAAGCTTACATTCTAAGAGAGAAGACAGCACAAAAAAAGGAGCTGAAAAGGCAGGTACCCATGTGTGGAATGATGGTATAGTTATGATAGATGGCTGCTTGGAGCCTTTCCTCAAAATGGAGGTTCTAGGTAGAATTGAACAATGGGAGAAGGCAGCTGAGGCTGGAAGTATAGTCTGGAAAATAAAAGATGACTGGTCAGAAGGCCTGAGTTTTGATCCCATTTTTTTGCCAGTTACTAAATATAACCATGGGTAAATCTTCTAACCTCTCTGAGACCCTGATTCCTCATCTATAATATGAGGAAATGGGCCTAGATGACCTGTAAAGAGTCCCTTCCAACTCTAAGTGCTATGATCCTATGCAGTCAGGTGGTGCAGTGGACAGGGCACTGGGCCTGAAGTCAGGAAGACCTGAATACAAATCCAGCATCAGACACTTACTTAGCTCTGTGGCCCCAGGTAAGTCACTTTGCCTCTGTTTACCTCAGTTTCCTCATCTGTAAAATGGGGGTAATAACAGCACCCACCTCCCAGGGATGTTGTGAGGGTCAAATGAGATAATAATTGTAACAGCATTTAGCACAGTGCCTGGCACATAGAAGGCATTATATAAATTATATAAGTCTTAGCTCTTACTATTATTATTGAAAAGGTTGATCATGATTATTTTAAAAGCAAATGTACTTAAAATAAAAAGTACAAAATGTGTAATTAAATCTTTTTTTTTTTTTTAAAGCAATTGGGGTTAAGTAACTTGCTCAAGGTTACACAGCCAGTTATTTCTGGGTGTGGTGGTAAGTATCTGAGCCCGGATTCGATCCCAGGTCATCCCGACTCTGGGGCCGGATCTCTTACTCACTGTGCTACCTGGCTGCCCTGTAATTAAATCTTAAAAATGAAGCAATTCTAGTTCAATTCCAGTTAGAAAAATGAATCAAATCAAATCAACTAAGAAATTCACAAATTTTTTTTGCTCTTTTAAAAAAATTTATTTTATTTTTAATTTATGGAATAAAACAAGCGTTTTCATAACACAGTATGATAAAAAAAAAGTTGATTGCCCATGAAACTACAAATTTGTTATATACAACTTATTATCCTTTTAAAGTTATGTAAATTAAATTTTTTCTTATTTTTCCCTTTTTTTCTTCCCTTCACCAAAACACCTCCCTTGCCCCCCCCCCCCAAGTTTTTGTTAAATGCCTGTGAAGGGCATTTTTCTAGGAGTTATGGAGGATATAAAGTTATTACAGAAGATAGCCATTATACTCCTAGCATTTCTAGTCCAGTTGGGGAAGAGAAGGCACATATCCATAAAAAGATAACTAACACTACAAGACAGTGCATGTTAAATACCAACAGAGTGTTGAAGACATGATGTACTTTAGGAGTTCAGAAGAAAACAAGGTCACTGCAGGCTGAGGTGAACTGGGAAGATTTGATGGAGGAAATGGGTCCTGAACTGGGTTTTGAAGGAAGGAGGCACTTGGAGCACTAGGGAATAGGAGTGAATTTTGGAAAAGGGGAACAGTAAAGGCAAAGGCAGGAAAATGGAAATGCGAAGGACATGTCTGGGAGTCAGTAATTAGACAGACCAGTTTGGCTGGAGCAGAGTAGTGGTATCTCCCTCAGGGAATGCTTTGCATATATAGGAGGTGCTTAATGGATGGCTTGTTGGATGCTGAATTTTTTTTTTAGGCCCCAAGGCATAATAAAATCATATTTTGAAATACAGTAAAACTTGAGAGCTTATGTTTAAGAGTGAATGGTGAGTTTCTGAAAACAAACAAAAAAACAAAAAACAAAACTACTCAGATTTCATCATTTACAAATATGTAAAATCATTGAAATTTTGTCTTATCGTATCTACAGTAATATAAGTTAGAGGAAAAACAGTTCTGAGAACTTATTAAAAAGACCAGATGAAGGGGAAAGGTCACTTGTCTCTGTTAAGCAATCTCCCTAATGATCTACAATAGGATAGTTGGCTTTTGGGTTTGGCCAGAACTTTTTTTTCCCTTCTCCTTAAAATGCAAATATAAAATTGTAAATGAAGTACAGTAATGGGGAAATGTGTCTAATGAAATAGAGGGTATCCTCTGAAATGTATCATTATCATTAATTATGCTATATAGTTTTGAGAGCACTTTATATCTACCACAGCTTGACATAGTACAATGGAATACGGAAGGCCCCAGGTTCAAATCCTACCTCTTCTGACAGCTACTAACTGTATGACCTTGGTCAGGTAACTTAACTTTCTTTCAGTGGCCTCAATTTCCTTATTTGTAAAATGGGGATAACACCAGCATCATCATATTTGGTACTGCCTTTTCCCAAGAGTAGTTGTGAGGATAGAATGAGATATCAATATCAACCACCACTTGTACAGCACTTAAAAGTACAGAATGAGTTTCCCTCATCTAAGCTTCATAAGTGATTTTGCCAGTGTAGGCAGAGCTAGGCTTGAAACGCAAGTTTTCTGAATTCAAATCCAAAAGTCTTTTCATTACACTTTATTTTCACATAGTGTATGTATTTAGGATGATAGTTATTCAGTCATGTCCCCACTTTCTGTGATCCCATTTGGGGTTTCCTTGGCAAAGATACTGGATTAGTTTGCCATTTCCCTCTCCATTAATTTTATAGATAAGGAAAATTAAGTGAACAGGATTAAGTGACTTACCTAGGGTCACACTACTAGTAAGCACCTGAGGCCAGATTTGATCTCAGGTCTTCCTGACTCTAAAACAGGTGCTCTATTCATTGAGCCATCCAGCTGGATGGTAATACTATAGATTTAAAGCTGGGAGTCATCTGGTCCAAACCTTTTACAGATGGGGAAACTAAAGATAAGACATACTAAGTGATTGCCCCTTGAAAATGGCAGTAAGGATTTGAACTCAGGTCCTCTCCTATAAAGGCAGAACTTGTTCTACTGGATCACATGGTTTCTCTATCAAATCAGCTATTAAAATATAAAATCCTTCCATAATTACATATATCAGACTTTAATGCTACATGTCACAAGTAATAGGGCTTTTACTAACCCACTTGCAATTCCTGTGTTAACTCTCAGTCCCCAAGATTCTATTTTCTCCTAAATGGTACAATACCTGTAACCAGAATGGCTGTCAGAGGGGCTTGTTTAAGCTAGGGTATGCATATATATGATATTGTATTATATTGTATTATGCTATATATTATATTGTTGTGCTATATTGTCACATAGACATAGACATGTATATGCATATATGTGTGTATGTATATATGCACATTTCTACTTATCAATACAAAAATGTAGTGAGGTAGAAGTATACTCAATTCATGTTTCTGACCCTTTCTTGAGGGGATGTTAGGCTTGCAGAGTCTATCCTCCTTTAGCAGATCTGCTCCCAAACCCTTGTTACTTTGCACATGATGACAAAATAGAAATTTTACATCACTAATTGCAAGTGAAGGTGTTTGAAGGCTCCTAGCCCACTTCTTTAGAAGGAAAAAGATCGGGGGGAGGTGGATTGTCAGGTTTTTTAATCTTCAAGAATTCATTCTTTTTCTTCTAAGCATTTTAAAACACATGGGAGTAAACAAATGACAGTTCAAAACAAATGGCAGGTAAAGAATACAATTTAGAAATTTATATGATGAATTTATATTTTAAAAACTATACATAATAGTCATAGTTTTGTATCTAATCCTCTTTTTGAATGGAAATAGTCATTTTTTTGGTATTTAAGTGCAGAATAACCATATATTTTTATATGTATTTATGTATGTATGTATAATAGTGGTTCAAGGGTTGGTAAGAGGTAATTTGGCTGGTGAGAACTAACTAGCATATTTCTCCCAGTTTTCCTCTTTCTCTTTCTCTCTCTCCCTCTCCCTCTCCCTCCCTCTCTCTCTCCTTCCCTTCCTCTTTCTCTCTCTCTTTTCTCCCTTTTCCTCTTCCTCCTCCTCCCCGCCCTCATTTCTTTCCCCTCCCATTTTAATACATATGTTCTGTCCCTTTCCATTTCCTCTCTTCCGGTATGGTTTTCTTCCTAGGCACTGCTAGGCTTCCCCGTAGTGGGAGGGGTTTCTTTAGAGATGACTACAGAGTTGTGTGGGCCCAGCTCTAACCAACGAGGCAATTGTTAAATTTTCATTGTGAGCATTTACACCTTGGAAATCTGTAAATGGTACGACTCCAGGCTTGATTTATTGTTTTGTTGATTGTCTAGACAGTGATAGAGAACGTGTTAATAGTGCAGATTAAACTTAAAAGTGAGTTGTGTATGCATTCTTTTCCCCTCAAGCTGGTATGTTAAACATTTGATGGCGTGCTTCTGGATGGCACCTAAACCACATCCCACCAGATCCTGTGTCCAGGATTAATTTCTTCTTTGGTTTTGGAGAGCTATAATATATGTATCAATAAAATCTCTGTTGAGCTCAAGCTCCCAGCTGGTAGTCCCAGTGATTAGAAAGAGAATCTATTTCTCCCTCTCCATCTGTTTCCTTGGTCCACCATAGTCCCCCTTTCACCTGTATTTAATCCCCCAAGGACAGTCGCACTCAGTGAATGATACCTAGAGGAACCAGTTTCTTTTGCAAATAAATACCAAAATGCAGCGAGGGAACAAAGAAGATTGAAACGAGGGTTGGGGACGTAGGCTTAGCGCAAGGGCTAGTGATCGAGGAGGACGGGAAATAGCAGTTTCCGGCATTCTCAGCATCAGAGGCAGCTCTGACCGTTCTGCGCTGGCCCCATGTGGTTTACCCATATTTCAGCATCTCACTCCTGGTTAATTCAGAGACAGCAACAATAGCTTCCCACTCGTCCTCATTGTCACTCCTTTGTGGTCGGGCAGTGGAACTCACGTACTCCCCCGGCGGGCCCCCCCCCCCCCTTTGTGCTCGTTCACTTCTCACTTCTCTGGAAGTTTTAGCTCCAACCCTTTCTTTAGGATGAGAGGAATATTTTAGAGGACTGTCTTTTCAGACACAGTCATAGATCCTATAGTCAGTCAACAAACATTTATTAAAACATATACTATTTACCAGTCACTGTGCTAAAACACTGGGCATATAAGGACAAAAAAAAAGTCCCTTCTCTATAGGAGCTCTCACTCCAACGGGGGTGACGACGTGTAAACAACTATATACCAATAAGCTACATACAAGATAAACTGGAGAGAATCAATATAAGGAAGACACTGGCATTAAGATGCATTAGAAGAGAGTTTTTGTAGGAGGATTTTAGCTGTGACTTGATGGAAACCAGGGAAGCCAAGAGGTGGAAGTAAGGAGGGGGGAACATTCCAGGCATGAGGAAGAGCCAGAGAAAATGACTGGTGTTGAGAGATGGAAGATCTTGTTCATGGAACAGCCTGGAGGCCAATGTCACTGGCTCAAAGAATATGTGTCAGGGAGTAAAGTATAAGAAGACTGGAAAGGTAGGAGGGGGCTGGGTTAGAAAGGGCTTTGAATGCCAAACAGTACATTTTATATTTGATCCTGGAGGTGATAGGGAGCCACTAGAATTGTGTGTGTGTGTGTGTGTGAGACAGAGAGAGAGAGACAGACAGACAGAGAGACAGACAGAGAGAAAGAGAGTATCAAACTTTTAATTTTAGGAAGATCACTTTGATAGCTAAATAGAAGATGGACAGGAGAGGGGAGACATTTGAGGCAGAAAGATCTATTAGAAAACTACTGTAATACTCTAGGCATGAGGCAATGAGGGTTTATACCAGGCAGATGGCAGTGCCAAAGGAATGTTTTGAAGACAGAACTGACAGGACTCGGCAACAGATTGGATATGGGATATGAGAGAAATTGAGGAGGTCAGGATGACATCTAGGTTGTGAGCCTGGGTGACTGGAAGGATGGTTGTACCTTTGACAGTAACAGGAAAGTTGGGAAGAAGGGCAGGCTGAGGGCATAAGGGGAAGATAATAAATTCAGTTTTAGACATGTTGAGTTTAAGATGTCATTAGGTAGTTAGAGATTAGAAGAGAAGATAAGTAGATCTGAGGATCATCAGCATAGAGAGGATAACCAAATTCATGGGAGCTGAGGAGAACACCAAGCGAAATAGTATAAAGGGAGAAGAAAAGAGGGCCCAGGACACAGTTTGGAGGGGGTTAATGGTTAATGGTCATGACCTGGATGAAGATCCAGCAAAGGAAAGTGAGAAAGAATGGTCAGGAGAAAGCACTGTCATGAAAACCTAGGGGGAAGAGAGTATCAAGAAAAGGGTGAGAACTGAGAAAAGGTCATTAGTTATGGAGATTAGGTTGGTTGGATCCATTCTCAACATCAATTTCTTGGGTAATAGGGTGCTACATTAATATAATAGTATAATGTATAATATATGGTATTATATATACCATTATATAATGGTAGTATTATATATAAACAATATAATATATATTGGTTTTTATAGTGGTTTATTTCATATGCTTTAGTGGTTTAAAATAACATTCAATTCCTTTAGAGATGAAGAATAATTGGTGTTACTCTTATAGCATTGGTTAACCAGCCTATGAAAACCAATCCTTGAAGCTTGTGCAGATTTTCCCTCATTGATTTCAGTCCAAATGACCACATGAATTATTCAGGAGTTGGTACTGTGTGAGGATGAATCTTCTCTTTGGCAGCAGAATTGGTAGATCTAATGACTCTGGGGTGGCTGAGCTGGAACTGAGGACTCATCCCTCAATGCTCTCTTTCTTCCCTAACTTTGTATCTTCAAGGAGAAAGGACTACTTTGAATTGCTCTCCTGAGTGGGGTAGAAGAGAGGCTTCCTAGTCTCCCAGCCAGCCGGTGGCAACTATAAACATATGTATGGCTACCTCTAACTCTTTTGTGTTTATTTCTCTGTGTAGGTGATTGAAAAGCAACCTTGAGATGGACATGACCAGGGAGCAACCTTATGAATGTTGTAAAGTCCAGAGAGACTGGAGCATTAAGGCTGGTATCTTTCCTTTCCCCAGAACCCAATTGAAAGGGGCAACCCCAGACTGACCCAACCTAGCAGCTCCTAGACCAGTCCATTAGAGATGCCATACCTTGCAAGGATATGAAAGACTCATCTATCACTGCTACCACACCTTACAGTAAACTTGATGAAAACAAGAGGGAAAAGGCACTTCCAGGCCTAGGAGTTGGGAAGTTCTTCTTTGTCAAGAGTTCTCTACACAAATGCCTTACTACCATTATATTTGAAGTTTGAGCCTACTCTCCATAAGGACCCAATGTACATTTGTGGGAGAGTGTACCTCTGGATTTTTTGAGGGGAAATGCTTGGTAACAACTGTTCTTACTAGACTTTCTCAGTAAATCCTTTCCCTAAAAGTCATCTGGTTGAATGTTAATGGGGAATTCACTGGTGGGGTTCAGTACTAGAAATCCTAGTCCTTCATAGTTATTTCAGGAACTCAGAGGGGAATACATAGGCAAATACTCTATGTTGACCCCAACTTCTCTGTGTGTATCCAGTAAGGGGATGACCTCTGAGGAGGTGTTAGCCTCTCGACATTTTTCTTTTTTTGCTTTTTGGAGGGCAATTGGGGTTAAGCAACTTGCCTAAGGTTACACGGCTAGTAAGTGTTAAGTGTCTGAAGCCAAAATTGAACTCAGGTCCTCCTGATTCCAGGGCTGGTGCTCTATTCACTGCACAACGTAGCCTCCCCATCTCTACCTTTTTCTTTTCCTTTCAAAGTACTGCCTTGAGCTAGAATATATCAACCAAAAAGCATTTATTAAGAGTCTATTATGTGCTAGAAGATCTGGGTTCTTGTGTAAGATCAGCTACTAAATCATTCTGTGACTTTGGATAAATTACTTTAGCTTTCTGGCCCTCAGTTTCTTCATCTGTAAAAATGGGCATGATGAATTAAATGATCTTTAAAGCCTTCTCTTAAATAGTTACAATTCTGTTATTTTCCTCTCTCTCCTGTCTTCACTCTTCCTCCTATTCTTATGCTTTCCTTGAATGACTCATTGTAGATGAGCCTGTAAAATGCTCCATTGTGCCTGCAAAAACACACACGTGAATCATTGCCTTATTCTTGACTCATGTTCCAGTAATAGTTAAATGCATTCATATAAATGGGTAGTGAATACAGTCTAGTGAACACAGTTCATTGATCTAGAAGTTACAGCAATTATGGATGGCTTGGGGACAGAACTGGAGGGAAGAAAGTCTAAGTAAAAAGATCAAATGTGGGATGGATGAAAACAGGAAGAAAACTGACTTCTTTGAAATCACTCTGATTACTAGACATGGACCAATCATCAGTATTTACTGAGCACATACAATATGTATAGCATTTAAACTTTTTTTAAAGTGACATCTTATCAATTTCACTCCCAAATACGTCCCTCCATCCTCCCTTATTCAGACAGTGATTCTTTTTAACAAAGAGCAAATCAGGAAAAAAAAAATGTGGCAAAACTAACCAACACATCGAGTCTGATAGTATAACGTTCTTTACCTATAACCTTCCTCCTCATAAAGCAGAGAGAGGTACATCTCTTATTTGGGCCTAAGCTTAGCCATAATAGTTAACATAGAATTCAGAGTCATTTTTAGACTTTTGATATATGTAGTTATAGTCATTGGGTATATTCTTTTCCAAATTCTGTTCACTTTGCTGATAGAAGTATATGTGTGTATGTGCGCATATGTGTGTGCATAGCATGGGAAGATATAGGAATTGATATTCAATTAAATATCAATTCCTATATCTTCCCATGCTTTTCAATGTTTTTCTTAATCATCATTTCCTAGACTTCAGTAGTATTTCACTACATTCATGTACCGCAATTTGTTTAGTTATTCTCCAAATGATGGCCAGTTATTTTGTTTCCAGTTCTTTGCGAATATAAAAGTAGCACTATAAATATTTTGGTATCTATAAGGCCTTTCTTTCTCTCACTGATGCCTTAGATTATATGCCTAACAGTGGGATAGGTGGGACAAATGGAGGACCATTTTAGTTACTATCTTATCGTAATTTCAAAGTGCTTTCCAGACCAGTTCAATAGTTGTCCAGCTTCACCAACAATGCATCAGTATTCCTGTGTATTCATAGTACCTCCAACATTGACTATTTCTGTCTTTTGTTACATTTGCCAATTTGCCACTATAAGGTAAAATCAGAGTTTGTTTTAGTTTGTCTTTCTCATTATCAGTGATTTGGAATAATCTTTCATATAACTGTTGATAGCCTTTAGTTTTTCTTTTGAGAACTGTTTATTTCTTTTGACAACTTATCCATTGGGGCATTGTTTTTGGGTCGTGTGTGTGTGTGTGTGTGTGTGTGTGTGTGTTAGTTCCCTGGGATTCCTTGGTTTTTACCAGAAACACAAACCTCCCAAACCTATTCTCCTTCATTGTTTGGCAAGCAAAAGAGGCAACTAAATGGAGGAGAAAGCCAGCCTGAAGTAAGAAAAGCCTGATTTTAAGTCTTGCTTTGAAACATACTGACTAAGTTTAGTTTGACCAAATCCCTTTTACCCCTTGGTGTGCCCACACAACGATTTAATTCTGTCTTTTAGTACAAAGAAGTTCCTATGCCAAAGAAATCACAGGAAAGAGAAAGAAAGGGAGGAAGGAAGGAAAGAAAGATTCTTCCAATAAAGTCCTGTTATCTTGTTACCTCACTTTTGAAAACAATTTTCTACCTGCTGTTTTGCTCCCTGTTTTTTTGTACCCTATGCTACACCTTGGCAACACAGGCCAGAGAATAACCAGAATGATATATGAAAGCTGATTGTCTACCTAAAAACAAATCAGCCTTAAGTCAAGGACTTAAAACCTGGGAAGACTTGTTTGAATAGATGTGGAGTGAGATGAACAGAACTAGGAGAACAGTTTATAGAATATTAACAATATTTTAAAGACAAACAACTTTGAAGGCCTTAGGAACTCTGATCAACACAATGATCAATCAGTATTTCAAGGAACTCGTGATGAAACATGTTACCCACCTCTTCACAGAGAGATGATGGACTCAGAGTATAGGATGAGACATCTCTGTCTCTCTCTGGCTGTTGTTTCAGTCCTGTCCAACTCTTTGTGACCCCATTTGGGTGTATTTTGGCAAAGATACTGGAGTGGTTTGCTATTTCCTTCTCCAGCTCATTTTACATATGAGGAACTAAGGCAAATAGGATTAAGTGACTTGCCTAGGGTCACATATTGAGTAAGTGTCTGAGATTTGAACTCAGATCTTTTTTTGTGTGTGTGCATAAATTGGATTTAAATGAGGTAGTGTTGCATAAGGTTGTCAGCCTCACTCTCTCCTTCAGAGTCATCACAGTTCATTGGCAGGATGGAATCAAGATGACTGGGGATGGCTCCAGATGCAGTGGATGACCTTGGTGTCCTCCATGTCTAACCATGCTCTAAGCACTCCACAGCACCTGCTTCAGCTGCCTTCATGGTCGTTGGAACAAATTGTTCTCATCCACTCATTCCATCAGGGGAAGTCTTCACATGCTTGGGGTAGGCACCCCCCCCCCAACTCATCAATGGGTTTGAGACCCCTTGATTACCCTCAATCTGGTTCAGCCCATCTGCCAAAATGTGTGTGGCCGATGCGTGTGCCACAGCTTCTTGGAGCCACAGGTGAGAGTTGGGTAGAATGGGTGGGCACCAAAGGTGGAAAGCAGCGCTGAAAAGGGCTCAGCAGTCATCACACCAGAGGTACCAGTCCTCCCTGAACACATCCTGCACCCCAGACTATTGGAGGACTACCTGTACCTGAATCAAGTCCACTCTATTCTGGAGCCGG
>NW_027186390.1:5830354-5837125 GCF_028583685.1 Petaurus breviceps papuanus
CTTGCCTTCTTGATGGGGGAGGGAGAGTCAGGCAAAGAAGGGGAAGAAGGTGGAAGGAAATGGATCAGGACCTGAAAATAAAATTGAATTTGAACAAAAATAAATAGCTAAATTAATAAGCAAGCACACAAATAAATGGATAACTAGATCAGTGAATCAATAGAGGAATGCATGAATAAATGAATAAACAAACAAATGACAATCAAGAAAAAGAAGGAAAGGAAGGAAAGAAGAAAGAAAGCTTTAAAAGACTGGAAGGATCCCCTCCCACTCCCCAGATCTCAGGCTACCAGCATTCTCCCCTGTTTGCAAATGTTCTGTTTCTGAGACCCTATTGGAAAAAAATACCCACATCTAGAGAGCAAGGCTACTCTTATCAAGTGTACTCTTAATTTTGAGATTTCTAAAAATAAAGAATTCAGTGCTGTCATTTCTGCTTGATGACAATATTTTGTATTTTCCTTGAACTTAAGATACTTCACTGGGAGGGGGGTGTCAATGTCTGATTTGTCCAAATCTCGTGGGGGTGTAAATAAGGACACACTGAGGGACATACTTAAAACTCTTTGGAACATAGGCTCTGTACAAAATCCAAACCTTATACAATTATGTTACAAAAACTTCCCAGCTCTTACAAAGAAATAAATAAAAATGATTAAAATTGTGCCTATGGTAGTTAAAGGGCTGGGGTAGGGTGAGAAGGTGGCATTGTTTCATTCAAACTTGGACTGACTTGAATTTGTAGGAAGATTTATAGGAAGGGGAGGAGATTTTCTGTTAGGAGACCTGGGTTCCAAGCTGACCCCGCTGCTTCTCACCTGAATGACTTGGGGCTAATAGGTCCCCTCCTCCTGACCTCAGTTTTCCTCATTTATAAAACAGAGGTTAGAGTCAATGAGAACTAGGGGCATTTAGCTTGGAGAAGAAAAGACTCAGGGGAATAAAGAGAGCTGCTTTCAAGAATGAGATTTGATTTGTGCTGTTTGGCTTCATGGGGCAGAGAACAAGGAGCAAAAGAGGTCTAAGTTGCAAAGAGGCAAACAGGCAGGATATAAGGGAAGGCTTCTTCCCAATTAGAGCTGAGCAGTAACAGAAGGAATGTGCTGGGCTCCGAGAGCAGGCTGGCTGACCATGGTCTGATACGTTGTAGTGGGGGATTCTCGTGCAGGTGTGGGTTGGACTAGCTGGCTCGGAGCTTCTTTCCCTCTATTGTTCCTCCCAGCTCTGAGCCCTGTGATCCTTCCTCTATCTTACTCACCCACCCACGGCAAAGTAGAAAGCAGAACAGTTCAGTGCTAAGGTTGCCTTCTTACTCCAATCAGCCCAGACTCTGAGGAGGGTGTTCAAGAAACAGACAGAGATAAAGGGTTGGAGTCAGAGAGACAAACACAGAGACAGAGACACTCTTGTTCCAAATGAAAAGCATAAGAGAAAATAAATCCCTCCTAAAAATAAACGAGGTTCAAGGCCAAATAGAAGCAGAATTGATTTATTTAATAATAAAAAAAAGGCAGACACTTGCCAGTTGATTGAATATTTCCAAAAGGGGAAATCAGCTTGCTTTTCTCCTTTGTATCCTTAATGTATCTTTTGTATCTCTTGTATCTATTAATGTGCAAAAATTGAAGAGTATAAAAGAAAATAAATCCCTCCTAAAATAAATGAAGTTCAAGGCCAGATAGAAACTTTATCAATTTATTAAAAAAAAAAAGTAGACACTTGCCTGTTGAGTATTTCCAAAAAGGGGAATGAGCCTCCTTTTCCCCTTGGTGTCCATTAATGTGCAAAGGATATGCTCTGTGAGATTAGGACAGAGCAAACCCATCCTGTCTTCAGTCCTCCTTGGATTTTCTCTTTGAGTAGGTGGCCTCTGGAGCTCCCAGAGAATATAGCTTTTTTATAATGCTTCCAAAAGCAGTATAAGGAAACCGATAGGCTTAGGAGCTGGTAGGGTGCCAGGAGGGAGGAGGTCATCGCAGTGGCCACTGAGCAGTCTGCATTGTTTGGGTGAGTTGTAAACCCCTTCCCTGACAAAACCCATCCACACCCCAGTTTGAATTGGTATAAAGAAGCTTGGACTGTTGGATAGCTATAGAGGTTCAGCTGTAGGGATAGATCCTCTTTGCACAAGAGCTCTAAGATTAGGGAAAGAGGTACCATGGTATACTATTGATCAAGCAGTCAATCAATCGGTCAGTAAACATCTATGAAGTACCTACTATATGACGCTGTGTCACCTTGGGCAAGTCACTTAACCCTAATTGCCTTGCCTTCTCTCCTCAAAAAAACCAAACCAGACCAAAACAAGATATATGTAGGATAAATAGGTAATACTTAACAGAGGGAAGGCAATGGAATTGAGGGGTGAGATTTTATATAATTATAGAAGATATGGGCAGAACCCTGAGAGACACATATGGTTAGAAAGCATCTGGAGGAGGATGCAGCAAAGAAAGCTGAGAACAACCAGTAGAGAGTGGTGCCCCAAAAACCTAGACACAAGAGTATCAAGGAAGAGAAAGCGACTAACAATGTCAGAGGCTGCAGAGAGGCCAAGGAGATGAGAACAGAGAAAAGGTGGCTGGTTTTGGTAACTAAGGAAAGGTCAATAACCTTGGAGAGAATAGTTTTGGTGGAATGGTAAGGTCAGAAGTCAGATGTAAGGGGTTAAGAAGAGAGTGAGGAAAGTGGAGGCACTGGCTTTTTCAAGCATTTATTAAGTAGCTAGACAATGGATGCTACCAAGAAAAAATGAAATAATCCCTTTTCTCAAAATGCTTACTTTCTGTTGGGAATTTAACATGTGGAAGAAAGGAAATAAGCATTTACCTAAAGCCTACAATGTTCCAGGCCCTGTGCTTAGCAGTTTAGAATTATTGTCTCATTTGATCCTCTCAACAACTCTAGGAGGTAGGTACAATTATTACCCCCATTTTACAGTTGAGGAAAATGAGGTAGAAGTTAAGTGACTCATTCAGGGTCACACAACTAATAAGTATCTGAAGCTGGATTTGAATTCAGTTCTTCCTCACTCCAGGCCCAACACTCTATACACTACTCCACCTAGCTGCCTCTAATACCACTCGTTCATATGTAATGGAGGTGACTGGGGGGAACTCCCCAGTGTTCTTTGTTATGGCATCCACTAGAACTGAGCCTGTGCCCTGGATCCTTCTAGTGGGGTAGTGGGGTCCATGCAAAAGGACATTCACAACTAGTGGCTCCTGATTGGTCCTTATGGTTTCTATCAATGGGTGCCATGTCCATGATGATAACTGACTCAGTCAGAAGACTCAAGTCTCCCACTCAATAGGCTTTAAAAGAAGAAAATGCTCCTGATTTTGCTCCTTCTTTCCATCTTTCAAATATATGACTTCAAACTCTGACACATTTTTTTTAATATTCCAGACCAGCAGGAAGATTTCTCTCTCTTCTCCCTCATCCAGCAGCAGCTTTGATGGACACACACACCCACACAAACACACACACACACACCAGTGAATATATGTTCTTACCTAGGTAAGCCTGAGATTGAATCTCCAGTCCCTAGCTGGTTTTTCCACTCTGCGTTTCTTTCTTCAAACACAGACGACTCAATAGTGATCCTGAGATGAATGTTTTTAGCTTGATGGCTGTTTTGTGAACTTGAAAGTTCTGAAGTGATGATGATGATGATGACAACTAGCATTTATATTGCGCTTCCTACGTACTAGGCACTCTGCTAAGTGCTTTACAATTTTTATTTCATTTGATCATAGAATTTGATACTGGTTGTTCAGGAGAAAGTGCTTGCATTTTGGTGGAGAAGATGGCCATTGCCAGGAGGATGTCATGCATGCCTGGCTGGATAGAAGATACTGGCCTTGAGTTGCTGCTTGGATTGGAGGTGAATTTGACATGTGTATCCAGTCTCTTGAGGTAGTATAACAGAAGTTATAGATTACTGCTTCATATGCTAAGTATTTGTCAGTTTGAGCTTAGAAATCATTTATGTTTGAATTATTTCTTTTGTGGTAGAGGACATAAATAGTTTTCTATAGCTGATATTGGCTACCTCATACATTAACTAACTTTTCCGGAAAGGACACTGTTTATTTACTTCGGAATGAGCCATACCTAAGCTTTATTTCAGAAATTAGCCCCGGGGACTGTGGGGTTGGGGCTTGATGAGCTAAAGAGTGAGAGAAAAGGCCTGAATCCTTGCTTCTGGGCATTAGGTTCCCTCTGTACTGAACCTCATCTACTCAAGCCCAATGAGATGAGAACTGGGGTTTCTCAAGGGCGGCCCTTATTCAGTTAAAGGACCACTCTTGAGGATCTAGAGGGTCACATGTAACCTTGAAGCCCCAGGTTTCCCACCCCTGTCCTAGATTGTAAAAGACCTTGGGCAATACTCCTGTCTCATTCATCCCATCCTCCATTTTAACTCCCAAAGAGATTAATAGAGCCCCTTATGGAAAGGGAGCACACATATGCATATATATGATACGAGGTAGTATATATATATGCTTATCCATATGTATGTATATACATGTATATAGATATCAATGCAGGCACATGTATTTTCCCCTCCATTATATAGGAATGAGTGTATCAGAGGCAGCTAGGTGGAGTAATGTATAGAGTTCTGGGCCTGGAGTGAGGAAGAACTGAATTCAAATCCAGCTTCAGACACTTATCATAAATATGCATTTATGTATATGTATGCATTATTTTATGCATATATAACACACATATGTTATATTTATGCATTAAATACATAATACACAATCCAAATATATCATATATATGCATGTGTGTACACATACAATACAAGGTATATGTACCTTGTGTGTATATACACATGTGTATATATTTTACATAGACACTTATAAGGCAATATATACATGTTTACACATACAATGTGCATTATAAACAAGCGCATTGTATTTACATATATGTATTCATCATGTGTGCATATATGATACAATGCACACATACTTCGTGCGTGTATACACATACACATGTGTATGCATGTTTTCCTGGATTCTTATAAGGCACATATACATGTGTGTTTACACATGCATGCGTACATATATAGATACAATACACTTTGTGTTTATGCATTAATGTATACAATATATATGCACGCATGTGTGCACATATAATCCAAGGTATATACACATATATGTACATATATTTGCACAGAAGCTTATACAGGCACATACATACATGCTCACAGAACACTATACACATATATACACGTTATATTTACACACAAGTATGCATCACATACATATGCGTTGTGTACATATATAATATTAGGCGCAATACTTTGTGTATGTATATGTACATACATATATGTGTCTAGATGCTTATATGGACCCATATATACCTGCATGCATACACACACGTACACATTATATATGCATACATGCACATACATACCCTTATATCCCCAGGAATGGGGATAACCTATACAAAAGCATGCAAATGGGAGATGTAATGTGGGCACATGAGGAAGAAGAGTAAGGCCAGTTTGACTGGATGGGGCAGTATAAAAGGGGATTGTAGAAATAACAGGAAGCAGATTTTACTATATGCAAGTCTAGGGATCCATTTCTATTTTTTCAACTAGGCCTCAGTTTCCTCATGTGTTAATAAGCAAAAAAAAAAAAAAGGAGTCTTTTCCAGCTTTAATATTCTATACTGCTTGGTCCCAACCAGAAATTATTCAGGGAGATTCTGCATTCTCCCATTGACCAAAGTGACAGGGGATGCCTCAGGAGTACCCAATCATTCATTCTCTTGCTACCCCATCATCCTTGGATAGCTGAAAATAAGCCACTTCTCACAGCACCTTTGTCTTTGATGCTACTTTGCCTTTCCCAGGGGCATCTTGATTTCCGCCGGTGTGATGTGGTCCTGCCCCTGGAGAGAGAAACAGTTTCTGGTCTGTAAAGGGTAGTACGCTAGGTAAAGGGTGACTGGACCAGTTCACTTCCTAGGATTCAGTGGCCATCCAATGGCACAGACATCAACCTGCAGAGACAAATTTCAGCTCCAGCAACACCTGCCCTTCCTGGCAGGCTCCCTGGGTCACTCTGGGTTAGTGACTCTGGGCTTGTCACATTACACACAGACTGACTGGAATGCCTTTTGCTTCAAACACCAGCCTCCCCCAATTTATCTTTCACACTGAAGGATTTGCAAAGACTTATATAATTAAGAGTAAGATCTCAGCTACATGCCATATGATAAAACCATGTTTTGTTTTGGCGGGGTCTATGTGCATTAGTGTGTAAGCCCTTCTGAGCTGGGCTGGTGACATGTAATTTCCCCTTTGTAAAGCAGCATGTGATCAGTCTGATGCTGCAAAAATTGGAGGTTGGATGCTCTATTCTGGCTCTTAATTTAGGAATTAATGCCCTGTTCTTGTCCAGGTTGAGTAGTTTTCATTGCTCTGTAGGGGCACAAGGATTTGAATTCAGGTTTTTAGTCTCCTAACAATACAAGGAACTATACTGTTCCACAGTAGGGGGTTTTTCTGTCTGGCTAAGGAATAGAACAAGCATTTCTAAGGCAAGATTGTCCTATTTTTTTCATTGACATGGTGCTTTTGAGGATGTTTGAGTTAAAATGGAGGATGGGATGAATGAGACAGGAGTATTGCCCAAGGACTTCCACAGTCCCTCCTCTCTCTCTTTCTGTCTCCCCTTCCTTCCTTCCTTCCTTCCTTCCTTCTTTCCTTCCTTCCTTCCTTCCTTCCTTCCTTCCTTCCTTCCTTCCTTC
>NW_027186390.1:5837135-5894310 GCF_028583685.1 Petaurus breviceps papuanus
CCTTCCTTCCTTCCTTCCTTCCTTCCTTCCTTCCTTCCTTCCTTCCTCCCTCCCTCCCTTCCCTCCCTTCCTTTCTTCCTTTCTTCCTTCAACATGGCTAATGCAGGTATTTATTTTGCAAGACTATACATATTTGTAATGGGTTTTGCTTTTCTTAACTTCTCAGTGGCTTAGTAAAGAGGGAGCCAGATAATTCAAAACTGAAAATAAAATAAAATTGAATTTAAAAAATTAAAATAAATTAAAAAACATTTTTTTTTTTAAAAAGGTGTTGCTTCCTCTGAATGCTGATGTGGGATCTGGGCTAGAAGCAGGACCAGTAGTCTGGAGGGGGGCAGTGCTACTACTCCCAGGGCTCTTGTACCTTTCTGTGTGTTGGTAGCAGCTGGTCAGCAGTTGTTCTTAATACTGAGGAGGAAGGTGGACCCCTTCTCCACAATGATTTCTTTGGGGGAAAGAAGTCATCTATTCTCCTTTCCTCTACTTCCAGAAAAATTAAATTACTTGTTCAAGTCATTATAGGTAATAAGTAGCAGGACTGGACTTTGAACCCAAGTTCTCTGACTCAAGCTCATTCCATTGTACTACACCCTTCCTTGCTTGCTTATTCACAGAATCAGATACTTTTCGAATAAGAAACCTTGTTCCTTTCTAGTTCTCCAACAGCTGATGTTCTCTGACTAGAGACATCACTCAGTTTCAGTTTCTTACCAACTTACCCATTCCCTGGGCTCAGTTTTAAATACCTCTCTTTATGGAGAAACTTTGGGTATTCCTTGTCTATATAGAATTCAAAGAAAGAGTCTTCTATTTAAAAAAAAATGACTGGATTCATAGCAGTTTTTTGATCATTGTCTATGTAGCACCCAGGTCCCCTCAAAATGGACCTTTAGAAAACTGTACCAGCTTTGAATCTGTTTATGAGTCAAGTACACATGCAAAAACAGAGCCCGGGAGATCCCCACTAATATGTTAATATCTAGTAGACCAGCCATAGGACATAATGCTTCTTGGTAAAAGACAGAATAGAAAAATAGGGGTCAAGAAAGATTGCCTTCTGGGGTGCACTGGCCCTGGAGTCAGGAAGACCTGAGTTCAAATACGACCTCAGATACTTAACACAAAACTAGCTGTGAGACCTTGGGCAAGTCACTTAACCCCATTTGACCTACCTTCTCCCCTCCAAAAAAGCAAAAAAAAAGAGAAAGATTTCCTTCAGACATACTCTTCCATAGGTCATTACATTGGTAGTGGGGGAGGGGTCTCATGCAGGAGCATGTGTAATCAGAAAACACACATAGATGATTGTGTGTGGGCAACACAAGTGGCTAGGAAACACATACGGCCAGGGACACATATAGAACATATATGGAAAGGTTATTTATGTCTCCTATACTTCAGATCCACATAGTACCTGGAATATAGTAGGCACTATATAAATGCTTATTCTTTTCCTACCCCCCCCCCCCCGCATGATGTCAGTGTACTGTTTTTATTTGTTTTTTTATCAGGCATCTCCACTAATGCCATATACTGGTCTTCAGCTGCAATACAGGTTCTTCCCTTCAAGGGGAAGAATCGACTAGTTCTTTTGTTAACAGCTCCAGGGGTCATCTTTAGCCTTTTAGTGTGAGGCAGATCCTCCAATACATACCCAATCAGCTATAGTGAGAATGCTTTAGTAATCTAAAAGTCTGATTTTAGAACTGCGTTTTCCCTTGTGGCCACTCAGTCTCTCTTAGTTCAAATTTATGTTACTTATGGCCTGAAATTTTATTAAACTCCTATCATGTCCTTTATTTTCTAGCTTGAGTCTCCTTCAAATCATCCTTTGGGACTCTGGTTAGCAAAACAACACCTTACATGGAGTTGGGATGAGAAGATTATTTTCAACCTCCATAATAATTCTGGTTTCCATGCAAACCAATTCAGGAGCAAGACTGAAATAGGGCTGGGTCAAGATGGTGAAATTAGCAGTCTTTGCCCTACTTCCCAGCAACCAAAATCACAGTAATTTCTCTATCTATTTATATTTTCATAATCAATGGATATTAATATTACAACTACTTACAAGTGGAGATCTGCAAACTTTTCTGATGTTAAAAAGGTGTCTCCATACTAAAAAAAATTAGAAACCATTGATCTAGCCCAAAGCACTGTGTTTTTCACTTACTAGGCATTTAATTAATATGTGTTTTGTTTTGATTTTGCTCCAGTCATAGGACAAAAATTAAGATTTTTGTTTTGGAGGGGAGAAAGTGAGGTTAAGTGGGGTTAAGTGACTTGCCCAAGGTCACACAGCTAGTAAGTGTCAAGTGTCTGAGGTCAAATTTGAACTCAGGTCCTCCTGATTCCAGGGCTGGTGCTCTGTTCACTGTGCCTCCTAGCTGCCCCAACAATTAAGATTTTTGTGAACAAAAGAAGAGAGGGTTGCCAGTAGTATAATCTTTTTAAATAACCTGAATAAAAGCAAATTTTGATTGAGGGAATGTTCCAACAAGAATTATTCAACTGACTCCTATTAATGATCTGTTATTGACTTCTGCAAAGTGTAGCAATTTATCTGAATTTTAAAGAAGGCATATGCATGTTTAGGGTTCTCCTGTGCCTCAGTAGATGTGGAACCAGGGTAAATTATATTGCACCCTTCTATCCTGGCCCCTCAATTTTTATTCAGATAAAGTCTGATTTTCAAAAATGATAATCAAGATCAGCCTTGAAGGAGAAAAAAAGTCATTTTTATAAAAACAGTCTATAAGGAGTAGCTAAATGGGGGGGAGGGGAAATTTCAATTAAAAAAAAAATTTCAATTCACAGAACAAAACAAGCATTTCCATAACAGTACTGTAAAAAAGATGATTGCATGTGAAACTGCAAATCTACTATGTGCAACTAGCTATTCCTTCCAAATATACAACAATGTTATCATTTAATTTTTTCCCCCTTTATTCTTCCTTCTCCCTATTATTAGATACAAATAGGTATATATATGTGAAATTATTCTATGCATACTTCTATTTATCAATTTCTTTTTCTGTATGCAGATAGCATCTATCTTCACATGTTCTCTATTGTTAATTTGTGTATTTATGATAGTCTTACCTTGTAATAACTGTGAACTTTTAAACTAATTATATGTGGACAGGTCTCCAAATTTTTTTTTAAAGCATCAACTAGCATAGCCAGCTTTTTCCCTGTCAGCACTAAGGGCATGGGGTGGGAGGATGCAGGGGAGATGCAAGAATTCATGGGGCAGACTGGTGCAGGGGGTTGCTTCAACCTTGTTTTCTAGGGACCGCTGTGGATATACAGAAAGAGATGATAGTAAAGCAGAAGAAGGTAGAGAGAAGTAAAGCAGGAGGGTGGTTTGTGGTATCAAAGCTTGCTGTAAAAAGACCTCTCTTAAATCCTTCAGTGATGCCTCAGAGTTGGGAGTGATCTTAAAGCAGTGGTGGGGAACCTGTGGACTTGAGACCACATAGGGCCTTCTAGATCCTTAAGTGCAGTCTTTTGACAGGATCTAGAAGGCCCCACGTGGTCTCATGGCTGCAGGTTCCCTACACCTGTTAAGGTCTCAATTATTATGGGAACAGAGAACAAACTGGAGGATCTCACCAAGCTAGAAAGGATTTTAAGAATGGGCCAACAGTTGGAGAATTGAAGATCTGCTTAAGTTTATTTTTTTATTTTAAGAAAGTGAAAAGTAGAAGCAACCAGCAGAAGTTGCAGAGGCAGCCTTAGGTTTGATGCAAGGTTAAATTTCCTAACAAAGGTTAAACTTTCATTAAATTGTAAGTTCTTTCAAAGCAAAGAAAAAAATGGACTTTTTTTGATTTGGCTGAACAAAATACAGTCTTGAAGGTTCTCCTCACACGGTATCTTTGGACATATACCAAAAAAGACTTCATGATAAGTTTGACTCAGAAATGACTACATTCGATATCCTGATGTGTGTTGATATCAATTAAGATATTAAACATGATAACCCAAAATTCTCACCAGTGTAATCAGAAAGGTCCTAAAGAAGGAAAGATTTTCTATTGCTAAAAAGGTCCTCTACATTTTCCTCTTCCAAGATGACCATATACTCTATACCACAAGCCCTGAAATACGACAAGGACAATTCAGAGAAATTTATGGTGATGGAAAAGTGATTCATCCATCCATACTGGAAAAACAAAGTACATAGAAATGCAGCCAGTCAGTCAACTACTATTTATTTCTTACTATGTGCCAAGCACTAGAGTTTACAGTCTAATGGGGGAACTCAACACATAAACAGGAACTGAGAAAAAAGAGTGAGGGGATGATAGAAGAAGCCTGAAGTGCAGTCTGGACAGGTACGAGATGTGACTTGGGTGCCGTCCTGAAATGGAAGTATTGGGAGGAACCATCCAATCAGAGGGAGAGGCTGCAAGGTAGGGGATACTTTAACTATGGACATTTCTGGGTGAGGGTGGGGTTTCAGGTTGAAGAACTGGGGAATGGGAGAGGAAGTTTAGAGTACAGACTAGAAAAGAATGAGGATATTGTCCAAGTTCTGACATGAAACTGAACAGGCAGCACATTGACTAAATCCATCTATATGTATATCTTGGCCAGATGAATAATGAGCTAGGGGGAGGAGAAGGAAGAAGATATTGGGACAGATAGCAGTTGAGAAATTCCACAACATTTTCAATGATCCCAACCTTCTGACTGCTATTAAAGCCCATCCACCTCCTGGTACCATGGTAGTCTCCTGGTGCCATCTACTCCAGGAAACTTTTCCTGTTCCCTTTAATCATTAATGCTACTTTTTAATAATGCCCTCCCCCCGCAATTAATTAATTAATCCCCCCCCAATGGGGGCTCAAAGGAAAGGTGGGGAGAAAAAGAGATCTGAAAATAAAATAAAATTGAATTTAAGAAATGCAAAGGATAACAGTTGGATATTTAGTGGGATCCACTGATACCCACAAATTGTAAAAAAGGGGGAAAAAGTAAAGTTGGGAGAGGTAGCAGGGTACATTAGAAAGAAGGCTAGATTTGTTGGCAGAGGACCTGAATTTGGATATAAACTCTGCCAATACTGCCTGGGTGACTTTGGATAAATCACTCACTGGACCCCAATTTCCTTGGATGTAAAATGAGTGGAATTGGACTAGATTAACATTTAGTTCTCTTCCAGCACTGAGTCTATCATCATTCTATCATCCTCTGGACATCCCAGAAACATAAGCACCTCCAGGACATTGGATGGATCCTCTGCAGAGAGTCGGTGGAAAAACATGGCAAGAATTCCATGAGATGAGAATTCTCAGATGAACTGGAACATGTATCAGTGGAGTGAGTGCCTACATCAATGGGATGGATCATGGATCCATTGGAGTGGAAGAAGTGAAGTAAAGTGTTATGGAAGACTCAAACAAAACAATATGTGGGTAGCCTGCATTCTCTTTGTGGTCTCAACTTTACACCATTTATCCCAAATGTGAGAATATTTCTTCCCTTGTCTTCTTAACTCTGGATGTAGCTTAAATCAAAAAGCCATTCTTTTCCAAAGAAAAGAAGAAAGCAAAGGATGCAATGTTTTATTATTTGAAAGTGAAGGAGGAACCAAAAGTAAAAAAAAAGGGGATGAAGGGAGCAATGGAAGAGAATAAGGAAGAGAGAGATGTGATAATGTCTTTAATTATCTATATACCATGAAACTGCACAGAAAACTGTCAAAAACACCCCTATTTTAAGACCCACAGAATGGAGAGTAGATAGCAGACTACAATTTAAGAATGACTTCCTCTTAGGAGTGCCCTCTCTCTCTTTCTTCCTGTTGCATATTTAATACCCTTGTGTAGTTCATTTTGGTGTAATCACTAAAGGGAAATGATGATTATATTTGTACTGTCTCACAGGGCTGTTGTGAAGGAAGCATTTTTCAAATCTTAAGCTACTATAAAAATGTTATGATCCATTGCCACACCTCACCCAGACTAAGACAGGTTTGTTTTCCACTGTATTTTTCTTGTGCTTTAAATGAATCATGTCAGTGACCTGCTTTGATAGAAGAGTTTCCTCATCTGGGAGAGCCTCATATCAATCAAATCACAGGTCAGGTCCCTGTTCCCTATCTTCTGTCAAGTCAGTGATGGGTAGCTTGGCATAGGGGAAAGTGAACCAGATTTGTGAAGACCCTGCCTTCAGTCCAGTCATTGAGTGTCCCTACTGCTTTTGGCTATAGAAGCCTCACCTTAGATTCCCCTTTCCAATTTTTTCCAATTCAGTGGTCAAGATGGGCTTGTCTTTCTTGTCTTTGCTCCCCCATGTCATTTCTTGACTTCTCTCTCCATAAATTTCAACATTTAAAGTCCATGCTATTCACTTATGCCTCTCTCTTTAAACGATCTCCATTGTTTCCTCAAAGGTACTCAGGACTCATTTCCATCTTTCTAAATGAAAGTACCTGGCTTACATTCTTCTTCTCTACTTTTTCTCCTACCATCATCCTCTATAACTTCAGTATCTATGTTGGTAACCCTCAGATTCCTGGACTTTGAAGCCCTATGTCTATAATTCACATCATCCATGTTGTATTTTGTCAGCTGGATTTCATTATCACAAGTCATTGCTCTTCTTCTCTGATCCCAGTTCTCTTACCTACCATCTCTTTGACTCCCTCCTTTGTTAAGTAGCATTCCTCTAAATGCTATTTGAGAAGCACGGGATAGTGGATAAAGAACTGACCTCTTGCCTCAGATACAAACAGCATGTAACCCTGGGCAAGTCACTTAACATTTCAGATCTCCAGGCAACTAAAATTATAGGTTGCAAAACAGTTAGTAGAGGGAGTTTCTTCACTGTTCTCTATCCATGAAATCACAGGTCTAGACCATTGAAAAGTCTAATCTTAAAAATAGATCACTTCCTCTTTAAAATGCCACCCTGAGTGTTTTGTTAATGGCTCTAAATGAATTAATATTAATATTAGATGTTATAAAATACTTCTGGGCTTCATTTGCCTTGTAATCATTTACTAAGATGTTGAATCCACTTATGTGTGAATTATTTTGTTATCACAACAGTTCTCACTCTGCTGTGATTTATTGCTAGCAGTTTCAAAACAAGTACCACCTACAATGTGTTTGAAAATCAAATGATGTTGATAGCTCTGAGATTAAAAATCATTGCTAAGTGTGAAATACAGGTTGTGGATGAGAACAATTACCATCTGGGCTGTTTGGAATAAAGGACCCATGGACTTCCTGTCTGCTTGACAAATAGGGAGGAACAGTTAGTAGTTGTTAATAAATATACCTGTCTCTGTATGAGCAGTTTGGGGTTGGAACAATGTAACCTTGCCTCATTATTTTTTAGGTCTCAGCCTGAGTTCTCTTTGGAGAGACTTTGTTGCCACTGCTGCCATTGCTGGAGGCTACTTGTGGCCTTGTCTTCCCTGAGAGGCAAATGTGATGGTGATGATTCCTGCAGAGCTCCCAATACAGATGTTTGGTAGCAAAGGCTAGTAGGAAGGCTGATGGTTGGGAAGAGGATACAAAATAATATGACATTTATTAAGAGCCTACTGAAAAGAGGCAGTGAGTCCTGATCATCCTTGGTACAGGGAGGCCCTTCCCTGCAAGTTCCTGATGTCATTAATAAAACAAGTCCAGTCCCTATCCCTTTTTATATGGTGCTTTACCAATACAGAAATGATTTATACATGTTAACTCATTTGACCCTTTGGCCTAGGATCACATTCCTCTAGCCTGAGTAGGGCAGATGGCACCTCCATTGTATTGGTAAGGAACTTGAGGCCCAGAGAGAACCTCTATATTTTGAGAAGGCCTACCTTCACTTCTCACTACTGCCCATATCCACATTGGCTGCCTGGCCCCCCTGGGGACCTCTACCCTGCACAATTAGAGTGGATATCATCTTCAAGATATCCTTGATCTTGGTATCACCCACGAGTGTTCCACTTCCATGTTCATGAACTCTGAAATTTCTTTGTCTGATCATATAATCTGTTATTATTTTACCTTTCCTTCTGCCATGTAACCCTTAACCCTGTTCTCCATCCTTACCTTAATCTCTAATCCTTCCACCCTCAGTTCTTTCCCAGACCATCATCCCTGCAATGGTTATACTTGCCTCCCTTCCTCATCTTGATTCCTTGGTGAACCAATTCATCTCTTCACTATCCTCTAGTCTTTAGGCCTTTGCTCCCTTATCCTGTGATTGAACCTGTTCAGCCAAATCCCATTCACACTATCTACTACCTTCATTCCTATTCATGTACTACTAAATAAAACTGGAGAAAATCATGAAACTGTGCTGACTGGTTTCACTATTAATTTGTTAACATAATCTCAACTGGGCCCTCACCACAGCAAGGCAATTCTTTTATACCTCTAATTGATTTACTATTCTACACATAGAGCATCTTTTCCAAACCTTTTCATACCTCGTTAAGCTTCCCAAGACCCCATTTCCTTTTAAAGCCCTTCATAACTTGTCCCTTTCCTATATTCCAATCTTTTTACACTTTATTCCATGTATCCCAGTGACACTGGTCTCCTTGATGTTCTTTGTACATAATCTTCCATCTCCTAATCTTGAACATTTTTACTGGCTGTCTTTCATACCTGGAATTCTCTCCTTCCTCATCTCTGCGTCCTAGCTTCTCTGGCTTCCTTAAAGTCATAAATAAAATTCCACCTTTGGTGAGAAACATCTTCTGATTTCCCTTTCTTCCAGTTATATATATATATACACATACACACACACATATATATACATATATATGCAAACAACTATATAGATATACATGGATATATTTTATATATAGTTATTTGCATATTCTCTCCCCCTCCCCCCTATTAAATAGTGAGTTTCTTGAGAGCAAGGATCTTTTTTTTCCTCTTTTCTTTGTGTCCTCAGACCTTAGCACAGTGCCTGGTACAGAGTAAGTACTTAATTAATATTTATTGACCAGAGGAATCCAATGATTTGCATAAGGTCACCCAGCTAGAACTGACAAAGTCATAACTCAAATATTAGTCTTCACTAAGGTATTTTAGGACTTGATCTAAGTCCAGTGTTTTCTCTAGGACAGGTAATCTTCACTTGACTTATTTATCAGTTGCCCATCTTTGCTAACAGGCACATTTGCATGTGAAAAAATGGGATATGTGATCTCATCAGTACAATCCTTCCTTCTGTAAACCCATCTTTGCAAAGTTTGTTCTAAGTGATTTTTCTCTCTTAAGTACTGCATGGAGACCTTCCTGTCTCTCCCATCTTTTAACATTCCATTTAATATGATGCCTGGCACATAGTTGTGGTCCTTGTTGGTCCTTTGGTTTCGGAGAGGACCAGTGGCATCGATGGGGGTTGTCTTGACTTGAGGGTGAATTGGATTTATGTGAGACAGAATTGCACAAAATTGTCAGTCTCACTCTCTTCCAGAGTCACTGAAATCTAGTGGTAAGACAAAAGTCAGGATGACTGGTGATGGCCCAGAATGCAGTAGATGGCCTGGGCAATCTTCGTTTTCACAGCACCTGCTGTAGCTGCCTTTATGACCTTTTCAACAAATTGTTCTCATCTACCCACCTCAGGAAGTCTTCACATGCTTGGTGTGGATATTCCCCCAACTCACCTCTAGGTTTGGGGTCTGTAGGTCACCTTCAGCCTGGTTTACCCATCTGCCAAGACAGTTTTACCAGGGTTTGACGGCTGCACATGCTACCACTTTTTGGAGCTATAGGTGAGAGTTGGGTTAAGGTGGACATCAAAGGTGGATGAGCAACCCTGAAAAGGACTTGGCAAGCCATTATACCAGAGGTGCTTTAGCTATAAGCCTGGTACATAGTAGATGTTTAATAAATGCTAATTACCTTCTCTTCCTCTCTTTCAAATATCTTGAAAAGCAACCCCTCAATGTTTTCAGAATGGTGCTACCTCTAGTATGCATCTCTTCTGTGTGTACTTGGTCTGGACAGCTGTACTTCCCAAAGCATTTTCTTTACTGTCATTTTCCTTTTCTCAACAGAGCACAAAAGGGACTGAGGTGTGAGAGTGCATATATGGTGGGTCTCCTCTTAGAGATGATGATGAATATTGTTGTTCAGTGGTATCCAACGCTTCCTGATCCATTTCAGATTTTATTGGCAAAGATACTGGAGTGGTTTGCCATTTTTTTCTCCACCTCATTTTACAGATGAGGAAACTGAGGCAAATGGTTAATGTTGCCTGGGGTCACACAGCTAATAAGTATCTGAGGCTGGATTTGAACTCAGGTCTTACTGACTACAGGTCAGACGCTCTATCTACAACACCATCTAGATGCCCCAATGATGAATATAGACTGCTGTAAAAAGGCTGACAGATTTTCTACCTTTTTTTGGTCTATTTGTCCTCCAGTTTTTAACCAATAAATGCTCTTGGGACATTCAGTTATTTGCCCAGTCTTGCTATTCCTATCTACATATCTCTTGTTCTTATTCCCTTCTCTTTATTCACAGAGCAACCTTCCTAGTTCAGGCCCTCAAAGGTAAAAGACATTGTAACATTATACCAACTATAGGATCAAGAGTGGGAAAGGAAGAAAATGAAGCCAGAGCAGAGTTGACAGCCTGTAAAATAAGTAGGGGTTAGTCGAACTGGGTGGCCCCTGAGCCCCTTCCAGCTATAAATCTTGTGATCCTGTAATTGTCCCTCTGTGGTGCAATAGGGAAATCCTTAGGCATGAAAGGAAAAGAGGGAGTTAGTGGAGTAAGTGTTTGAAGTAGGGGAGAAGGGAAAGAATGAAGAGGAGAAAAAGCTGAAAGTATCATTTCCTTTTCCTTACAGAGGACTCTGAAGCTGTGGCCCAGCTAGCTTCTCTTTGCAGAGAGCTCTCATTCTGCCTGGCTTATTCTTCTTTCCCATCCCCTGTTGCTGTCAATTATATCTAACTCTCTGTGACACCATTTAGGATTTTCTTGGCAAAGATACTGGAGGGGTTTGCCATTTCCTTCTCCAGCTCATTTTACAGATGAAGAAACTGAGGCAAGTAGGGTTAAGTGATTTGTCCAGGGTCATACAGCTACCGTGTTTCCCCGATAATAAGACCTATCCTGAAAATAAGCCCTCCCCTTACTGTGTAAGATTCCTCTAAAATAAGCACTCCCCCGAAAATAAGCCCTATTGAGATTGCTACTGTAGTGAAGGTGATCCCCTGCGCTACACGCTACATTACGGTACCCTCTGTATGCACCGCCCCCCCCCCATGAAACGCACGCCGCGCTCCAAGCTGCATCCAATCAGAGCTGCAGCAGTGAGCGCGTCATCCTGTTCTTCCCCAGTGATTTGCTTGCTGGCGCCATTGAGAGCAGTGCTGTGGAGGAGAGCTGAGGCAGGACAACATAAGCCCTCCCCTGAAAATAAGCCCTCTGGTGTTTTTCTTTCCAAAAAAATTAATAAGACAGTGTCTTATTATCGGGGAAACACGGTAGTAAGTGTCTGAGGTCAGATTTGAATTCTTGAAAATGAGTCTTCCTGATTCCAGGCCTGACTGTGCTCTTGAGCAATGTCTACAGCCCACTTTGAGAATGACTTATTACTAGAAAAATATATAAAATATATACCACTGGGGAATAAAATGATAAGCGTTCTCTTTTATAGATCTGAAAATTCAGGATTACTGTCTTACACAGAGCTAGGCCAGATAATAGCTGAGTAGAAGTCATAGATGTTGTTTTGACATAAAGTGATTTCTTTCCAAGCAATGGCCACTCCACAAGCATCCAGAAAGTTCAAATAAATAGTAGCAGGTTGAGTTCCTATTATTCTGTATCCTGTTATTTAATAGAGTTTTATGGTATCTCTTTAATAGGTCCCTGGTTAGCTTTTATTTAAGTAAGAGGCAAGACCACAAAGTGTGAGCTCTGGCTCCACAGATGCATTTATGCTCTGGCCTGTTTCCAAAAGGCATGCAGTACCAGAGACTCCTAGGTCATCCCTTGTTCACCTTGAGTGAGGATGGGGAGGAGGATGCTGACTATGGACTTCTGCTGATGAGTGGAAAGGGCAAGTCCCTTGTGATGAGGTTGAGGAGGAGGAAGGGCTGTGCCAAGGATGACTGGTCACTGAGAAGGATGAGCCTGCCCAGTAGGCATATGTGGAGAAATTGCCTCCCCTTTCTCTTCATCCTCTTCTTTCAAGCATTCAAGCATGCCAACCCTCTCTGGAACTTCCAGTGAATGGCGGTGATAGTGTGGGGATTTCTCTCTTCTTTCTCTCCTTTACCTAAGGCAGCTGTGGCAGGCTGTGAGAGACGTGAGCCTGAGACTAGATCTTAAATTCCTGGCTGTCTCTTCTGCTTTAGACTCTTTCCCTGAACATAGATGACTGAACAGATTCCATGCTAGGATGTTTCTAGCTTTAGTAGTAAGCTTAGTTGTTAATCCTCATTGACACCACTCCCTTGCCTCAGTTCCAGGAACCAAGAGGCAGCATGGGAGAGTCTGTAGCCTAGGTAGGTGCACACTCTTCTCACCAAAGCTCTGAGTCTACTATAGACTAGATTCATGACCAGAGGGAAGCCTTGATCCCAAAGTGAAGGGCTCAAGCTTTGTTGAATTGTCAAGCCTTCCCCCACTCAGAGGAAAATCTCTTACAGACCTTAGGTATAGTTCATATCTAGGTTCTCCCTTGAAGGAATTAGTGTATCTCTTGAAGAACTCTTGAAACCTTGAAGGTACATAGTGTATAAAATAGGTATCAAGTATGAAACAGTTGTTTATTTCCGGTATCACAAAAGAAATGCTTATAAAACAAAGAACCCATATGTGTTAAAAAATACTTAAAACATGATGTAGTAGCTCATCATAATAACTCCTACTATACTCTACCAAGAGACAAAAACTCCCAAGACAGCTTGACGATTATTTCACTTTTAACTCAGATTTACATTCTTAGCAGCTCATTCCAGGTCCACATCTTCTACTCAGTAGGACACATATGAAGGAGGAAGATGAAGGAGGAATAAGCATTTCACACAGCACATGTGTCAGGTGTTGTGCTAAGTACTTTATCTCATCGGAGCCTCACAACAATGCTGAGAGGTAGTAAGTTCTGTCACTACCCCCATTCCACAGTTGAGAAGACTGAAGCAAACAGAGGTTAAGTAACTTGCCTGAAGTTATACAGCTAAGAAGTGTCTGAGGCAGGATTCAAACTCAGATTTTCCTGACTCCAGGCCTGCCTCACTGGCTCTAGCATGGTTCTCCCTTTGGATGGTACCAGGTCCTCTTCTCTGAGAAGCATATAGTGAAGCAGAAAGTACCACCCAGACTGAATTCTCAAAGTCTCTGAACTTCTGTTTTTTTGCCTTTTGGAGGGCAATTGGGGTTAAGTAACTTGCCCAAGGTTACACAGCTAGTTTTTTTGTGTGGGTGTTAAGTGTCTGAGGCCAGAACCGAACTCGGGTCCTCCTGACTCCGGGTCGGGGCTTTATTCACTGTGCCACCTAGCTTCTTGAATTCATTAAGCAGCCACCACATCTAGCAATATTCCTCTCTCCATGGTTCATTCTCTATTCAGGGGAAACAAAACAAAACAATGAGTCCCTTCTGATATAAGGTAAACTTCATGAGGGAAGGTTCTGTTCCTCTTCTGGTAGTTTTAATCCTAGCATCTAACACATATAGCCTTTCGGTAACCCCACGGTATTGATAAAGGCTTCTTGAATTTAACTGAATTTTCCACAGGAATCTTGATGGAGGAAACAACTTAGAAATGCCAGAGCTCACATTTCTAATTCTGAGTTTTGCTATGGAAGACCTACACTGTGAACTATAGTTAAATGTAGCCATTGAATCACTTCAACCATTTGGTAAGTTCAATCTAGAAGCTGATCAATGCTAACTGACTCCCAAATCCCCATTGGATAGGCCAACTATTTGTATGACATGATGAAGTCAGTCAGTTGTAGTGTCTTATAACCACAACTTACTTTATTTTATTTCATTTTTTTTTGTGAGAGTAAATTTGGTAGTGCGGTTTACTGGAAGAGTAGGTTGTAGACTGGACAGAGTCAGAAAGACTGGGCTATGCCATTGACCAACCAGCAGTATATTCCTCGGACAAATCACTTCTCTTTTCTTCAGGTGATGCCAAATCCCCTTTAAACTCAGGCTGCAATTCACTTGCAAATCAGTGCTTTAGAGCGGGGGTGTGAGAACCAGTCCCACTCCAGACCAGTTGAGGTGTTATTTCCTGGCTCTAATTCTCCTCTCCAGCTTCCTAACACATCTGCTCCACTTCAGAGGCCAGCCGCTGCCTTCCGTTCTCCCTACTCCTTTCCTCACACTCTTTTTTACAAAAATCATAATTGTTATGCAGCATAGTCCTCTCTCTCCCTAATGTCCATTGACTGTAACCTCCTAAAATCAGTTATTTATGTACCCATCTTACCTCTTCCTTAAGACCATAAGCTGTGTGGGGGAAGGGGCAATCTGTGTTGGACCTATCTTTGTACCTCCTATGCCTGGCCCAGCACTTTGCTCTTACTACTAGGATGTAGGTCCTTAGTAAATGTTTGTGGAATTGAGTTGATAAAGAATAAAAATGTTTGTGTAGAATTTCATAAGGATTAGTCCTTTGTTTGATAGTGCCTAAAGTTAAAGCAGGGACTGCACACTTGGGGAAGTATTTTTCAACAAAATTTCCCAAAATGATTAAATGCACACAGGTCAGTGGATGTGTCAGGGGTGTTCAATAAACAATGACAAAGGATCTTTTGCCTCCTCTGAATAAACACTGCTGCTCCTTCTCCCTATCTTCTTTGATAAACACCATCTGGACTGAGCTTTCAAGGGAGAGACATCTCACTGTGACTAGGTAGTAGTAGTATTAAGTGGATGGTCTCTTAAAGATTTGTTTTTGCACTTTTATGAGTGTGTTGACTGGTGAGAGCCCAGGGTCCTGCTGCCCGACCTTTCAACGAGGGAAGGATGACAAGCTGCTTATATCCCTTCATCCCTTCATTGCTATACTCCAGTATCGACTATCTATGCCTTTTGCTTTGGAGGTAAAGGTTCTGACTGATGAGATCAGAATAAACCTTGCACAGAAAGATATAGGAGCCTAACTGCTTTTATAATGGACTTAACAAAGGCAATGTCATAGATCTCACTTAATTGCAATGTCACCTCTCAATCACCTTTCCTAAGGAATGTTCTTCTCAGTCATTCTTTGGCCCTTTGATGGTTTCTGTGTCTGGGGTTATTCCCACCCATCCACCCACCCCGCTGCCACACCCACACCCAGCATTCCAGGGTACTTTCATAGCTATCTCCTGTAGCTTGGACTGATAACTCCATGCCATAAATCCTAAATCTCTTCTCTCTCAACTTCTGTCTACTTTAACCCTCCCTCCACTTGTTTGGGTTCCACCTTAAGTATGTGGACTTGTTTACCTCTTCTGTATATACTGTTGGAAAATGTAAGTTGGTTGTGTTGGTATGTGACAGTGGTTTGGTAACAGAATTCTAGAATTCTGTCCTGTACCTGAAAGCTGACTCTCCTTTCCACTGCTCCACAGGAGCCATCATTCGTCCTTGGCTAGAAGGTGTTCAGTGACAGGAATTTATTATTTTCTAAGCAAGAGAATTGTGGGAATACTACCATTCTACTTTTGGACTTCTCCAATGTTAGGGAGTTTTTCTTTACATCAAACCTAAACCTTCTCCTCCATAACTTTCATCCATTGGCCCTAATTTTTCTCTTAATCAGAGCAAGTCTTCTCCCTCTTTCACGTGAAGTCCCCTCAAATACTTGAAGCTATCTTCTTAGCTTCCCTTAGGCCTCTTCCACATCACAGAAGGTGCGGTGTTCTATGCACAAGGCAGAACTGAAGTAGCTCAAAAGAAATGGGAGATGCACAAATTTAGAGAATCCATCCCTCAGATTCTCATGGATTATTTGTACTCAACCTGTGGCTGAGCATTCCAAGTTTTTGTATTGGTCTGATCAGGCACAGGCAGACACACTGTAACTTGACTCTAGAATAGTGATGTCATTTTGCTCCTCTGAGAATGAAGGACAACAACCAAGTCCTGTCCTCTCTGGTTTAATTGATCCCAGTTCCTTCAACTGACCCTTGCATACTGTAATCTTCATTCCTCTTTCCATTAAGCTAATCACCAGCCTATTTAAAAGAGATGTTCAGAACTGAAAACAATGCTCTTGGTATGATATGATAGCATTTTTACCTTCCTATTTCTGGACACTGTCTATACAAATGAAGTAAAATCAATTAGCTTCTTTTCTTGCTTTATCACTCTGTTACTTCCAATTCAATTCAGATTCCCAGATCTTTTTCTCCTGAATGTAATCTGCAACACACCTTGAATGAGATGCGACATCTCCTGACTGAGCCTTTTCACTGTCTGTCCCTCATACCTAGAACTCTCTCCCTCCTCACCTCCACCTCTTGGCTTCCTTCAAGTCCCAGCTTAAGCTCTCACCTTTCACAAGAAGACTTGCTCATTTCTCATTCATCTTAATTCTCGTGCCTCTCTACACCCAGGATCATCTCCAGTTTGTTTTGTATATACCTTATTTGGGCATAGTTATTTGCATATTAGACAGTGACCTCCTCGAGCACAAGGACTGGTATGTTTGTTTTTGTATCCTCAGCACTTCGGACAGTGACTGGCACATAAGAGGTCCTTAATAAATGTTTGTTGACTAACTGATGAACCGGCCATGTGTTCCCCATTCTGTACTTCTGGAGTTGGTGTTCTGAACCCAAATGTGGGACTTTACATTTATCCTTCTTATGTAATTTTTTTAGATTTTGACCTAATTTTAGGTTTTTACTTAATTTTACCTAACCTACCATTTTAACCTATTGAAATTATTTATAACACGACCCATCAGTTTAGTCAATTGAAATTATTTTTTGGATCCTGATTTTGATAGGCAACATTTGGCTATCTTTCTCAGTCTCACACTATCCATAATTTATTAAATATACCACCTGTGCCTTCATACAAGTAATTGGTAAAAATATTGAATACAACAGGGTAGAGCCCAGTGACATTCCACTAGAAACCTCCCTCTAGCTTCACATCAATCCATTAATGATTAATTCGTTTTGATTCAATGCAAACATGGGTGATATTTGAGATTTTTTAAAAAGTGAAAAAGAAAAAAAAACAAACTAGTCCCTTAGCTAAAGTAATTGGAAGAAAGTCACTCAACCAGTTTAAAATCCATCCATTTTGACCCATATCAAATGAGTTCCAGCTATAAAGCATCTCCTCCCAATGTATTAGTCTGAAACCTTATCAAAAAAGGAAATGAGGTTAGTCTGGCATGACTTATTCTTGATGAACTCATGCTCATTCTTAGTGGTCACTACTTCCCTTTCTAACAAACCATCCCCTTAAGGATACATTCTAAAAACTTGCCAGGAATTGGAATCAAACTCAAAAGCCTGTAGTTGAAGAATGAATTTTCTTCCCCTTTTTGAAAATCAGGGTGAAATTTACGCATTGTCAGTATGGGCCCACTGACTATTCTTTGGACAAGACCTTCTATCTCTCACTCAGCTCCAGGCATTTTCACTGATGTCCCCCATGCCTGGAATTTGCTCACTACTCATCTCCAAATCCTGGCTTCCTTCAAGTCCCAGCTAAAATCCACAGGAAGTCTTTCCCAATCCCTCTACATCCTAATGCCTTCCCTCTCTTGATTACCCCCTATTTTTCCTGCATGTAGCTGGTGCATATAGCTATATATAGCTGGTGCATATTTGTTTGTTTGTTGTCTCCCCCTGTATTTTGATTTTCTTCGTATCTCCAACATGTAGCACAGGGCCTCACACATACCAGGTGCTTAATTTTTTATTGGCATACTGACTACTGGGGTATCTCTTCCATTCTCCCAAGTTTTTCAAGAATGATGGGTAGTGGGACAGCTAGGTGGCACAGTGAGTAGAGCACCAGCCCTGGAGTCAGGAGGACCTGAGTTCAAATCCGACCCCAGACACTTAACACAAAAACTAGCTGTGTGACCTTGGGCAAGTCACTTAACCTTGGTTGCCCTCCCCCCCAAAAAGGCAAAAAAAAATAAAAGAATGATGGGTAGCGACTCAGTACTCATACTAAGCAACTTGGAATACAGTTTGTTCAATTTGTCTGGGCCTGGAAATGCTCTCTTATCATCTTCTCACTTATCTTGGGCTTCAATTGTTAATAAATTTTTCACTTGTATTTCCCAGTCTGAAGTTTTTCCCTGGAAGAGAAAGCAGGAGTGGCCAAGCTACTTTGCCTTGTCAAGTTCACTTCTAAATGCAGCACAGCTATTGTATAAGTCAGTCTCTTATTTCAGAGCCTAGCTTCTTTGTTGTTGCTACTACCCTTGGTCAGCCAGGTTCCTGGCATCTTATTGAACTCAGCTTTGGGCAAAATTTGGTGTGATCCCAAGTTCCTGGTTCCCTGGCAGTTCTCTCTCCAAGCAAGTGGCTGGTGTCTTACCAGGCTTGGTTGCCAGCTCACTCTAGTATGGTCTTCAACCTTTTGAAGCTCACAAGATTGTAATGGTCTCCAATTTTGACTTACCTAAGAAGAATAGAAAAATAGACCCAACAGAGACAGAAGCAGCAGCAGCAGCAGCAGGGTCATGTGCTCATAGGCCTATAGCCTGTGAGGGAAGATAAAGACCCTGATCCCTCTTTCTCTACTTCAGAGACTTATGACATGTCTCCTCTTGGTTGTTGTAAGGAAAGAGACATTAGGTTGGCTGTTTAAAAGCACATCTAGTTCTGGCCCAGTGTCGTAACAAAAAGGCTCCTTTTTATTACTACTATAGTAAGTGGACAGGACAGACATAGAGTGATATGCAGGTTGGTAAGGACTAGGTTTTTACTGGACAATCCCCTGTTACATCCTCAGTTACCAGTTATTGTACTGTATATAGCATTCTGGGACATCCATTCCCCCCCCCCCCCTATTCAGGTAGGTCCCCTAGAACAGTGGTGTCAAACTCAAATAGAAACAGGGAGAGCGATCCATTTGTAAAGATCCCTGCAGGCTACATATTGGCTTCGTTTTAAAAATGTGATATTACCTATACTTTATTATATTTTTACTTATTTTTTAAACATTTCTCATTTATATTTTAATCTGATTCAGGCAGGAATGTTGTGGGCTTCCTGTGGACCAAGGCTTTTCTTCCCAAGAAGACAGCCTCTCCAGGTTCTGTGAGTTGGTACCCCTCAACTATAGCCACTAGCAGCCCCAGAAGTGTTTGCCTTTAACAGCTCCAAAATACAATCAGCTCAAAGCAAAGCCATTTACTGAAAGAGTATGAGGAAAAGTAGCAATAAGACATCTTTCCTATAAATATGGGAAATACTCTACCACAAATATAACCAGTGTCGTCAGATAAAGGGAACACATATGGAAATCACAAGCAGAGGGGGAATGTATATGGCCAAGACTCATGGCTGGAGGGGTAGTCAAAGTGCATATAAAGAGGGTCACCTCTGGCCATTAGTGCTATAGGGCTGCTGTCCTATGGCCTCTATTCCACTGGTCACTATCATATACTACTTGCCTGTAATCTCTACTACTTCCAGATCTTGGCTTAGCTGAAATCCTTGACTATGGTACTGCTGTACTCTTTTATAAAAGCTGGAACTTTGCTGGCTTTTGATTCCAAGTGGGACACTACACAGTTGCTACATGAACTGCCTTTTTCCTTTTATGAGGAACAGAACGCATCAGGAAATCTGTAATTCTCGAAAGCAGGAACCTGCAGTTCCCCATGATGCGATTCTCAAAATTGGTTCTGCCCCCAAACTTACTCTTTTAGAAGAGTTGATTCTAGACTCATACTCTCTAGGAAATTCAGAATACCATCTCCCTTACCTAAAATGTTGATGTTCATAAGACAATGTCCTTGAATTCCCCTCAGACTATGTATAAGCTCATGTTACCTACAGTCACATGTGTCTGTTGCAAGTAGACATAACTGCTTCTGGTTGGTGAGGAGAAAAGCCTTTCTTCCACCCCCAATCCTTGCTTTTCTCTGGTAGAAGTATGAAGGAAAAGTACAAGCCTTGAACAGCTTAGAGAACCTTCAAGAGCTGAGTCCCAGAATAGGTTCCAAGGGGGCATGACTAATTCTCAAACATTTAATCACTAGGGGTACAATATGTCCCATCACCTACCTTCATACAGTCGTTAATGGGAGGAATTTCTTCCTTTTGATCAGTGATGTGTGATGGTCCATACTCTATCATGTTATCAGATTCTTTAGGAGATGCTTTAATTTGATCAGGGACTTCCCTTGTGGATACAGTTGGCTAATAACTTCTTTGTATTCCGATATCCATCCCTTTAAATAATTCTTTCTTTTCTTTCCGGTTGGAATAATTGGGGTTATCAGAATTTTATTCTCGAGATTATTCAGTCCCTTTTGAGCTAATTTCTCAAATGGAATTTTAGGCCATTGATACAATTTTGCTGAATACTTTAACATTTCTTTAAGAATGAATATCAGTCTATCCATGGACTTCCTCTTTTTATCTATAATGAACTAAATTGAAGCAGTCACTTCCCTTAGGTTCCTGTCATTTTTATGTCACAATTAGTTCCCCCTTGTTGGTCAGAATAATTTCTAAAAAGGCAGTTGCTCCCACCACTTTCTTTGTTATTTTTTTTTTTAAAGAATTAAATCATCATTAAGAAGAAGTCAGAATTTGTTAACTACTCTGCCTGTAACAAAAACCTCCAGCAGGAGTATGCCTAGATTGTCAAAGTCCCTCATTACTATTATGGCATGCTTATGTGTCAGCTTTGTGATCTGTTTCTGGAACTCGTTATCCATTTCCTCTTTCTGTCTGGGTGGTCTGCAATATAATCCCACTATAATATTACTTCGATTTTTTTCCCTCCACTAATTTTTATTCAAAAGCTCTCTGCTATGTTTCCCATTTCTTGTTCATGGTTTCTTCACAGAAATGAAACTTTTTGATATACAATCTTATTTGAACTTTATGAATTTTTACAATGATGCCATTGGTCGTGGTGATCTCTAATGCCCTTCCAATTCTTATATTCCATGATCAACACTCAGTGAACATGTCTTAAGTGCCTACTGCCTAGTACTATGTGTACCCTTCCATTTCTATCTTTCAAATTGCAATGACACCTATGAACATCCTTAACTCTCACAAGGGCAATGGAACTTTGCCCTAGAGGGCTGACATGTACAGATGTAGCAGGGAAGAGGGGTGCTTATTCCTTATGATTCTATCCTATGTGTTAACTGATAACATTCTGTCAGCTATACTGCCATAGGCATAACTGTCCCCAATTTCCATCCCCTTCTCAACATGATACTTTTCTCTTGGGTCTACCTTTCACCACAAACCCCTTGAGGGACTTGGTTTATAATGAGTCAGATAATCACTAAACATATATTAAGCCCTTGCTATGTACCAGGCACTGTGCAAAGCTCGGGGGATTCTAAAAGAGGCAAAAGAAAATTCCTACCCTCAAGGAGCTTACAATCTAATGTGGAAGACAAAAAGCAAACAAATATATACAAACAGGAACAATAAGAAATAATTAACAGAGAAGTCAGGAGAGAGGTTGGGAAAGGATTCCTATAGAAGACAGGATTTTAGTTAGGATTTAAAGAAAAGCAGGGAAGCCAGTATGTGGAGTTGAGGAGGGAGCGCATTCCAGGCATGATGGACAGCCAGAGAAAATGCCCAGATTCAAGAAATGGAGTTGTTCATGGAACAGCCAGGAAGCCAGTGCCACTGGACTGAAGAGTACATGGTGAGGAATAAGGTGTAAAAAGACTGGAAAGGCAGGAGGGGGGCTACCAGACCTGACCACCTGTGATAGTAATGGCAATTAAAGATTCCCCTGTATTGGCTTGGTTTTCAAATTGATTGTATTAAAACCCAGAGTTTGTTAATCCCACCTGTGGGATGGGCTTGTTGATGTGAAAAGAAAGTCCTGAAGTGGGAGGAGCTGGTGATGTAGATTTGGAGAGACAAGAGAGAGGCGGAAGTTCTTTTTGGAAGCAGCACCTCGTGGAGAGGGAGAGACTAAGAGATTGCTGGTGGCCGCTTTGAATTGCCCTGGACTTTTGAGACCTGCCCCCTGAGCTGCCAAGGACTGAGGAGACATGGCTGTTTTGCTGGTACTTTGTCTGTCTGTTTTGATGTTATTTTGCCAGATTTGTCCACTGGTGAAAGACTGTCCTGTTGAAGAAGTCCTGGAACCTGGCATTTGGTTAAGAAGGCCTGAGACTGTCCTGCAGACAGAGAGTGAATACTGTCCACTGGTGAGGGACAGTACTGTTGTTGCAGGGGTCTGGAGACTGTCCGGCAGACAGAATGAATACTGTCCACTGGTGAAGGACAGTGCTGTTGTTGCAGGGGTCTGGGAGCCTTTCTGTTGGTTCAGAAGCCCTGAAGAAGGATTTTCTTGTTGTATGTTTACAGAAATCCTGGGAGAGGGCTTTGCTAATGTGTTCAGGGGTTCTAGGGCTGTTCTACAGACAGAGGATAAATTCATGAAGGGACTGGCAATGTATCTTATGGCCTTGCTAAGCCTTGTCTCCCCAGGAACTAAGATTGCTGAGAACTTGCCTCGTGTCAAGATGAAGAAAAGACCTCCATTTGGGTATTAAGTGCTGTGTTTAAACTTGATGTAACTCTGGGGTAGATTCAACTGTGATCCAGGGGTGGGGAACTTTTGACCTTTTTGTGTTCTATGGTTGAGCAAATGAATGTATTTTACTTATGTTTGGAAACTAATCTCCATTTGAGAAGAGGGGCTTTGTGGTGGACTTAATTAAGGTATAGCCTAGGGGTGGAGAAGTATTTAGAACAGAGACTTTGTAATTGATTGAATGATTGGAAAGTCCTGGGGTGGGGTAGTCCTTGGAGATTATTTAATCACACTTAGTAAATGCTGTATTTTGAATGATGACATGTTTTGATCTTCTCTGTTCTTGGTTTGTCACTGAATAAAATAGAGAGCACCTATGCTGGTATTTTGAACCTGGGAAGTTGCCTTTCCTTGGCATTACATTACACCACCAGAAGTCAGGGTGTTCTCTGTACCAGCTGAGCACCCCCCAAAATTTTTTCTACTTATGACTGTACCCAAGAGGTCGAATTTATCTCAGTCAATAAACGTTTATTAGGTTCCTGCTATGTGCCAGGACCCAGAAAGAGGCAAAAGACAGTTCCTGCTCTCACAGTTTAATGGGGTGGGGGACGACAACATGTAAATAACTCTGGACAAACAGGCTATAAACAAGACAAGTAGGACAAATCTCCTTGAATTAAACTTGCTTATGTTCTATATTATGCATGTTTTGTGATATCATATACAAATATAGAGAGGCAGGTAGAGTGGAGTTGACTGTAGTGTCAGAGTACCTGGGTTCAAGTCTTATCTCTGATGCTTACTAGCTATGTGATCTTGGGCAATTCAATTGACTTCCTTGGGCCTCAGTTTCCTGATCTATAAAAGGGGTGTATATGTGTGGGTGTACTAGATGGCCTCTACAATCCCTTCCAACTCTTGTACCATGGTCTGAACTCATGACTATTATTATCTTCTCTAATCTTGGATATTTTCTGGGTCTGTCCCGACTGGTATTCTTTTTCCTGTACTCTTCTCTGTAATATCACAATTTACACACACACACACACACACACACACACACACACACACCACACGAAGAGAGAAAGAGGCAGGCAATTCTCCTTAGCTTTCTCTATTTTCTCTTTACCAGATCTGTGAATCTCCATGGCACGTATGTATGGGGTGTTGAGGGAGGAGTAGCCCCTCTGGTGAGAGGGCTTGCCAAATGCTTTTCAGAGTTGCTCATCCATTTTTGGTATCCACTTATCACCTAGCTTTCACCTGTGGTTCCCAGAAGGTGTAGCATGTGCACTGGCCCTCCCATGGTAACACTGTCTTGGCATATGGGCTAAACCAGGTTGAGGGTAACCCACAGGCATCAAAGCATTGGTGAGTTAGGGAGATGTCTACTCTAAGCATGTGAAGATTTCCCCTATGCAATGGACAGATGAGATCAATTTGTTCCGTCGGACATGAGGGCACTGAAGCAGGTGCTGTGGAGCATTTAGAGTGTGGTCAACTTTGAAGATGCCGAGGTCATCCACTGCATCCTGGGCCATCACCAGTTGTCCTGACTTTTGTCTTACCACTGAACTTCAGTGACTCTGGAGGAGAGAGTGAGGCTGATGACTTTGTGCAACTCTGACTCTCTTAGATCTAATTCACTCTCAAGTCAGGACATCACCCTGTGATGTCATTGCTCCTCTTCAAAAATGGACAAAAAACAACAACAAATCTCCATACAAATAAATCTTCCCAGACTTTGTTAGATATCTATATGCCTGACCAAGAGCTTATAATTTCTATAGTTTAAGTTCTGATACAGAAATCGAAAACTTATTTTCTGTCATCATCTCAAGCAACTGTTCACTTCCCATGTGTAACTTTATTTCCATAAACCCTTATCAGAATTAGTGAAGAAAGTGATAAAAACACCACCTCATCCTTTAAGGTCTTTAACTTCTTGTTTAGGACTTTGTTAACACCCAGAAGTGCTTTCTAGGCATCTTAATGGCATCATTCCTTTACATAAGAATCCCCCCAAACATATTTGCTGTCAGGTTGATAAGTCTTTGGAGGCTTTCCATCATACCCCAGGTCTATACTCCAGGAAGGCAGAATACTTTCTGATTGTTCCTACTAGGCTGACTTATGCTTGTATTTGTACCTTTCAGCAGATAATCACCAACCACCATGATTTATCTTTTCTTCTTGACATGGGTAGTAGACATGGCACCTATAAGTGAAGCAACATGGAGGACTGGTAATTGCTTCCTTCTCAGAAGGTCTAGTTCTCAAACCTATCATATAGACCCTTAACTCACCTATATAGCCCCTTCTTCCCTTCCTTGTCTCTGTCACATTCTTCAATTTTCTAACTTACTAGGATCATAGGATCATAGATGTGGAACTCAAATTGACCTTTAGATGCCATCTAATCTCACTTTACAGATGAGGAAACTGAGGCTCAGAGAAGATAAGGGATTTGCCCATGGTCACACATTTGTAAGTCAGAAGTGGGAGTTGAATGCAGCTTTTTCTGACTCTAAGTCCAACACCTACCCATGACACCATACTGCTTCTCTGACCCATTTGCATGTCCTCTTTCTTTGGGTTCTTCATGCTAATGCTCTGTGATTACTGCTTCCTTTTTGAGGTGCTCACTTATGATCCCTTTCATAATATCTTCTATGATTTAAGTAAGTACTGAAGATATAAAGGGAAAAAAAAAACAGACAGTATCTGCCTTCAAGGATCTTACATTCTACTTGTACAAATTCTACATTGTACTTGTACTTGGAGGAACAAATATAGCATGTACTGAGATAAGTAAAAGCAAATTATATGTGTAAGGATGGAGCTTAATTGAGTAAATCAATCAAATCACCCTACCCCATTTATAGTAGTTTATACCCTATTTATATATCTTAATGGGGTGAGAACAAATCCCAATAAAGTAATCAAAAACTTTAGACTAAGTGTGAAAAGTCCTTTATCAACTGGAATCACATTGTAGAGGAAGCCTGTCTGAACTGATTGAAGATATTTGGTCAAACCCTAGGGGGTCAGCTATAAAATACCAGACCAGCTAACTAGAGTAATCTCAAATGAGAAGAAAGCATTCTAGTAAAACCCTTTCTGGGGGAGAAGTGAGGAAAGTTACCTTTTTTCCACATGTGCTCTCTAAACTTGAACCCATCTTTTTCTGGACTTTCTACATATTTGTGGGTTATCAACTATGAGGGAATCATTTTTTTCTGGTTGTTCTTACTAAGGCACCCTAATAAATATTTCTTTCTAAAAGTGATTGCCTATTTGACTAATTGATATCAACTAATAATATTGGAGAGAACATTCAGGAATGGGGGCTTGAGCAAATAGTATTAAAAAGGAGCTCCTATTTTCTCTTCTTCCTCACTCCCCCTCCCCCACTTCAGTGGGATCTCTAAAACTCTGAGGGGACATTACACCTATGGTGAGGGGATGTCACTTATTATTTATTTATTTGTTCATTTATTATTTGGAAGTTGGAATAATTGCCTCAGAGCAAGTAATATGAAATAATTTCAAGAGGAACTGGACACTATTAACTTTAGTGATCAGGATAGGAGCCTCCTCATGTAGTCATGTAGAAAGAGATATCTCAGCTGTGCTTTGAAGGAAGATGGGATCCTGGGATATGCAAGTGAGGAGGAAGCAACTTCTAGAACCTGGGGAGCATGGAGGCAGGGAGATGGAATGTCATGAATGGAGAGTAGCCAGTTTTACTGGAAAGGAGAGTTAACAAAATGTATTAAATTGAAATAAGATTGGGAAAGTAGGTGATGACCCAACTGGGGACGATTTCCCTTTCCTTGGTTAGGCTGATCTTCAGACATCAGACTCACTCTTTTGCTAGGCCATTACCCTAACCCTGTCCACTGTGGGAGAGCCTGCTCTACACAGGCATAACCTTCGAGAACCCAGGGATCACTTCTACTCCAAGATAAGTTGTCATAGAGAACTTTGAAACAGCTGTTACTTGTCACTGGCAAAACCTACAAAAACCACAATCTCTGCATATCATGGAAGTGTTTCTGTCAACCATCAAATTTACTGTTCACTGTACATGTACAACTCACTTTGCCAATCTCTTCTAATTGTTTACTGGGTGATGTAGGGAAGGAGAGGAAGGGAATCTGGAGCTAAAAATTTCCTTAGCATTTTATTATGTGACCTCAGGCAGGTTAGTTAACTTCTTTAGTCTCCTCATCTGCAAAATAAAGAGGTTAAGGTCTCTTTCAGTTCTAAATGTATAATCATATAATTTTTTTTTCTGGAAGGGGTTGGGTTGAAAAGTTAACAATAACTGATTATTTATCCAGGAAGTACCCATTTTGTTAGAAATTATTCATCCATGATGTAAATAGTAGATTCCGAGGACACAATAGGTAGAGGTAAAGACAGAACAACTTGGAGTCTGAAGAACTCACTGCAAATTATGGGACTGTTGAGACTGGACTCTGAAATTCTATAGGGTGACCTTCTTAGGTGACCTTGGAGTTTGGAAGGCAAAGTCCTTGTTTGCCATGATTAGCAGGTCAAGAAAAGTCTAAGGTTAATCTCTAGCAACATCATGCCAGTCACATACAACATTGTGATGTTTTAATAGAGATTATAGGGCAGCTGCTCACCCTTGTATGGTTAAGGTATAAAATATCCAGTATAGCACTGTCAGGGGAAGCTAGATGGCTCAGTGGATTGAGCATGGGGCCTGGAGTCTGGAACATCTGAGTTCAAAACCAGCCTCAGACACTTACTAGCTGTATGACTCTGGGCAAGTCACTTAACCTCTGTTTGCTTTAATCCACTAGAGAAGGAAATGCAAACCACTCTAATATCTTTGTCAAGAAAACCCCATGGGGTCATGAAAACTCAGACACAGCTGAACAACAGAATAGCATTATCAAGGTACTTGAATTATTGTGTCATGAGAAATCATGAAGATAAAGAATGCCAAGTAGAGTGGGAAGATTTGTATGAGTGAATACCAAGTTAAGTAAGAAAACTTAGGCAAATAACATGTACCATGACTACAAAAATATAAACAAAAACAACAACAACAAAGAAACTGAGTACTGTGTAATTATAATAACTAAGCTTATCCTGGGAAGAGTGGCAAAAATCAATTTCCCTCCCTTTATGGTGGAGGTGCAAGGTTGGATGAGGTACTCTCTGGAGATAGGACATAGAATGTGTATGGGGAATAACCAGTAGGCTAGTTCGACTAGAATGGAGAATGAACAAACAATAAAAAATGAAATAAGACTGGGATGGTAGGTGATGGACCCATGTGGTAATGATCCTTCCATACTTAGCTAGGCTGGTCCTCAGGTATCACTGTCTTTTACCAGACCAGTACTCAAAACCTGTCCACCTTGGTAGGGCTTGTTCTATAATGACAAAGCCTTAGAGAACCCAGGATCACCTACCTCCTGGGTGGAATGTCTCATACGTGGTTAGATTCAATTGTGTAGATATGTTGGTTGGTTTTGCTGAATTATTTTTTCTTTTTCTTTTGTAGTCTTTGTTAGGAGGTGATGCTCACTGAGAACTGAACTTGGGAAACAATATATTAAAAATGAATATGATGAAAAAACAGAAAGCATAGGTAAAAAAAAGTACAATATTAAGCAGAACTACAGGTTTGTGAAATAATTACCCTGCATATCAGTGTCAGATTTTTGGGAATCCATGACAATTGCAAATGTGTTTTTTTCTGACCCTAGTTTTGGGAGCCCATTCTGTCCATCAAAAGGAACAGGAACAAGGTATAATTTAGAGTATTAGAGAATTGTCTAGGGAACTAAGAAGGTTAAGTGATTAGGGTCATATAATTGGTAGATGTTAGACACTGGACTTGAACCCTGGTATTCCTGGTTCCCAATCTGGGGGATTCTCTGTCCTCTAACCATGGAAACCAAATGAGAGTCATGCCTTGTTAGAACTACAATGGCCCTTAGAGATGGCCTTTTCCAACCTCTTCATTTGGCCTATGAGCAAAATGAGACCCAGAAAGTGACTTGCTCAGAGTTTGAGCAGAATTTGGTAGTTGCCCAATTGGAAGTTTAGCATGAGTTTTCCTGTAAATGTCCTTCTCAATTTGATCAAAGGCTGTTTGCTTTGTGGGTGGGGTAGGGATGGAGGTATGGAGAATAGAAGATGACACGACAAAAGAACTATAAAATAGTGATTACATTTAAACTCACCATTCTTCCCCAGCATTGAATGCCATCAGTTAACCTCTGATTTATTGAGAATCTGCTCCCAAATCACTAAACCTGAGAAAACATGGAAACTAAGAGCTCAGAGCAGGAAGGGTTCCTGGGGGAAGGAGGGGTGAAGATGTACTTCATTTTATTGTGTTGGAGACCTCTTTTCACTTGTTAATCCAGCATAGTGAACTGCATATTTGTGTCTTTTTCTCACTTTTAACTGTTTTTAAAGTTATCCTATTTCCCTAAGTAGCAACTAGGTGGTGAAGTGGATAGAATACCTGACCAGGAGCCAGAAAGATGAGTTCAAACCTGTCCTCAGAAACTAGTTGAGTGACCTTGGGCAAGTCACTTAATCCTGTCTCAGTTTCCCCATCTGTAAAATAGGGGTAATAATAGCACCTACCTCCCAAGCTTGTTGTGAGGAGTGAAATAAGATAATATTTGTAAAGAGCTTAGCACAGTGCCCGACACACAGTAGGTGCTGTTAAAAATGTTAGCTACTAGTAACAATGGGGGAAGACAGAAATGGCCACCCCTTGCTGCAGATTTTCTGAGTGACAGTAACTCTGACCTGATCTTACCTAACGTGATGTTCATTCATCCTTAATCATTCTGATAGAACAGTCAATACTGAGTGGTCAAGATTACTCAACCAAAGATCTCTCTCTGATAATTACTTAATTAGTGTCATTACACTTACTAGTGAGCATCCTGGCATGTTTCTGGATGTTCCTAGTCATCAGGTGCTTAAAAATCGTCTTTCTCAGGTTTTCCCTGTTTGGCCTTTGGCTTCGTAAGAAGAGTCATGAAACTTTTTCTATCTTTCCTCTGTTCTGTCAAATCTTTTCCTCTATTATATTATGTCCTATTAATGGCCTCTGTTTTCTGACTATTCATCTGGAGTTTGCTCCTGGTTTAGTCCTTTTTATTTTCTCCTTAAGAAAAAAAAATCCCATGACTTGGCCAACACCCAAGTACCACCACCAGCTTCACCTCTTGTGATTCAGAGTAGGCCTTCCCAGAGGTAGTCCTGATGCATTCAGGATTATTGATGTGATGTTACCAAAGTGCCGCCTCATCACCAGCTAAGATAACTCTGGGCTTTCAAAAGCTGTGCCAACATAGTATGAGTTCTGACAAGACCTGCCAAGCTGGAAGAGTTTCCAGTGTGGGCTCCAATGGACATTTTTTTGAGGACCAACTTGGCTCAATCTGGGAAGGCTCATCACCAGAAAATTGGCTACCAGGTGATACTTTTTTTGGTCCAAGATACTTTCTAAATAAAGCAAGAAATTTTAACCTGGGGTGCACAGACCCCAAAGGGGTCAATGGATAGATTTTAGGTGGGTCTGTGAGCTTTAAAAAAATTGATAACCATTTCAATATAATTGGTTTCCTTTGTATTTTTTTATGCACCTTTCCTTCTACTGCTTCAGATTGGAGACCCCTTACAGCTTAATTCAGGACTTGCTGATTTTTGTGTTGTGGACCCCTTTGCCAGTCTGATGATCAGTCTGATCATGGTAGCATAGCCTTGTCTACCCTTCTCATTTTATAGATGAGGAAATTATGTTCCAGATGAGGGCCTGGAGTGGTAAAATGACTTGCCTGAGGTCACAGCTGGATGTACAAGGATTAGAATTAAGATCTCCTGATGCCAGTCCCATGTTCTTTCTACCATACCACCCAAGATGTCACACCACTTAAAAATACCAGATGTGGAAACAAAAGGAAACAGTGTGTTCTGTGAACCTAGGGCAGAATTGATCACATTCTTTCAAGCGTGAGAAATGCTATATTGGATAACCTAGACATGTTCATGGACCTCTGGATTAAGGGATATTGGACCTGTCTTGGGAAAAGTGTGTAGTTGCTTCAGCCAGCTGCAGAAAGTGATCATCACGTTGATGTTCCCTACATTCCTGTCCACCCCTAAAGAAAAGCGCTCCACACATTAGTTTAGCAAAGGAGCCCCAGAAAATCTAAGAAACCCAAACAACATTAATAGGGATGTGAGATTTAATCTTGGAGTTATTTGGAAAACAAGACACAGTATAAATGGAGGGCAAAAGAACAGAAAACCTTTGAGCAGGACTGTAGGACAAAAACAAAACCCTGGTTCACAGTATAAAACCTACTGTCTCGTCAGGGCCACACCTTGAACTTCCCTTTAAAAAGGGACCTCATTGGCTTTTCAAGTTGGAGCACATGAGAAATGTGCCTTGTACACTAGCATCACTTTCACTTGGACCAGAAGATAAAGGCAGAACCATCACTGGATTGTTTCTGTGCAGTGGTGACCTCTGAAAAGTGGATGGAAGTGGAGAAAAAAAGCCTTGGGGGATAGCGTAAAATCCTAGTGGAGATCCTTCAGGTGTACCTTCATTTGTTTGAGTTAACCAGATCCTGCAAAATGTGAATGTTCAGTTCATTGCAACATGTTGCTTTATCAGAGTTTTCTCTGATTATTCTACTGCTGATTTTATCTTATCATATATTTCTTTCCCAAGGTGGTTCTAAAGAATTATATGTCCACAGTCTTTGCCTTTCTTTTCTCATGCCAATATTCCATGTTTCCCAAGCATACATTAGGTGTGGAAAAAGTTTTATACAGCATAGTTTGTGAGTTTGGGGCCCTCCCTTGCCTATAGCAAATTCCTTATGTTTTGATAGAAAATCTGAGTCTATATTAGTCCTTCCATTTCCCTGTGCACATGTTGAGTTGAAGAGCACCATCTCTAATCACCAAGACATTAACTATCCCAACATTCAAACAACTGACTTGTTTTAACTTTTACTTTATTTATTCTATGCTCTTATTTATAGTTTCTGCTCCTTAATTAAATCTTAAATAGACCTAAGATCCTAAGTTCTAAAAGTGCTGGATGGATTTGGGCTGTTAGTGCTACTTTGGAGAAGCAAACATGGTAGAGTGAATAGAAGGCCTGCCTCCAAGTCAGCAAGCCCTGTGTTCTAGTGCCTCTGACCCTGTTAGAAGGGGTCTTCTCCATTCACTTCACTTCTCAGTGCCCCAGTCAACTCTCCAGCCATAAGCTGTAGAATAGATGATTCTCTGCATTGGTAGAAGGGGTGAGGTTTCCTCACTGGGACCACCCTATAACAGAGGTACAAGAGTGTTACATTGGGTCCATAGCATTCCCAGGTGTGGCTCAAACCAGATTAAAATGTAATTGGGAAATATTTCACAAACTAAATCAAAATACAAAAACATAGATATTATTACACTTTAAAATGAAAGCAATATGCAGTCTATAGGGATTTTTATGTATGGGTTAGTGGTCCACATTTCTGTTTAAAAGCTTTTCCCTGATGAAAGAGTAGATCCAGATCAAATAAAATCAAATAAAAATAAAAGGCTGATCTTCAGGTCAAAAGACCAGAAACATAGATCTGCCTACTCATTTAGGTTTTCTATCATTTAAAAAAATTCCTAATTATTTTTTTTCAGTTGAGCATTAAAATTTATTTGTGGTTTAGAGAAACAACTTTTAGTAGCAAGCATATTTTCTAAAATTTATAAAACTGATGTGAATGCAATATTTTCTTTTTTTTTGTTTGTTACATATTCAAACCTCCTTCTGTTTGCAGATAATAATTCTGTTTTCATTCTCCCCCCCATTTATTTATTTATTTTTAGTTTTCAATATTCACTTCTATAAGTTTTAAATTTTCTTCCTCTCAGTCCCCCCCAAAGATGGCATGTAATCTGATATAGGCTTTACACATACATTCCTATTAAGCACATTTTCATGTTAGTCATGTTGCACAGAAGAATTATAATGAATGGGAGAAACCATGAAAAAGAAAAAAACCAAACCAAACCAAACCAAACAAAAAAGAAAATAGTCTGCTTCTCTCCCCATTCTGACTCCATAGTTCTATTTCTTAATGTGGATGGCATTTTCCATAGTGAATCCTTTGGAATTATTTTAGGTCCTGAGAAGGGCTAAGTCTCTCATAATCAATCATCGCACACTGTGGCTATTACTGTATACAATATTCTCCTGGTTCTGCTCCCCTCACTCATCATCAATTCATATAAGTCTTTCCAGGTTTTTCTGAAGTCTGCCTATTTCTAATTATTTTTTTTAAATTTAAATAAAATCATTTAACAAGCACTTAGTATGAACTATACATGGTTAGTGTATATTGCATATCATGCTAGATGCTAGGGATAGAAATATCAAAGAAAAAAAAAAAATCCCTGTCCTTAAGACTAAGGAGAAAAAAAAAAAAAATATAGCCCATGATAGACAGATAATGGAGCTTTAATCCAGGGCTAGGCAAAGCTTAAAGACTGTGAATAGAGTAAGGAGCAGCTAGTGGCACAATGGATGGACTGTTGGACTTAGAGCCAGCAAGATTCTTCTTCCTGAGTTAAATCTAACCTCAGACACTTAATAGCTGTGTGACCCAGATGTTTGCCTCTGTTAATCTGTTTGCCTCAGTTTCCTTATCTGTTAAATGGGAATAATAATAGCATCTACTTCCCAGGGTTGTTTGAAAACCAGAAAAGATATTTATAAACTACTTAGCATAATGCCCGGTGCATAAAAGACACTATATAAGTGTTAGCTAGTATTATTATTTTTAGAGTCATAGGGCACTGGATTGTTGCAGCCTTTCCAGTCCCAGTGGTAATATCAATTTGATTGTTGTTCCCTGAGCAAGGAATGGAAAACAAAGGTGGTAGGGGTGGAGGGGAAACATATGCAGGAGGTCAGATGGTAAGATGATGCCATGGTCCATTCCAGTGGGGTTCTATCTCTATTTGATAAATCTTATTTCTCAGTACATGGTGGTAATTGTCTTGTACATTTTGTAAATCTTTAAAAACTATATGAATGTTACTTATAATTGCTGCCATTACTGTTTTTCATGTCCCTTCATATCAGAATTATGTTTTTAAATATTCTAACACTGGAGTAGGTTCATCTGACCTTTTGGTGTTCCATGTAGCTCAAGATTATGAAACTATTGATCAAGATCATTCTTCCATCAGACATTTATGATCTTTGTCCATACTGGCAAATGGAACCCTATCTAACCCTATAGGTCTTATCCATAGGTCACTCATTTGGGCCACCTGTCCTGAACATAGCCAACATCCAAGAAGTAAATAAGAAAAAGACCTCTGAGTTATCAGAAAAGATACCCAAAGTGCCTGCCCCCCAAACTCAGGCCACACGATTCTAACAAGCTTGTTTGTCTGGTTTCCAAGTCCACAGAAGATTAGAAGCAGCAGATTATAGTGGGGAGGGGCCACTGGATGCAGGCATAAAGACTGCAGCCAGCTGGGGACAGCTTGAAAAGCCTGACCTTAAGCAATCCAAGGGGATGCCTCGAAGAATGATATCTTTTGCATTAAAGAACAAAAACAAAAGGCATCTCTAGATCTCAAAAAGCATAGTAGATGGGGACAATTTAGTGTAGGGGTAAGTAGCTCCTTGAAAGGCCTCATTCTATTGTTGTTGTTTAGATGTTTTCAGTTGTATCTGACTCTTCATGACCCCATTTTGGATTTTCTTGGCAAATATACTGGAGTGTTTTGCCATTTCCTTCTCCAGCTCATTTTACAGAGGAGGAAATGGAAGCAAACAGGGTTAAATGACTTGTGCAGAGTCATATAACTAATAAGTATTTGAGACTGCATTTGAACTCAAGTCTTCCTGACTCCAGAACTCCTGGACTTCCTGGGACTTCCTTCTTCCAAGGACTTCCTGACTCTTCTCTACTGTACCACATAGCTACTCATCATTCTATTATACTATAATTATAGAATCAAAGGATATCAAATGGGAAGGGATCTTAAAGATGATTTTACAGGTGATAATAGCAGCTGTCATTTATGTAGTGCTTTTAGGTTTATAAAATATTTTGCCCAAGTCAGTCCTGCAACATAAATGATGTAAGTAGTCGCCATTTTAAAGATGGGTAAAAGGAAGATCGGACAGCTAGGAGATGCAGTTGATAGAGCGTTGGTCCTGGAGTCAGGAAGACCTGAGCTCAAATCTGGCCTCAGACACTTATCAGCTGTGAGACCCTGGGCAAGTCACTTAACCCTGCTTGCCTCAGTTTCCTCATCTGCAAAATGAGTTGGGGAAGGAAATGGCAAACCACTGCAGTATCTTTGTCAAGAAAACCCCAAAGGGGTCATGAGGAGTTGGAAATGACTGAAAAATGGCTAACAACAACACAAGGAAAGTTATAGATCTAGTCGGTGACAGAAGCAGGACTCAAATAAGTTCTTTTGAGTTCAGATTCATTGCTCTTTCTACCACACTACAACTGTTGCCCATAATTAGACCCTGAGCCATCATCATTGTCCTCATAGCTAGCATTTATATAATGTTTTACAGTCAACAAAACACTTTATCTCATTTAATCCTTGCAACCACCCTGGGAGGTAGGTGCTGTTATTATCCTCACTTTACAGATGAGGAAACTGAGGCAGGATGAAGTTAAGTGACATGCCTAGGGGCCCCGGCTAGGAAGCGTCTGACTTCTTTACTCCTGGTCTAGTGCGCTATCCACTGTGACTACCTGCCTGTCTGGAGCACCTTCAGGTGATAAATAGGTATGTTTGTTCAGTACACTCTGCTCATGAAGCCAGTGCAATGTAGAATCCACTCAGAAAAATTCTGTTTGTCCAGGGAATGGTGGGCTTTGGAATCAGGAGCTGTAGGCTCTAATGCCAGATCTAGCACTTGTCTGATCTTGGGCAAATCATGTAACCTCAGCTCTTTCACCTTAGAATGGGACTTTGCTGTTGTTAAGTCACTGGGCTGACCTAGTCCAAGGACCTAGAAGGCCACATGTGGCCTCGATGCCCCAGATTCCCCACTGTTTTTCTAAGGCGCGCCCTCAGCAAAAAAACAAACAAAAACAAAACTGGAGATCTTGGAAGCAACGAAGCTTTCCATTCTGGTTAATAAAAAGAACAAAAAAAGTTCTGTCACTTAAAGGGTTAAGCTTCAGCCAAAGAAATGAGCCTTACCTTGCTAGTAATTTGTTTTGACTTTTTTAGAATTGGGTTCATAGTTGGTGGTTGTCTGAAACTGAAACACAAAGATGAGGGGGTGGGTTAAGTGTCTCATGAATTCTATCATTTTAGGCAGGTTAAGCTGTAAAACCAAGAGGGTTTTGTCTCCCCTCCCCTCCCCTCCTCTCCCTTCCTCTCCTCTCCTTTATTTTATGTGTGTGTTTGGGGGAGTGGGAGAGGAGTGGGGCAATTTGCCTTGTCTTATCTCTTTAAGAGAAAGGTAAAATTTGGTGTCTAGCTGAAATCTTGGGTTTGCAGTTCCTTACCAGTTCGTAAGGGATTGGAAGAGGTGGGGAACTAGGGCTATGGAGCACTGCATAACATCAGACCTTTTCCAATGTTGGTTAGTTTGGATGAATCAGTTTTCCCCCCTCCTTTTTATTATTTATCATAAGGGATTGCTCTCTGGGAAGAAGAGGGGAGACAGAATGGGAAATATAGGTGACATAAAACCAAAAGATATTAAAAACAATTTTGAAAAGAGATTTAGAGAGCTTTTAGGCAGAAAACATGAAAGACACCTGAAGGAAGGGGGTTAGAAAGGACAGAGTTCTAGGAGTAAGACCTTTGAGGAAATGAAGATTTAAGAGGTGAAGGGTTAAGTGATTGCAAGAGGTAGGTAGTGTGGGGCAGCTAGGTGGTGCAGTGAATAGAACACTGGCCCTGGAGTCAGGAGGACCTGAGTTCAAATCTGACCTCAGACACACAACACAAAAAAACTAGCCATGTAACCTTGGGCAAGTCACTTAACCCCAATTGCCCTCCAAAATTCAAAAAAAGAAAAAAAGAAAATGAAGGACAAACATCATCACCTAGCACATAGTAGGTGCTCAATAAATGTTTGTTGCTTTATTATTTAGAGGGATAGAGTTAATTATATAACTAAAAGCAGTAGAGTGACTTTATGTGTGGTTATTTTCCTGAGTTGGGGTATAATGATTTTTCCTGTTGTTTCCATTTGCTAAAGTCTTATATGTTGCCTTATTTAATTTATAATGTGAACCAATTTTAGAGGGACTGTGCAGCACCCCATACCTTTTGCCTTTACTGCACCTCAGCTACCCAGAGGCACATGCCTTGTAAAGGGAGACATAACTTGAATATACAACTGTTGGGAGTCATTGGAAAGTGGGCCAGTCAAAACAGAAAGCGGCAGGCCCTTTTATTTGACATGTTCAAGGGGAGACTTTGAGGTTTAGCTGGGAACACAGAGGGGTTGGCAAGGAAGAGTTATAAAGCATCCTCCTTCCACGCTGGAGTTGCACACTCACTTCCTCGATGTTATCTGGGGCTAAGACCGATTCCTTCAAAATCGGATGGGAAACAACAGAAAATGGATGTGACCGGGGTCAACCCCCAGAGATCTTATGGCAGAATGATTTTGAGGTTATTCAAAGGAAAAGGAAAGGAAGGAAGAAGGGAATATATAGCACCTACTGTGTACTAGGAACTATGACAAGTGTTGTTTTTTTTTTCAGATATAATCTCATTTGATCTTTACACAACCTGAAAGGTAGATGCTATTATTATCTCCATTTTATAGTTGAAGAAACTGAGGCAAACAGAGGTTAAATGGCTTGCCCAGGTTCACACAGCTAGCAAGAGGTACTAGCTCATATTTGAACTCAAGTGTTTCTGTCTCCAGGCACAGACTTCTACTCACTTCCACATTAGCTGCCTCTTGGTAGCAGGAAGTAGTCTCTCATGGCCTTGTGAAAGGCTGTTCCTAAACCTTGCTACATGGTTATGTCAAGTTCTGGCTGAGAGCCCTGGTTCCAGCTTCACGTGGAGTTACAGGGAGGCTTACACAGGCCAGGCGTTTTATAGGGAGGTATAGCATGCTGCTCAGGTGAGTCTGATTGGTTGTCTACTTCTCAGATCATAGACAAGAAGGCACTGATTAGCTAGGAAACTGGAAGTATCTAGCTTGGAAGGTTTTAAGGCATAAAAGATTCCAGAAAGGGGAGGTTCCAGAAATAGGGCAGAGCAGGTGGGAGGGGTGAGGACATAGATGATCTAGATGGAGAAAAGCTAGTCTGTACTGAGATTTGTAGATAACTTACTGATAAGGGTGAGGTACCTCCCTGGGGTTTTTATTTTTTGTGTTGGTCCAGAGTTTTGATTGCTTAGAGGCTCAGAATAGTGGTTCCCAAGCATTTTTTGCTCACAGCACAGTATTCTTTGCCCTGAGGAATCATGGAGTAGTGATCATTAAGTTTAGCCACTAAGAAAGGCTGCCAGGCACTGGGGCCTCTAGACCCATTACCTGGATCTTGGGATTCTCTGAGTGACCTTCCTCACCCCTCCCCTGTCACCCCATCCTTAATTTCCCCAGGACTTGCATTGGGTAATTTGCCTCAGAAGATAGAGTTGCTCTTGTGACCTTCAGACATGAAGCTGGAAACACCAAGCAGCCAACTGCAGCTGGGGTGGGGGTTGGGGAGGGTAGAGGTCCTGGGGTGTGGGGAGGCATTTCACAGAGCTTGTGGCACTCATGTGCTGTGGTTTGAAAGTGATAAAGTGCTGGCCTTTATTGTAACTTTCACATTAGAGAGCTGTCTTTGGGCGCTGATAGTATAAGGAACTGTAAGATGTCTGGACTTTGAGGTTACCTCTTCATCTGCTATCCCATCCTGCCTCTCCCTAGCATCATGAGGAAAGAGCCAACCATCTAATGGATTTTTGTTCTTTCCTAGTATTTCTTCACTTAGCATCTGACCTTCTGTCTTTACTTCACATAACTTCCCACACAACACCCTCTCCCCCATCTTTCAACAAAGAACACACTTGAATATATACAGGCACATTCATAGATTGGTTCTCAATTTGTAGTTTTAGTAGAGTCTGACTTAAAGATACCTCTGATATCTTTATATATCTTTATAAAGATGTCAGTAGTATCAAAGTCAGAAATGGAGGTCACTCATCTGTACATGGGGATCCTCGAGGTCTGAATATTGATTGAATTTTAAAATGTATTATTATCAACGTTTTATTGTAATTTTATTTGGTTTGTTAAACATTTTCCAATTACATTTTAATCTGGTTTAGGTCTCCTTCTGCAGTAGTGTGGGTCAATAAAAGCCATGGGAATGATCCCCATCTCCCATGTGTAGTGAGTGATATCCATCTCAGTAGACCCCGGTATCCTAGCAAGGAATTGAAATAGTTGAATCGTTTCTCTCTGCCCAATTCCAGGGCACACCTGGAGATCCGGTGACAGTCTGTGCTGTGGCATGGGTTTGGGAAGGGACTTATTTATCACCGAGCTAAAATTAAGATCCCAGTTTTTACATGTTGTTTAGGGACAGCAGCTGATGAAGGTCTGTGTTGACACAGAACTCTAAGTGCCTCTGGTTTCAGCTATAATAAGTGGGCTAGAGTGTATGACCATTATCAGTTTTTTTTGGCATTGTAAATGGGTGCCATTTGACTGAGGCAAAATAAGAAGTCATGTGCTCCCCCTATGCCTCAAATTGAAGCTTTCTTCAGTTGAGACAACTTCCTTTGTTCATCGACATGATTGTTCCAGTGGTGTACACATCAGTGTTTTCCTAGCTCCAGCCAGGAAATGGGGACCAGCATGGAAAATGTCATTGTCATGAGTGAGCTGACCACTTGTCCTAGAGTGTCTGGGATCTGTTGAATGTCTGAGATAGTAAGCTTCGTCTCAGCAAAGCCTCTGTCTGGGGTGCTAAATGTAGCAGGCTTTGCCTTTTGCCTCTTGCCCTGCTGCCTATATCTCTGCTTGCTATCAGCAAGTCCCATGGCCTCACCCCTATCCCTGGTTTTAACATGATCCTTTACATCTCTTGCTCAAATACTTGGGCTCACCCTTTCATTTCCCCCCCTGGTTGAAATATTAAAACCATTCCAAGTGCTGAGAGCAGGTCACTGTGATGTGACAGGCCTAATACGATGCTAGAATGTTTTGGAAAGGAGATTTAGAGCTGGAAGGACCATTAGAGGTCATCTAGTCCTACCCCCATATTTTCCAGATGAGGAAACTGAGGCTTGATAAGATTATATTATTTGTGCAATACTGGTAGCAATGGGAAGAGACAGAATTTGAATTCAGATTCTCTGAATCAGGGTACAGAAGATGGATGGTATGAGGTCATCTGTATTGGATAATAGCATCACATATCCTAGAATCTTATAGCTGGAAGGGAGTTTATGGGAAAGAACTGAGGGTGCTTAGCTATCTGTATCAGGGAATAGCCTTCTCCATCTTGGGTGGGTCTGTTTCTTCTCCCTTGTGTAATCCTGTATTTTACCTTTTCAGAATTGGAAGGGACTGGTGACCAAACCTAGCTCCTCATTCCACAGATGAAGAAACTGAGCCTCTCTCCATTACTCTAGGTTGCCTCCCAAGTGGCAAGTTCGTTGAATCACAGCATTGGAGAACTGGAAGGGACTTCTAGGTCATCTTAAAGAAGCAATCCCTATGATAAAGTACTGGGCAAGTGGGCCTTCAACTTCTGCTTGAAGACCTCTAAGAAGTCGAAACAGATTACCTTTCTAAGCTGCCCCTTCCACTTTTAGAGGGCTCTAATTGTTAGGACAGCTAAGTGATGATAAGTTAGGACAGCTAAGTGATATAGTCAGAAAGAATGGAGTTCAAATCTAGCTTTAGATATTTATTAATTTTGTGACCCTGGGTAAGTCACTTAACCTTGTTTACCTCAGTTTTCTCATCTGTAAAACGAACTGGAGAAGGAAAGGGCAAATCACTCCAGTATCTTTACCAAGAAAAACCCTAAGGGAGTCACAGAGTCAGACATGACTGAAACGACTGAACGACAATGAAATTGTCTGATATTGAGTCTAAATTTGCCTTTTTTTCTACCTCAAAGTTAATTCTTGATATCTAATTTCCCTTCTTAGACTTCATTTTGATTTTTTCCATGATTTACTAATATCCCATTGATTTTTTGTGCTACCTTTACTGGGGCTGTACTACCCAACTCTGATCTTGATGTCACAGTCAGTCAATAAACATTTAGTAAGTACCCACTGTATACTAGACACTGTGCTAAGCCCTACAGAGACAAAGAAAGTCAAAAGATAGTCTCTGTACCTCACTGTCTAATGGAAAACAAACTTAACAAGGATGCCTAGTTCATACTTGGATAGGGCTTATCAAGAAAATACCATTCATTGCCAGTTTTGTTCTTCTAATTTATGTCTGATAATTTATGTTGATAATGTCAGTGTAGGATGATCTTCTGGCAAAAAAATTTTTAACCTGCCTAATAATTGTGTGGCCTCAAATTTCTTTCTAATAAATATTATTATGGAAGGGGTAGAAGTTAATCAATGTAGTAACAAGATCATCAAGGGGCCTTCAACTGATAGGCTTGATTTGGATCAAATACCATGGATGGGTTAGCTGTCTCCGGAGTCACATCTCCTAGAATGTGATTCAGAGATAGCTTGCTGAGGAGATGAAAGCACCTCTCTAGATGCTATCTGGAAGCAGCTAAGCAATAAACATAAGACTAGAACCAAGAAGAGACCTCAAAGGTCAGCTAGTGCTACTCAGATGAGGCCCAGGGAGATGAGATTTGTCCAGGGTCACACCTGCAGTTATCTCCAGAGACAGAATTAGAACCCAGGTCATTCATTCAAGAGACAGAATTGGCTCCCAGGTCATCTATCTTTAGAGTCATCGCTCTTGCCATTGTACCATATTACCTTCCTAATCTGTAAAATTGGGAATAAGATCCTATTAGAAAATTATGTTGCTGTGACAAGCACAAAGATCTTCATAGAGTCTAGAACAAAAATAATTGGCAGCTGATAGACATGAGTATCCTGGTTCCTGTAAAATTGTACCTTGTAGTAGATCAGGGACCAAAAAGAGGGTCTAATGTGGCCAAGGTGAATTCTTCCTCAAGATCCGTCAATGTTTTTTGCTTTGATTCTTATGCTTATGTAATTTTTGCCAAAATAGTACCTGGGACCTCCTTACCCTGAAACATCCATCTATGTCTACAACTCTTCCACCTGGAATATATATCCCTCAGCAAAGTCTGCCCCCTTCTCCCATTGGTGAGTTCTTCCTGGAACTTTAATTTTGTTGAGTGGCCCAAGTCATTCTTGAGTCCCCTCCCACCCTTGTTTCCAACTTCTGAACTTCAAAACCATGGCCTCATCTCCCTCCTCTCCAAACCCCTCCCTTTTCAAGTTGTTTCTCCCCATTGGAACTTGAGATCAAGGACTTTTTCTTTCTTTTTTTTTCTTTCTCCTTTTTGTGTCATAAGTACTTAGTACAGTTTGTGGCACATAGTAAGTACTTAATAAAGACTTTTTTCCAGGTGTCTAGATAATTATAAACCAAATATATAGAGTGCTTTAGTGTTTATAAGTTGCTTTTCTCATGACAGCCTTGAGAAGTACTAGTATTATTATTATTTCCATTTTGCAGATGTGAGAACAGATTCTAAATGAGGGCTTACTCAAAAGTCACAGTATGTACTAAGGCCGAGAGCCAAACCTTCATCTCTCCTGATGCCTCATCTGTTCTTCTCTCCACTGTACTACAATATCACTACCAGAAAAAAAGTTTTATAAGTAGTATCAAAACCATCTGAAAAGTCTAGGTCTCCATTTTGGGGGGAGGGGAAGGAGGAAAGGGAAGGGTTCTTTTTATTTATTTATTTGCTTTTTGGAGGGGGGAAGGTAGGGCAATTGGGGTTAAATGACTTGCCCAAGGTCACATGGCTAGTAAGTGTTAAGTGTTTGAGGTCACATATGAACTCAGGTCCTCCTGACTCCAGGGCCAATGCTCTACTCACTGTGCCACCTAGCCACCCCTAGGGAAGGGTTCTTAACCTGTGATCTCATTGGTTGAAAATTTCTAGTGTGGAAACTACCTCCATGCAGATTTGTAGCTCCTATAATTTATGAGAATTAGTTGCAGTGGTTAGGATGATTGGCAGATGAATCAATGTTCACCATCCTATTCTCCTTCACTCCAATAGTGTGTCTCATAAGCAGGATTTGATTCTAGGTTTATCTGACTCTAAGACCAACCTTCTGTTGACAATATTATGTTTCATCTCATCCTAAGTGAATAAGAAAGACGGCATTTTGTAAGAGAGTGTGTAGAATTTGACGCCAAGAAAACCAGGGTTTGAATTCTACCTCGGATATTTACTAGCTCTGAACCCAGAGTTTCCTCATCTGTAAAATGAGACAGTTGGACTTAATGATCTCTAGGATTCCTTCCAACTCCAGTCAACAAGAAGTCAGTAAATATTTATTAAATACTTGCCATGTGCCAGGAACTGTGCTGTTGTTGTTGTTCAATCGTGTCCAACTCTTCATGACCCCATTTGGAGTTTTCTTGGCGAAGATACTGAAGTGGTTCACCGTTTTCTTCTCCAACTCATTTTACAGAGGAGGAAACTGAGTCAAACAGGGTCACATAGCTAGTAAATGTCTGAGGCCAGATTTGAACTCAGGACGATGAGTCTTCCTAACTCTAAGACTGACTGGGTATACAAATATAATCTGAAAGAAAGACAGTTCCTACCTTCAAGCAGCTTATATTTAAATGGGGGAAGATATGTAAATTTAGGATCCCATAAAATTGGCATTCTGGCTTATAAATCAGTTTCTTATGAATAGGGCTAACATGAATTAGCTTCTCAAAGTCTAGTTATCTCTGAGAAGACTAATAAAATTTGAATTTCTAGTGATAAAGGTATAGAAGCAGGGAGGGATAATGGAAGATGTGTTAGGAAATCAGAAGACCTTTTTTCTGCTACTTGTCAGCCCATGGGCCTTTGGGCAAATCACTTCACAACCAAGCCTTTGTTTCTTCCTCTGTTAAATGCAAATTAGTTGAAATCCAGCTTCTGGACACTTACTAGCTGTGTGATCCAGGGCAAGTCACTTCACCCTATTTTCCTCAGTTTCCTCATCTGTAAAATGAACTGAAGAAAGAAATAACAAACTACTCTAGTATCTCTGCCAAGAAAACTCCAAATGGGGTCATGAAGAGTAAGAACAACAATGAATAACACTTATGCTGACCTAAATTACTGAGATGCTATTAGAATCACACAAGATAATGTATGTGCACAACCTTAAAGGTATGGCCTTTTTTTCTAACTTTACTATAATAACAAACAGAATTGTGATAATTTAATTCCATATGACCCATACACAAGATACCCCAAATCTTAGAGACTCCAGTGCTGAAATCTCTATAACATCTTCATACAGTCTTTGCCTGAATCTTTCCAAGGACAGAAAGCTCATTCTCTTGCAAATCAAAAATTGTTGGAATTTTTGTCCCAATTGTTGGAAAACTCTTCCATATACATTACAAAGTCAAAGCCTTCCTTTCAGTAGATTCTATTCAGTGGTCCTATTTTGGAACTATATATCATAAGACTAATTTTCTATATGACTGCCCTTCAAATACTTGAAGGTAGAGCTGATATTGAGGGGGGGGGGAACTAGGTGGCAAAGTGGATAAAGTGCTGGCCTTAGAGTCAGGAGGACCTAAGTTCAAATCCAGCTTCAGATACTAGCTGTGACTCTGGGCAAATCACTTAACCTTTTTTACCTCAGTTTCCTCCTCTGTACAATGAGCTGGAGAAGAAAATGGCAAACCATTTCAGTATCTTTGCTAAGAAAACTCCAAATGGTGTCACAAAGACTCAGACACGACTAATCCACTAAACAACAACAACCAAAAATGCTTACATTGGTTCTAAATTTTCAAGTTATAGATATTTCTAGTAACTGTAGAATGAACAATCCCAAACAATACTTTCTTTTGTCCATTTCCATGTTCCTTTAGTAAAGACTTAACCTGTATGGTTTTTTCATTGTTAACAAAGGGACAGCTGAACTGACCTAGAGCTGAATTCTTGACATCTAACTGTGTCTTGTCACCCAGTAGTAAGAGGAGAGAACACTCATTTTGTACAAGTTACCACTTCTCAGGTCCTCAGCTTCCTAGTCCATGATTCAGGGGCTGGACTGTGTAACTCCAGAGGTTGAGACCTTCTAGCTCTCTACATTCCATGAGTCTGTTATTCTATAATTCTTCTCATTCTTCTCATTTCAAACATTAGATCTATCTAATCCCTGGGCCATCATTTAACCTCAAACATTACAAAAATAGACCTAGGGACAGAAGAAGAAAAGGGGGTGGAGGCAACGTCTGTGTGACAGCATCCTTCTTGCCCTGCTGGGTCAAAAAACTGATTTCTCTGTTTGAGAATTTCATAATACAGATTGTATTTTTGCAGATGGAGAATAGACTTTCAGCAGTGCATTAATTGTGACAAAATTCTGCCACCAGTTGAGTATGTGGCTATCCTGGAGAATCACAGTAATAACAATATTTGTATCATGTTTTAAGTTTTACAAAGTCCTTTATATAGATTCTCTCATTTGTTTCTTTATCCCCATTTTACAGATGAGGAAACCAAGACTGAGAGAGGTTAAGTGACTTATACAAAGATGCTTGTAAAGGGATGTGGGGAGATTTGAACAGATTCATCCTCACTATAAATCCAGGACACTTTATCTACTATTCCCAGCTGGCTTTTTACTTCATAATACAGGGATTTCTACATGCATGACACATACCAATGTCATTCGTTTATATTGTACAGTTTTCCAGGCATGAGGATATACACATGGTTGTACAGAAAATAGTCATTTTTGTCATTGTTCTCTTTTCAAAAAGCACAGAATTATTAGAGTTTTAAGCTCTAAGATGTAAGGGAGAATTGAGAAACTTTGGAGGTTCAGAGGTGGGACCAAAAGATGGTTAGGAGTTAATTATTAAAACAAATGAAGACCATGTCATTATCTCAAAGATCAGACCCAGAGTGTAAGGAAAACGTGGATGAATATGTAAAAAGGGTATGATCCATACCAGATTTGGGGGGAGTATGTTTTTGTACTTACTACTCTTACTATACCATCTTATAAAATACCGTTTTCTAAAAACTCATGAATTATAGCTGTCAATAGGGTACATATCAATGGGGGCTTGTGTCACAGTTATAGAAACCACTCTTTAAATAACTCTTTAGAGTTATCCCTAGAACTCTAGGGGAGAAGTAGGCAACTGTCCTTTGGGACCTAACTTGCCTATTTGAGTGGATGTTGGTATAATGAACTTTGGAGTATGTGCCAAATATACTATGAAAAAAATGGAGGGAGGTGATATCGGGAAATAGTTGTCACAGTGAATACTTTAGAAGCAATATGGAGTTGGTGCTTGTTGTAGCCTTATAAGGAAGTAATTATAAAAATTTTTTTAAACATCATTTAATTTTTATTGGTCTTGTGAGACAATTATGATATCCCCCTTGATTATCTAGTTGTCTGTTATGTTGTAGAGGTAATTTTCTTCAATTAATAATAATCAAGCTAAGTACTTGTGTTTCTATAATAGTATCTCTTTAAGGAAGTGAAAACTCTTAAATTAAAAAAAAGGTTATTTTTGTTTTCACATAACTTTTATTTCTGATTATTTCTCTTCACTCTCACTTTACCTTGACACTGCTAGCACTCCCGCTCTGAAGCACTGCTGTCCTAATTGGGGGGCACCCAGTATGTTGTCATCCCCAGCAATTAGACTATACTTTACCCTGGTCATCTTGCTGCCATGCTGGGGACTGTTGTTGATATTCAGTCATTTCAGTTGCATCCAATTCTTTGTTACCCCATTTGGGTTTTTTTTTCTTTTGTCTTTTTGGAGGCAATTGGGGGTAAGTGACTTGCCCAAGGTTGCACAGCTAGTAAGTGTTAAGTGTTTGAGGCTGGATTTGAACTCAGGTCCTCCTGACTCCAGGGCTGGTGCTCTATTCTCTGTGCCACCTAGCTGCCCCATTTGGGGTTTCTTTGACAGAGAAACTGTAGTGGTTTATCATTTCCTTCTTTAGCTAGCTTTGCAAATGAGGAAACTGAAGCAAGCAGGGTTAAGTGACTTGCCCAGAGTCACATAGTAAGTAAGAGTAAGTATCTGAGGTCACATTTAAACTCAGGTCCTTCTGACTCCAGGACACCCAGCTGCCTTAGGGCCCATCTTACCTGCTCTTTCCTTTTGTCTCTTGCTTTAGGAAAGGTAATCAAATCAGTACCACCTCTTACCTGGAAAGGGTCAGTTAATTCAATTGCCCTATGACTCCATCCCACCATCCCTTGACTTTCCAGATGAAAATACCTTTCTCTAGTCATTCATTCCTCTATGTGTCATCTTTCCTTGGGGCAGAGATGGTCTCTTTTTAAAATTTCTACCCCTAGGTTGGCACATGGCAAACAATAAGTGATTTATCATTCACTCATTCATTTCATTCATTCATTCATTCATTCATTCACCATCTAGGGGTATGCTAGAGAACTAATTGCTAAATTTTCAGGGTGAACACTACTACTTCCTCAGAAATCTGCCAATCGGGGCTTGCTTTGTTTTATTGATTATCTCTATTTAAGAAAGTGCTAATAAAGAAGATTACATTTCTGAGTGTCTGCATTTCCCTCTCCCTCTCTTAGAGCTTGTTGTTAAACGTTGACCAGCATAGCCCACCCAGTATTGCCCATAAACATTGCTTGAGCTCAGCAGGATTGTAGTGGAAGGTACAAGGAATGAAGTCAACACCAGACTGGATGCCTGATAACTGAAGACTAATAACAATAATAAATAAATAGTAGTAACAATAACAATAACTGGCCTTTATATGGCACTTTAAGATTTACAAAATGTTTTACACTTATTATCTTATTTGGGCCTCATAATATTCCTGGAATCATCCCATTTAAGAAAGAATGAGAAGGAAAAAATTATCAATTTAGTAAAACAAACTAATACATCTACCTGACTGAGAGCACATGCAGTAGTCCTCACCTCCACAATGAAGGGAGGTGTGTTTTTCCAACTCTTTTGAGTTTAGTCATTATTAATTATAGAAGTTTCAGTTTTTGCTGTTGTTTGCTGTTTTGAAAAGTCTTTATTATGAACACTATTACTATTCCTTTTTCTAGATAGAAAAACTGAGGCCCAGAGAACGACTTCCTTCTCAAGGTCATGCAGTGAGATGGGGAATAGGCTGAGCTTGGAATAGAGCTCAGATCTTCTGACTGGCAAACCAGAAGATCTTTCCACTGGCCCCTTGTGCCTTCCCCTTAATAGGCTAACAGGAAATGGTGAGAGAGTGCTGATGAGATTAACACTGCTGGAACACAGCAGTAAAAACTGGACCAACTGGCCAGTTGGAGCTCACCAGTGAATAACAGGAACTTTTATCATCCTTTCCATCAGAGAACCTTTATTTAAACCCCCTTGACTAACTCACTGGGCAAGTTGGCTTGGGCTGCCTCATCACATGGCCCTGGAACCTGGCAGTTAAATTTAGTCGCTCACCTCGGCAAGCTCCTCGATTGAGATGTTTACAAGATATATCTGATACTATATATCAGAGATATACCAGAGTCAGGGATTGTCATTCCTGAAACAAGAGGTTTTCAGGGAAAGTGAAAGGCCTCCAGTGGGTTCTACGAGCTGAAATGGACACCTGCTGCTGTCAGTCTCAACCTGGAAGTCTCATTCTACATGCTTGGCTGATGCAGAAACACAGGCCTGAGCAGCTCACATAAGTCAGCAAGAGCCAAGATGCTGAAATAGGACAGACTGGACCATGTATAACTCAGACTGATGGGGAGCATGTTAACTGAAGGACAAATAGAATTTTACTTACTCACTTTGAAAAGAGCTCTGACAAAGAACCACACAGATAAAGCTGGAAGGGACCCCAGCAGGCATATAGTCATTTTAAGCCTTTTAGTCATTCTGTCATTTTACAAATGATGAAACTAAGTTCTAGAGAGAACTGAGTGATGTTCCCAAGGTCATTCAGGTAACATTAGTAGAGCTGGAATTTGAACCCAGGCCCTTTGATTCCAGGGGCAACTAGGTAGTACATTGGATAGAGCTCTGGGCCTCAAGTCAGGAAGACTAATCTTCCTGAGGTCAAATCTGGCTTCAGACACTTAACTGTGTGACCCTGGGCAAGTCACTTAGCCCTGTTTGCCTCAGTTTCTTCATCTGTAAAATGAGCTGGAGAAAAAAATGACAAACCACTCCAGTGTCTTTGCTAAGAAAACTCCAAATCGTGTCACTAAGAGTCAGACATGACTGAAAAATGACTGAACAACAATTCCAACAATTCCAAATCCTTTATTCTTTTCATTGTACCATTGTGTTCTCTATCTCTATTATCGTGGTAGATGGGAGCCCCCTCAGCCACATTTTGGGGCTGTTACACACAACGCACATAGAAATAGTGTGGTTTATGGGTTTATATAGGGCAGGCAGTGCCAAACCACAGCTGGGAACAAGACCTCCAAAGTGTTTGATTTTAAAATCTAACTTTGCTGGTTTCCTTCCAGTCTCAGCTAAGATCCCACCTTCTACATCAAGTCTATCCCAATCGCTCTTCTTTCTATTATTTCCCATTTTTCCTGAAAACAACTTATTTGTACATATTTGTTTGCTTGTTGTCTCCCCTATTAGATTGTGAGTTCCTCAAGGGCAAAGACTGTCTTTTCCCTCTTTTTGCATTCCCACAGTGCCTGGTACACAGTAGGCACTTAATAGAAGTTTATTTTCTGACCGACTAAAATATTGCTTTCTGGAAAATCTGTGAGGCTAACATTTCTTCCAGAAAAGCTGAACTGGTTCATGCCGAAGAGCCTGGTCATTTTGACTGCAATTTTCAAATCAAAGAAGATATTCCTCAAGGCACCACCAGCACCACGCTTCTCCCATTCCCTTCCCCCACTGACTGATAACTTAGTTCACATACTTTGTTCTATTTGTTGGGAATGTGACTGTGTAGGGCGGTAAGGGTACTAAGTCCAATTTGCCAAGAGCTTAATCTTCAGCTATAGCTGAAATGTAATGTGCCTGGTAAATTACGTCTGTTAAACTTTTTACAAGATCTTTCTTGCACTGACTGCTCCACGATGCCACTGCATGGCTCAGGAAGACAAGAGCCCTGCATACCTGGATGAAGGTGGGGGATGCAATCTTGGCCCACAGGAAAGCAGTCAGACAGAGTCTGCCTGAATGACAGATTCACATAAACATGTTTAAGCATCAACACACCCACACAGGTATCTGTCCTTTCACCTAAGATAATAGTGGTGTGTGTGTGTGTGTGTGTGTGTGTGTGTGTGCGCACGCTCGCATGCCAGCGCTAGGACTTCAAGGGTCAAAAACTAGGCCCTGGGTGGGGACTATTACTTTAACTCTCCTTAAATTGGAAATTGAGGGATGTATAGTTTATCACACATAGCTTTCTTGGAGTGTTAATGAAAGGAGGGGCCAGAAAAGAAATGCAGACATTTGAAAGCAAGGATAGGACATCCATGGCTTTGAATTCACTTATGGGTACCTGAAGCCATTGTTGGTATCTGTGCCTCCCCACCATTTTCTTGTCTTTTTTTCTTTACTCTTTTTCTCTTCTTTCCTTCTCTCTGTCTCTCTCTCTCCTCCCTTTCCCTCCCCCTCTCTCTTTTTCTCTCCTTTCTCTCTCCTTCTCCTCCCCCTTTCTCTCCCCCATCTCTCTCTCTCTGTCTCTCTCTTTCTCTCTCTCTCACTTTCTCTCTGTCTATCTCTTTCCCTCCCCCCTCTCTTTTTTCTCTCCTTTCTCTCTTCCCCCTTCTTTTTCTTTTTTTTTTTTTAATGTTCTTTCCCCCATGTTGTCCATCCTATGATTCAGTTTTACTGGTAAGTACGTGGTCATTGTTTGGGGGTTTTGACTGATTGGACTCTATTTTGACACAAACTTGTAGTTCAGTGGAAAAAGCTTTGGGCTAAGGAATCAAGAGGGCTTGGTTCTGACTCCATACCTGATTCTCTGTGACAGCCTCATGGGTTTTCAAAGTACCAGTTTCTCTGCTTTTAAAATGTGAATAATTATCCCTTCCCTTTCCTACCACACAAGGTTATTGTGGGGCCAAATGAGACTTGATATATGGAAGCCTTGTATAAATGCCAGGGGTTACTGTTGCTACTCATTTAACTCTTTATAAGTTTCTTTACTGCCATTCTTTGAAATTTCTCCTGGTTACCTTTGCGAGCTCCATTGCATTGGAATTCTCATGAAGTTTTGGGATTGGCTCATGAGGACACGGTGAGTTAGTGCCTAATGCTAAATTAGAATAATGAGCAACCGAATTTCTAATCTGTTGCTCAGTTCACTGGACCACCCCACCCTCTGACCTGTGGGCCTATAAAGTCAGATCTCTGGTCTGGAATTTCTAGGCTAAGCCAGGTGATATGGAAATGTGTTAAACTCCATTTCTCTAATAGTCTGGATGGGCTTCACTTCCTTTGGTGGAATTTGTTTTTCCATTTATCACCAATGCCTTGTGTGTAGTAGAAAGTGTTTATAAATATATTAATTTAAATCACAACAAATAGTCCTGAGGATCCAGCAGCCTGCAGCTGCCATAGTGGGATCAGTCCAGCATGCCCCAAGCTTGGGGGCCCCTCCTGAACACATGCAGGGTGGGACTTGCTGCTGCTACTGGACTGTGCTGTTGCTTAATCCAGGTTTAGGAGTGAATCTCAGGGAGTGCCACAGTTTAACAAAGACCCTGGGCTAGAGATGTCACTATTGATTTTTAAGACAAAGCTCCCAGAGGAACAGACTTAAGAAAAGGAATCTGGGCATCCAAAATGCCCCAACAGGTGGAGGACTCCCATTTCTTTATATAGTTTACTAGACTGATATTTGAACCTATGGATTAGGAGCTCATTTCCAGTGTGAGGTCATCTCAGTTCCAAAGATATTGTCAGTTGCTTGAGAATGGGATCAAGCCCTTCTATACTTCACTGAATCATTCTCTAATTCCAGATCACTTCCCAGTCACTTTCTCTCTAGGGTTTACTTTCCTTACTTAAACACAGGGTCTTGTGCCTAGTAGATGAGGAAGTTAGAGGAGCCCCTTCTAGTTGGAAGGTCTATGAAAACAACAAGCATTTATTAGGCACTTACTATGTATCAGATAGGCAGCAAGGTTTCCTAGAGGAAAGAGTGCTGCCTGGGCTTGGAGGCAGGAAGACTCTTCTTCCTGAGCTCAAATCTGACTTCAGACACTTACTAGTTATGTGACCCTGGGCAAGTCACTTAACCTTGTTTGCTTCTATTTCCTCATTTGAAAAAAGAGTTGGAGAAGGAAATTGCAAGCCACTCCAATATCTCTACTAAGAAAACCCCAAATGGGGTTACCAAGAATCAGGCACAACTGAAAAAGACTGACACTGGGAAATAAAGCTGAAAATGAAACACTAGCTTCCCTCAAGGCACTTGCATTCTGTGGGGAAACAAAGTATAAACATATACAAAATATCTACTGAGTAAATACAGAGTAATTTCTGAGAAGGCCCTAGGATCTGGGGGGAGGTGACTTTGTTGCTTAAACAAATAGAATGACCTTCATTTATCACTTCTCTTTACATAGTCTTATCCCAGTCTCAGCTCAGTCAGGGTGGTCTCCCCAGTGCCCCTGAACTTACTACTACACTTCTTACATCTTAGCTACTATCATCAATAATAATAATAATTACAAGGGGTGGCTCGGTGGTGCAGTGAATAGAGCACGTGGCTGGGGAGTCAGGAGGACCTGAGTCCAAATCTGGCCTCAGACACTTAACACTTACTAGTCATGTGACCCTAGGCAAGTCACTTAACCCCAACTGCCCTGCCTTCCCCCTCCAAAAATGAAAAAAAAAAAAGCTCACTTATAAAATGCCTGTGTGTGCTAAATACGTTACAATTATTTCATTTGTTCCTCATGACAACATTGGGAAAGAGATGCTATTATTATCCCTATTTTATAGCTGAAGAAACTGAAGCAAACAGAGGTTAAGTGACTTCAGACAGTTTATAAGTGCCTAAGGGTAGATTTGAACTCAGATCTTCCTGATTCCAGTGCTCTATCCACTGCTTCCTCCCCTTTGGCTATTCAAAGATTTGAGTTTCCAGTCCAGACTCTTCATTTTTGGGTAGCCTTTCCTAGTCCTCAGTTATCTGAGTTTCTCCCATGAGTTTCAGTCACTACTTTTATAAAATTGAATCAGTGATTTCATTGGCATAGGGAATTCCTGGTGAGGAAACTCTCTACCAATGCAGACTGACACCTACTCTTCAATTTATAGTTGTAGAGAGTTGCCTGAGGGCACTGAGAGATTAAATGCCTTGCCCAATTAAGTGCTTTAACACTAGGCACTTTTTTTCAGAGGATTCATGTGAACCCAGGTCTTTCTGACTCGGGTTATTTTTCTATTCTCTACCAGAGGTGTCAGGGACAACACCCCTGAATGAAGCCCAAACTAGATTGAAGTGTAATTGGAAAATGATTAACAAAATAAATAAATAAAAATCTAATTTTAATTTGTGAGTTTCTGAGTCAGTATGCAGCCTTCAGGGATCTGTTTCTATTCAAATTTGACATCACTGCTGTATGCTATGCTAATTCTCTTTCATAATTTGTTGTTGTTGTCCAGTCATTTCAGTTGTTTTGGACATTTTGTGACGCTGGGAGGGGTTTTCTTGGCAAAGATGTTGGAGTGACTTATTTTCTTCTCCACCTCATTTTACAGACAAGGAAATTGAGGCAAACAGGGTTAGGCACCTTGCCCAGGGTAACCCAGCTAGTAAGGCCAGATTTGAACTCAGGAAGATGAGTTCTATCTATCTAGTTGCCTAGATATTGTCTAATACTAATGCTTAAATTTAGGACCAGTTCTCTACTTTTGTTTCTGGAATGAATTAATATTATTTACATGTAATAATGTTATCTTAAAACAACAATAGCAACAATAATTCATGTTCCTCTAATGTAAAGTTTTCCTCAAAATAGCTTTGAGAAAGGTATTGCAAATATCACTATTCCCAGTTACAGAAAAGGAAACTGAGGCAGAGAACAGTTAAATGCTGGCACAAGGTCATACAGATACTAAGTATCAGTCTTTATTAAGTGCCTACTTGTCAGTCCTACCTGCTGGGGATCCAAAGAAAGATGAAAGACAGTGCCTTGCCCTCCAGGAGTTTACATCTCATGAGCATGAATACAAACACAGTTAAATTGGAAATAATCAGCAGAGAGAAGGTACTTATCTTAAGGGGAATATGAAAAGGCTTCTTGTAGAAGGTGAGTTTTGAACTGGGACTTGAAGGAAGCCTGGGAAATCAGGAGGTGAAATGAGGAAGGAGAGGATTCCAAGCATGGGGGATAGCCAAAAAAAAATTGCTGATGTCAGGAAGTGACATCTTATCCATCATTAATCTTAACCATTATTAATTAAGAACTTGCCTCCTAGGTCTTCCAAACTGATGGTTTTTTTTCCTACAGCATAATGACTCACAGACTTTTCATTTTTAGTTCTAGGATTCCCAATAATTCTGTGGAGATTTTATTTCCTGTTTTTTTTCTCAGGTTCAGGCTGAAATGAGAAGAGTAGGGTGGTCCATGGGGTTGTTGGCCCTACCTATGGAATTTGAGACCCATTGATTTAAGAGGAAACACAGATAACCTGAACGATCAGGATGAGACATTAACATGTTTTTTAAAAAATTGCTATCAGGTACCATCTATGTTGCAGTTTAAGTATTTCTCATCTCTTTCTGTTCATCCTTTACCATGGGGGGAAGGAGGAAGGGAGAGAAGGAAAGTAGGGAGTCTTAACTATTGAAAATCCAAGTGTCCGATGCAGACATTGTCTACTTTGCACCACATTTTGCATTCTATTTAGTTTTGAGTTTGTCTTGTCCTCTGCCCTAGTTGACAAGCATTCAAGTGTAGGGGCCTTCTTCTAGTTGTCCTGGCATCTTTCTTGCAGCCTAGCAGTTGTCTTGTATCCAGTAGGTACTTCATAAATGAACTTAGCTCCCCAATGACTGAGTAAGCTCCTTGAGGGCAGCTGTCAGGATTTTGCCTTTTTTGGTATCTATCCCAAGTGTTTAGGACGGTGCCTCGTAGGAGCCTCCTAAATGACCACGGTAGAGAATTCATTCGGGAACTTTAGGTTTAAGGATGTTTTAGAAAGTCTGGAGTTTCAGACATTATAGGTTATATCTGGTTAAAACAGCATTTTTATATCTCTTTCTTGCTGCCTGATATGTTGGAGAATTCACAAAGGGATCTAATCATCCTGCCTGTGAAAAACACACCATTTTACACCTCCCCATTAGCTTTGGGCCTAGACCACTGTAGGCTGAGGAACTCAGATCTGGGTTGAGGTAGCCCAGGCCTAACCTTGCTTCAGTGTAGCCTAGAGGTCATCTGAAAGATTTTGATGGTCTGTGGACTAATTCTGGAGTCTGTTTTTGCTCCAGGCTTGGTTTAAGTCTGGGACTAGGATTAAGACCTCTGGGACCATTTCAGGCCAGTGTAGGATAAACTTAGTTCCCAGCATTGGTTTGGTACTGCCCTGGTTTCTCAGAGGTTTCCTAACTTGAGAAAAGGCCTCTGAACCTAAAAGGACAACTGCATCTGCAAAAATGAGTCAGGAACAGACCCGTACCCTGCCAGGAGCAAATGGGAGCAAGGTGGCATCTCCTCAGGTAAATCTTTTCTGCCACCAGGCTTCCCTTCTTGCTCGCCAGAGTCATAGTGAAATTCATAGAAATGAATCAGAAACACATGCAGTATATTTCCCAAAAAGACCCAAGGGTTTGAACAGGCAAGGAACAAAGAGGGGGCAGGCTCAAGATAAAAATGTGTTTCAGGGCCTTATCAATCCTGAACCAGTTGAAACACACTCCGAGATGTTCAAAGCATCCCCTGCTCAGCCAGCCTGGCTCATTCCCAGGTGAAAGGCAGATCATAACTAGAAATGTGGGTGTTGGGGTGGGTGGAGGCAGGGGAGGACCTCACTCTTTTTTGGTAGTAACTTGTAATTTCCCAGCATCTCCTGGGATGTTCAAAAGAAGCTCTGTCCACACAGAGAGGTTCTGTTTGCCACTCCCCCTCCCTCCCTAGCTGGGAGCCCCACTGCTGTAGCTTGTCGAGCAGGCTGGGGAAGTTTCTGGGCCATCTGGCTGTCATGCCTGAAGCTAGTGTGCAAATAAGGCAGATCTGAGCTAGCTTGCTTGATCCACAACCCTAAGGGAGGCAGGGGAAGGAGCCAAGATGGAGGTGGTGCTGGGGAGAAGGAGGAGGACAGGCCTAGGGGTGGATTGGGAGAAGCTGAGGCTGTCCCCCCCCCCCACACACACCCCTTCCCAGAGCCAAGGGTGGGAGTTTCTCACCAGGTTCAGCTATTACTGTTAAGGAACTCCTAGAAACAATCTTTTTATAGAGATCTTCACTGCTCTAAGAAAGGAAGGAGACTTAGAAAAGGGGTCTTTTCTGTTTGATATGTAGGACAAAATGGGGCAACCATTTACCATGGGTTGAATTCTTTTGTTTATACTTTTTTTTTTAAAAAAAGGCTGTCCCATATGATCACATTTCTAACAACCTGTTGGTTTATTGTTTATGTGTGCAAGAAATGAAATACCTTCTTCATCACTCTCTGACAGGAAAAGGTCACCCAAGGCTGTATCTGCTCATGAAGTCACTAAAACTGCCATATTGTGGGCTGTTTGTGGGAACAAGCCTGTAGCTCATTAGTTTCCTGCTTTAGGGCAGTGTTACCTGCTCAGGAAATGGTGGCATTTCCCATTTTTGTGCCCAAAGTTTGAATTTTCAAGCACTCCCCTCCTCTCTCCCCAATCAGAAGCAGCTTGATGGTACAGTGGATAGGGTTCTGCTTCTGTCAGGAAGATCTGAATTCAATAGCCTCTGACACTTACTGGGCAGCCTGGGCAGGTCTGACTCAGTTCTCTCAGCTGTAAAATGGGGATCATAATAGCACCTACTTCCCAGGGTCGTTGGAAGGATAAAATGATATCATATTTGTAAATGCTTAGCATACACAGTGCCTGGACATAGTAGGTGCTTAATAAATGTTTATTTCCTTGACTTCTTTCAATTTGTCCCTTAGTGTTTCTCCCTCTTCTTCTTCTCCTCCCCCCCTTTTCCTCCTTCCTCCTCCTCCATCTCCTTCTTTTTCTTTCTCTCCTCCTGTTTTCCTCCTTCTACTCCTCCTCTTCTCTTTCTTTCTTTCTTTCTTTCTTTCTTTCTTTCTTTCTTTCTTTCTTTCTTTCTTTCTT
>NW_027186390.1:5894320-5943386 GCF_028583685.1 Petaurus breviceps papuanus
CTTTCTTTCTTTCTTTCTTTCTTTCTTTCTTTCTTTCTTTCTTTCTTCTTCTTCTTCTTCTTCTTCTTCTTCTTCTTCTTCTTCTTCTTCTTCTTCTTCTTCTTCTTCTCCTCCTCCTCCTCCTCCTCCTCCTCCTTCTGCTTATCCTCCTTCTCTCCTCCTCCATCTTCTTCTTTTTCTCCTCCTCCTCCTTTTTCTCCTCTTCCTCCTCCTCTGTCTCCTTTTTCTCCTACTCTTTTCCTTCCTTGTTCTCCTCTTCCTCCTTCTTCTCCTCATCTTCCTCCTCTTTCTTTGTCTTTCTGTCTCTTTTTCTCACAGATTGGGCTTCAATATTCTGCAGTAGCCCCAGTCCCAACCTCCCCTAGTGACAGGGACTCCAGGTGTGTGGCATTATGCCCAGCCCCTTCTGTTATTAACAGAAGAAGAGGATTTGGTACATCAATGAATATTATATCTAGAGAAGATCTTAGAAATCATAATCTAAATCTCTTAATTTTGCAGATCAGGAAACAGTCTTAGAAAGATGAAGTGACTTGCCCAGGACTGCTAGTTAGTGGGAGAATCAGGACTTGAGGCCAGATCTCCTGACTTGCAGTGGTATGCTTGTTTTGCTACAACTTGCTATTTCCCCTTTTCAGCTTCCATTCTGACTGAGTTAGGGAAGCATACTGCTTCTATCAGAACAAAGTAGCTATAGAACTAAGTTTCATTTGGGCCACTTGGCATGTTTTTTTCCCCAGTGTTTTAAGAGGAGATTAGAGAATCTGGCATCTCTGTTCAGAGTAGGTACATTCTCTGTTTCCTTAACTGAACATAGTAATAAAGCTTCATGGGAGAGACCTTAGAAACAGTCTAGTGTCTAGTTCATCCTCTATTTTTACAGATGAAGGAAATGAGACTCAGAGAGATAAAATGACTTAATTACCTCAAGTCACATAGGTAATAATGAGAACTAAAGTCTGAAGATGAGTCCTTGGCTAACACATCTAGTAAGAGCATTATCTTCCAGTTGCTTCAGAGTTCTTCCTTTCTAAGGATAATGGACCTCCTCCAGCTTTGCTCTATGGGTAGTAGCTCTTTTGACATAGTTTCTGATTGCTAATAGTATTAGTTGACACATCTTTTTCTATCCTTTAATGACAGACTTGGGTAGGACTTAGGGTTAGAGAAAAGGGTAGGAAATCATTGAGTAAAGTGTGGCCCAGAAGGTTTAGGAGTGACCAGAGGGAAGATCAACGTATAGGCAATAGACACAGAGCAGAGCTTCTAGGAAAAAGAATGCAATTACTGAGTACTTCTGTGTCTCCCTGTCTGGTGCTCATTGTGCTACCTAAGAAAGAAGTGAGGTAAGGGAATGAAAATAAGAGTGGTTGAATACCTAGATGCTGGATTAATGCCTATGATTTCAGGATTTCAATGGAAGATAGATCCAAGTTTATTGCCTTATCTAAAAGTATCAAGAAAGACTACTGAAATCCTTGGACTAATTTCTAATTGTCTTCTAGGATGGGTCAATTTTAGGAAGAGGTAGACCTGAGATTCTTGAGTATATATTTATGTTATAGGTTAAACTAAATAAGTTTGTGATACTCAACACCTATAAAAAACATTATGCTGATGCTGTATTTGGATCATCCAAATATCCAATTATGTTAATAGCACACTTCCTTTTTTTCCCATTTCATCTCCTCTCAACTCTTCATTAACTGTTGGCTGAGGTCAATCACTGGGAGTTCATTCAGATAACTGGTCAGTGTTGTGCTAATAAATATAGTCACTCAGTCAATAAGCCTTTATTAAATTACTAGCCACTATGCTAAGCAGTAAGGATATAAAAAAGCAAAAGGCAGACTCTGCCCTCAAGGAGCTCACAATCTGTGTCACTGAGGCAATATTTACAGCACTGATGGTGACTATGAATATGCCAGCATAGTTCTGAATTGCAAAATATAATAGACTCTCCATATGGAAGACAGAAGCAAAAACATTTATTCAGACACCAGAAAGCCAAATTCCAACACCAGAAAACAAAATTCATCATAGCTACAAAGAAATCTATATACAATAACACTGCAGAGAGCAACACAATCCTAAAGGCTTCCCTCTGCTTGGGCCTTCCACAAAGAAACACTCACAAGCCTAGCTGTCTCCTTGTCTGTGTCCTCTCCTCTCTCCATCTAACTGCTCTGACTCCTAGCTTCCTCTGGGCTCTGCTCTACCCGTTCAGCAAACTCCTCCCACCACTGGCTCTATGTGATTACATTTGGCCTATTAAGGGACAAGGAAGATTTTCAAAGCAGGGAAGATCTTCAAATTCTCTTAGGCCTATTAAGGGACAAGGAAGATCTTCAAATTCCCATTACCATTACACAATCTAATTTCATAAGGATGTTATGAACTGAATCAGCAAATGGGTAAACAAAAAAAAATTAAATTGAAGGTGTTGCCATGGCCACTGGGAAGATTTGGCTCCACGATGGCCTAGCAGAGCTGTTAAGCCAAGGGTTCTTAGATTGCATGTGGTACTTGGATGCGAAATCTGACCCTTCCAATGCTTATTGTACCTCTAGAGACAGGCGAACTAGAGTCTGGAGATCCTATACAGGAAACCCAGCTGAGGATCTTCCAAGCTGATGCTCATCAGTTAGATATAGGAGTGCTCATTTGACACCATCACAGGAGCTGAATCCTTTCAACTATGTATAAGCTTTCCCCTCATCTTGTGAAAAGCTGTGTCTATTTATTTGTTTGTTTTTCTCTGACTTTTAATTTTTTCAAATTCATGTAAAGAAAGCTTTCAAATTTCACTTTTATAATATTTTGAATTTCAAACTTTTTTCTCCCTCCATCCCCTTCCCACTCCTCAAGAAGGCAAGGAATCTGATATAGGCTATACATGTATGATCATATTAAACATATTTCCATGTTAGCCATGTGGTTGAAAGAAGAGCCAGAACAAAAGGGAAAAACCAAGAGAAAGAAAAAAAAAAGTGAAAATAGCATGCTTCTATCTGCATTCAAACTCCATAGTTCTTTCTCTGGATATGTACAGTATTTTCCATCATGAGTCTTTTGGAATTGTCTCAGATCCTTGTATTGCTGAGAAGAGCTAAGTCTGTCAAAGGTGATCATTGCACGGTGTTGCTGTTACTGTGTACAATGTTCTCCTGGTTCTGCTCATTTCACTCAGCATCAATTCATGTAAGTCTTTCCAGGTGAAAAGCCTATGTCTTTTCAACTTGTGGGTGGTATCATGCTGCACTGATAGCTTTTCAATGCCACATGAGTTGCATTAGTATATGAACAGAATATGTCCCTACACAATATGTATATGCATTTTAATAGATAGTAACACATGTACATATGTGAGGTTTTAATAAATGCTTTTGGAATTTGAAGGCATATGTTAATTATTTTTGATAGTAGAGAACGAAGTAAGAGCTAATTAACCAAGACCACAGCAGGGCCAGCTGCAGGATTTATTTCCTAGTGGGATCCCTGAAATTCTTCTGGGACACAAATTTAAAGTGGGGAAGAGGAAGAATTTTCTGCTGTGGCTCCAGCAGCCTGAAATGTCCCAGTGTGGTTTTGGCCTTGGCCCCAATTCTGCTACTTCTCATGTCTGTAGCTCTGCATGCATACATACCTCCAAAAAGTCAACAAACAGGCTCCGAAAGGGTGCTGGCAGATTTCCCCTTTTGTCTGACTGAATGAGAGAACAAAAAGCACAATAAGGTCCAAAATCTGGGGTAGCTAGGTGCCACAGTGGAAAGAGTCAGGACCTGGAGTCAGGAAGATTCATCCTCCTGAGTTCAAATCTGCCCTCAAAAATTTACTAGCTGTGTGACTCTGGGTAAGTCACTTAATCCTGTTTCCTTAGTTTCTTCATCTGTAAAATGAGCTAGAGAAGGAAATGGCAAACCATTCCAGTCTCTTTGCCAAGAAAACCCCAAGTGGGGTCATCAAGAGTCAGATGTGATTGAAATTAACAGATTACGATGACAACAACAACAACCACTCCATGGTTTGCTTAGGAAAGATTTGCTACCTTTCTTTCTTTCTTTTTTTTTTTTTTAAAGCAATCAGGGTTAAGTAACTTGCTCAAGGTTACATGGCCAGTTATTTCTGGGTGTGGTGCTGAATATCTGAGCCCGGGATTTCATCTCCAGGTCATCCCGACACTGGAGTCGGTGCTCTTACTCGCTGTGCTACCTGGCCGCCCCTAAGCAATTGGGGTTAAGTAACTTGCTCAAGGTTACATGGCCAGGTGTTTCTGGGTGGGTGCTAGGTGTCTGAGCCCGGGACTCGATCCAGGTTATCTCGACACTGGGGCTGGTGCTCTTACTCGCTGTGCTACCTGGCCTCCCCGATTTACTACCTTTCTTAAGATTACCCAAGGGGGCGGCTAGGTGGTGAAATGAATAGAGCGTCGGCCCTGGGGTCAGGAGGACCTGAGTTCAAATCCAACCTCAGACACTTAACACAAAAAACTAGCTGTGTGACCTTGGGCAAGTTACTTAACCCCAATTGCCCTGCCTTCCCCCCTCCAAAAAAAAAAAAAAGATTACCCAAAAACTTTGGACCTTGAAAGGATGTGGAGTGGTAGAAGGAACACTGGTTTTGAAAAAAGAAAACCTGAGTTCAAATCCTAACTGTTCTTTATTGCCAGTGACATTGGGCAAATCACCTTTGAGATTTAATTTTTTTCATCTGTAAAATGGGGGTTTAATAGTAGATGATCTTTTAAGTTTTCTTTGAAACCTAAATCCTGTGATCCAGTCACCTATTACAACCTGCTACCAAATTTAGGACATTTCCTCTGCAACATCCCTGACAAATGCTATCCTTTTCCTTCAATACTTCCATGATGGAAAACTTACTACCTCCCACTTCAGCCCATTCCACTTTGGGACAGTTGTAATTGTTAAAAGTTCCTCCTTATGTTGAGCTGAAATCTACCCCCAATAATTTCTGCTTATCTGTCCCAGTTCTGTCCTCTGGAGTTATATAGAATGAGTTCCTAGGACAAGACTTCATATAATTGAAGATAGCTCTCATTTCCTTGCCAAGTCTGCCCTTCTTCCAGCCAGACATTCCCAGTCCTTTCAACTGTTCTAGTTTGTCAATGTATCTCAGAGTGTAGCTTCCAGGACTAAATACATCACTGTAGTCAGGCAGGCCTGACTCATGGTGGGTCCAGTGAGATTATTGCTTTTCTTTCTTTCTTAGTCACTTAGTGACTTTCTTAGTCACTTAGTCACTTAGTCTCAAGTTTCCCATCTCTAAAATGGAGATATTATTAGCACCTATTTCACGGGGCTGTTGTGAGGATCAAATGAAATAATATAAAAAATAATATATATTGCCAACCTTATAGTGTTGAATAATTGCTAGCTATCATTATTCCAAATACAATGAAAAGATCCTTTAAAATTTTTCTTTAGGCATTTTTTTTTCCTCAAAACAAGCAAAAGTTTGGACACCAAATAATGACTTTTTGAACATACCAACTCTTGAAACTATTACTCAGGCAGGGAAAGGTTGAGATCTGTATCAATGGAAGGAGAACCCACACTGATGTACTCATGGAAATAAGAACCATTTCTCATAAGACTCTATAATTCTGGACCTTAGCCTTTCTACAATATTCTTTCAAGTCCAGGTCAAACTCTGGTATTCATTTTTGATTACTGTCTCTGATTTGTTTGATTTCATATATGTGCTTTTAAAATCTGAGCTCAGCAGTGTAGGGCCACATTGTATTTTTTGGATATCTGTCTCTTTTCTTTCTCATAAAGATGACTGATTATTATATAGTAAAAATTTCATTTTTAAAGTCTCCTATGCTTTGTGAACTGACTTCGTTTTTAAAAAAAGTTTGTGGCCACTGACACCTATTTTTTTCTCAACTTTTTGAAATCACACAGTTATATTCATAGGAAACTGCAAATGAACGTCTAGTTTCCTAATGTGGAGTGGATTGCATTGTTTTTGGAAGGAAGGAAACAGGCCTTTATTGAGTACTCTTCACAGTATGCCAGGTACTGTGCTAACCAGAAATTGTCATATGGCTCCCAACCTAGTGGTAGATATAAAATATAACTGCAGGAATTATTCCTTCATTTGCTTATTCTGTTTGTTTGTGGGTGAGTTGTACTTCCCAGTTTTTTCTGCAAACCTTTGCAGAATTTTGTTGTAGATTGTACATACATCTAAGTGATTTTGTAGCTTAGCTTCTGAAAAGAAATAGTGCCATGCCATTTGCTGGGCTAATAGTAATTTTAGATAAAAAATTGGATGTCAATCATACTCTTGGGATAGCAGCAGGTCTATTATAAAATCCAACCTTATTTGGTACTGAGTAGTTATGGGAAAACTAACCATTGTAGGAATCATTATGGTGCCCTCTGGGGCTTTTTTATTCTTTGGGATTATACTAGACATGCTGCTGATCATCCCAGATAATGTCTTTGGATGTTGTCTGCCAGTCCTGCCAAAGAACCATCATGATATATTTGGGTTACTTCCTTCAAGCATGCAATTCATTTACTATCACACATCTCTTGTAGCAGTAATAAGTGGAGCTTCCCTGGGTTTCCCCACCTCTAAAAGTGTGCACAAACCCTGGCTCCATTCCAACTTATTCCATCCACTCCTGCAGTAATAGACTGTAAAGTCAGATGTTGGCTTGTGTGCTTTTTGGCCCCTGGAAGGTATGCCATCTGTAGGAAAAAGTCTGAGGACAGTAAGGACAGTGGCCATCTCAGCAGGACAAGATTCTGGTCACCCTAAAATGCAACAGATATCTCTTGTGTCTATGATAAGATGCTATTTCTGTTCAAGATGATGATGCCGGGTGTCCAAGAAACCTTTGATTGCCAGAGATTTCCAGACCATGGACATTTAATTCTTCTCTTTTCAGGTGAGTTACTGGTAGAAGTAGGTCAGATATTCAGCTTATGTCTCAATCTTTACTCCCTCCAGCTAGGATTGAGTTAATAACATCAGCATCTTTTGTCTCCTGGAAGAGACTTGCTTAGGTCTAGATAATAGCAACAGGGCCCTTGAAGGCCCTTTTCAACTTGGAATATCTTCCTCAATGATAGATGATCTTTTTCTTTGTCAATAAGTGGTTGGGTAAGCTGCATTGGGCAGCTAGGTGGCACAGTGGATAGAGTGCCAGGACTGAAGTCAGGAAGAACCATCTTCCTGAGTGAAAATCTGGCCTCAGACATTTACTAGCTGTATGATCCAGGGCAAGTCACTTAACCCTGTTTACCTCAGCTTACTTATTTGCAAAAAAAGGAGCTGGAGAAAGAAATAGAAAATCACTCCAGTATCTCCGCCAAGAAAATCCCAAATGGGGTCACGGAGAGTTGGATATGAATGAAAAAATGAGTTAAAAAGCTGCGTACTAGAGGCAGCTAGTGGCACAGTGAATAGAGCACGGGCCCTGGAATCAGGAGGACCTGAGTTCAAATTCGGCCTCAGACACTTAACACAAAAACTAGCCATGTGACATTGGCCAAGTTGCTTAATCCCAATTGCCCTCCAAAAAAAAAAAAGGCTGTGTACTCCAGCACAATTTACCAATATTGACTGAGTCCAGGAACTGCTGTCATACTTTAACTTAAGGTCAATTCTCACTCCTGGATAGTACTGATGTACCTTCAGAGTTGTATTGTTATTCATCTGGATCCAAGACAAACTCTAGGTGTACAAACCAGATTTGGTGAAAGGAACACTTTTCTCACAATATAGCCCACTCCAATGGAACCAAGACAATACTTCTTATACCAAGTGCACATATTTCTTTCTGATGTGAAAATATTGACAAAAATCATCCCATTAAAAACTGGCCCAAGATCTCCATGAATACTTGGGCACACATTGAAGACACCAAGGTCATCAGCCGCATCCCAGGCCATTGCCAGTCATCTTTACTTTTGTCTTACCACTGGACTTTGATGACTCTGGAAGAAGTGAGGCTGGTGCGCTTGTGTACCTCTGCCTCAGTTAAATCCAATTCACTCAAAAGTCAAGATATCACACTGTGGGGCCATTGGTCCTTTTTGAAACCAAGGAGGTGGAGGAATTTATGTAAACTGTTTCACAATATGCCTTTCATACTTGCCCATGCCATTTATTTAAGGTATAGATCTGCCCATAGGGAAGAGTGCTACCTGATGTTAATCACTGGAACCATATTATTTGTGAGGGGGAAACTGATCTGCTACCACCTTACTGAAGACCTCTCAGAGACCCTAACCTACCCTATGATTCCATCTATGACCTAGAACAGAACCACAGAATTCCTTAGCTAGAAGGGTCATCAGATATGGCCTCCACCTATACAAGACTCCTTTACAAAATCTCTGACCAGGAGTCATCTAGTCTTTGAGAGAAGACAAGTAAGGAAGAACCCACCATCTTTTGAGATGGCCCTTTCTGCCTCTGCATATATTTGCATTTTGGCAATTACCATCCTTTTCCCACATGGTGGAATCTCTGTATACTGGAAGATAACTATCATCTCTCTCTTAAGTCTTTTCTTGTTATTATTGTGTTGTTCAAGTTGCATCTGACTCTTTGTGACCCCATTTGCGGTTTTCTTGGCAAAGATACTGAAGTGTTTGCCATTTCCTTCTCCAGCTCATTTTTATGGAGGAGGAAACTGAGGCAGAGTGACTTGCCCAGGGTCATGCAGTTAGTAAGTGTCTGAGGTCTGATTGGAATTCAGGAAGAGGAGTCTTCTTGACTCCAGGTCAGGCACTCTATCTACTGTGCCACCTAGCCATCCTTAATCCTTTTCTATTCCATGCTAGACATCCCCAGTTCTTTTCTTATTCTTGTATAGCATCATGTTGAAGCATTTCACCATCTGGTGTAATCTTCTTTCCGGATGCAGTCCATTGCGGTGAATAAGAGAGGGCTAGATGATAATACAATTAGCTGGATTCAGAATTGGTAGGATACCTGAGCTCAAAGAGTAGTTGTTCCTAGTTCAAAATCAAGCGGTCTAACAGAGTATCCCAGGGTCTTCATGCAGTTATGTTGTGTTTAACATTTTTATCAGTGACTTATATAAAGGTACTCATGGCATGCTCATCACATTTTTAGACATGAGAGAGAGAACTAATATGTGAGATGAAGGAATCAGGATCCTAAAAGATCTTAGTCTAGAGAATGAAACTGAATCTAAGAAGATGAATTAAATAGGGATAAACAGAAAGTCCTACACTTGGGTTGGCTTAAGAAAATGATGGAGAAAATTTTAATAATGAAGATTAAACTTTAAAATGTATTGTACATACTTAAAAAATTTCCAGAGAGCCAGTGGTTAAACATTTGCCAGTTCACTCCTGAGAGTGAGAAAATCACTCTGAAAAATATCTGGGAGTTTTAGTGGATTTCAAATTCAATAGCAGTCAGCAGTGGGATATGGCATGTAGTGTATTATAGTGAGAATTAATATGACTTATTGGTTGGACTAGATGGCTGCTGTGGTGTCCTTCCTAAAAGGTGGTACACAGAACTGAGCTCCATATTTCTTGGTCCTCTGAATGTGGTACAGTGGAGAGGATCTGCCTTCAATCCCAGCACACAAAGAAGCCATTTAGTCTCTCTGGGCCTTGGTTTTCTCATCTGTAAAACAAGGCAGTTGGATTAGATGACCTGAGTAGTCTTTTTCAGCTCTTTTTTCATCTTTTGTGATCCTATGAAGAACCCAGTGGAAGTGTTATTTCCCTTATTCTAGACACAATGCTTAATGAAGACATTAACGTTATTAGTTGCTATATTACGTGACCAAGTCATATCAGGCCTGCAGGTTTCTAAAACCTCCATATCTTTTTTTTTTCTAATAAACTACTTTCTAGCCACCTGGTACTTTTCTTTGTGTTTATTAAGTTGACATTTTGAACTGAAATATTTTCATTTATTTATTACTGAAAGATTTACTTTTATTCATTTTAAATGGCCTATTGCTCTAACCTGTCAAGATCTTTTTGTGGGGCGGCTAGGTGGTGCAGTGAATAGAGCACCGGCCCTGGAGTCAGGAGGACCTGGGTTCAGATCCAGCCTCAGACACTTAACATAAAAACTAGCTGTGTGACCTTGGGCAAGTTACTTAACCCCAAATGCCCTCCAAAAAGCAAAAATTAAAACAAAACCGAAAGATCTTTTTGAAACATGATGCTGTCACCTACGAAACTCTCCCTCCTCTCTATGTAATCTAGAAATCTGATAAACATGACATCTAGGACTTTAAGACATGGGTAAAAAAAGTTCTAGAGCTCAGTGGCAAGGGTGGCTGTCTGAAGCTCTCCATTAAAGACCTTTTTTCCAGAGACATTGACTCTGACCTGTTAATGACTACTTGTTGGATTTGGTTGTTCTGAATCTACTTAACCACACTGTTATTAAGCCCACATCTCACCACTGAAAGATACTTTTCTAGATGCTTTGCTGCAATCAAGGCAAACTATCTCTATAACATACTTTTCATCTAACAGTCGAGAGCTTCATTAATTCAATACTTAAAATGATTCTATAAACTCATAAATATGGGTATTTTTACTTATGATGCATATGGCAACCCATCCAGACCTCATGTCAAACAACTCTTGCTCATGTCTTCTCTCAGATACCCTGTAGAGGGCCCACCCCCATGTTCTGGAGCCCCTCCTCTGTTTATTTTAACATTAGGAAGGTACCAGTGCAGCCCTCATACTGTCTGCCATTTTTTCCTCCATCTACAAGACTGACTTACCTCCTCCCTTTTCAATCATAGATCTCCTGGATAATATATTTTACCCTAGTGTTTGTGCTCAAGTCATTGTTGGCGATGTGCTATGGCTTATTTGTGCTCATTATGCATACCTCTCTCCATTATCTTTTGGGTCCTCTGAGATTTTGATTCTTTAAATATAGTGCATTTAAATGTAGTGTTCCTTATTCACAGCTCTGTAGTATTGACAGAAGAATAATGGTGTTAAAAGGATTTTTTTTTTTATGGAACACGTTCAGAATATTGAAAGTAGTACACAGTTACTCAAATACAAGCTGGCTTATGTTATCTCCTATTAAATACTAGGCACTGCTTTTTGTACTGAGTTTTGCTATATTGAACAAAGTTCTCTTAAAGATAATCACTAAGCAATAGACACAGAAGAGTCTTGTAGACTCTGTGTCATTTAAGCAATTTTGTGACTATGAAGCCATCATCTACAGTAGAATATAATTTGTGAAAACCTGAGTCTTCCCTTCTCTTAGCATTATCAAATATTTCCTTGAGATATATGTATATGTGTAGGAATATGTTTTGTGTTGTGGGCTCATTCTGTGAGCATGTACAACTTGGAAATCAGCAAATGCTACAAATTAGGGTTTAATTCATCATTTGGTTGATTGCTAAGGCCAGGGACCAACAAACTTCTTCTGTAAAGGACCAGAGAGTAAATATTTTAGGCTTTGTGGGCCAAGAGGCAAAATTGAGGATATTATAAAGGTAATTACATAACAAGGAAAAAAACCACATTTCCACAAGTTTTGAATAACAAAATTCAAAATAATACTATATAATAATAAAATAATGTAGCATAGCATATTGTGATATAACAATACTAATATGTTACAACATAATACTAATGTTATATTATTATAATATAATGCTAGTGTTATATTATTATAATATAATAATTGAGTATATTTTTGTAATATAGGTCTACTAATGAAGTAAGTTTCAAAATTTGGACTCAGTCAAAAGGACTGGAATCAGTACCCAAGGACCTTGAAGGTCACATGTAACCTCAAGGCCACAGTTTCCCCATGCCTGGTCTAGACTTAACAAAGAAATGGAAAAAATGATAATACTGATTAAACATAAAAGTGTCATATGTACATTCCCCCCCCCCCCCAAAGTCAGTTGTTAAACATTTACCAGCACAATCCTGGATTGATCTTCTCTTTTCATTCTCAATTTAATAACAGATCATGAGGGGCTTGTCTCCAATACAACCATACCTACCTTTATCCCCTGACGTTCTTCTACTTTGCTCTCTACCTCTGCTGTGTAAGCTCTTAACACCCCTTCCCCTGCCCCCGCCCCAGGAGATTAACCTGGTCTAATTTTAGGACAGTTATAACCAAAATGTGCTTTTAGTTATGACTATACAAGTGTCATTCATTATCATACTAATATTTGGTTATAACTGTCCAAAGTGCCATTGATAAAATTCTGACACTTACCTTTGCTTCCTAGTTCACCTTGTGACTGTGGCAGTGTCCCTGAGGTAGCAGCTTCCATCCTTGGGGACAGTGATTGTTGAGTAAGAACCCCATATCTCCCCCACCCTCTTCTATTTTATGTGAGATAGTGAGTCACAGAAAATGGGCAGACATGGATAGATTGTGTCATTACATTATTTTTCTCCATAAACCTAGACATCTTCCAAATTTCCTTATTATTGTTGGATTATTCTTATTTGAATAGTCACCCAGGTTTCAATGACTTCTGTGTCATCTTTGACTCTACATTTTCCTCACCCCTCCATCTTTCCAAATTTTGTAGGTTCAGCCTTTGTATCACTCACAGTTGACTTGACCCTCTCTCTCTCTCCTAAAACACCACTATCTTACTTTATGTGGCTATCATCTCTCACTTGTACTAGTACAAGAACTTCTTGATTAATTTACCTGCCCCAAGTCTCTCCCCTCTCCAATCCATCCTCCATATAGCTAACAAAATAATTTTTCCTAAAGCCCAAGTCCAACTATATCACTTTCTTAATCAATAAACTGTAGTGGTTTCCTATTGACTCAAGGGTCAAATATTGTATCATCTTTATATCATTCTTTTTTAATGTCTATTTTAATATAAGTTTTATGTATTATACTGCTCCTTTCTTATGTGGACATTTTATTTACTGAAAGAGAAAGAAAAAGGGTATTTGTGTGAGAAACACAAAGAAAAGATGCTTGAGGAGAAATAGAGATAGTTCTGAGAGAACCCACAAGAAAAGCAATTGTTCACATAGAAGCACTTCAGGAGACATCCAAGCAGCTCCTTTCTGAGGCAAAAGGACTTACTGATGGTCCAGAGCATTGTTTCCAAGAAGCTAATTTATATATGCGACTGCTGGTAATCTCTGAATCAAAAACCGTTAGGTATCATGGAAAAATTATATATTGACTGTTTGAGTCATATCTGATAGAAATGTGAATTTTGGGTTTTTCAACCTGATAAAGGTGAGTCAAGTGAAGTGGCCCTGATACATATGTATGTATGTATGTGTATATATGAATATACACATACATACATACACACATATATACATATATGTGGCAAAAGTGTATATACATATATACACTTTTCAATTGAAAAGTCATATGAGAAGGTAATGAATTAGAAAGCAGAAGCTGATATCAGAAGGTATACAAAAGCTGGAAGCTGATGGAGCTGAGTAGCCAATGGGCCTGAGAAGTGGACAGAAGTATAGAAATGTAGATGAGACAGAAGAAAATAATAGCAGCTGCCTTGAGCCAAGTCCATCTGGGAACTAGCAGACTAGAGAAAGACAGGCTCTGAATTTCATTCAAGGAGTTGATTTGATTGCATAAAAGCTTGGATACTGGGAGCTGATTGGAGAAAGCAGAACCCTCTGCTGTGGAAGAGCTATCTGGGGAAAGGAAATTTTACTTGATGACACCATATACAGTTAGGGAGCAAGGACCCCTCAGAGTCTTGCCTGTGTTGCCTTTTGTTAGTTTCTGTGGCTTAGATTGTAAGAGCAGGGACTGTCTTTCACTTCTTTTTTTAACCCCAGTGCTTGGCACAGTGCCCAGCACATAGTAAGTGCTTAATAAATTGTTGATTGATTGATTTAGTGACTGGGGGCAGGGGAGTAGAGAGTAGACATGGTTACTTGAGGACTTTCTTTTTTGGATTTGTTTTCCATGTCTGGCATAGTGTCTTACACATAGTAAACATAAACGATCTGTCTGTCTGTCTGACTATCTGTCTGCCTGTCTACCTAATTTTCTACCCATCTATCCATCTCAGGCTTAAAGCAACTGTTATTTTTTTTTTCCTTTTTTCACTAAGGCTATAATGCTATCTCATTACCCAGCTAAGGAAGCAGAAATGAGGTCTGCAGATACTGGGTTCAAGGATTCTGTTTGCTAAAAGAGCTTTATGATGTTTTAGTTGCCTGAGAATAGCATAGAAATGAATTTGTCCATCAGCAGAGCAGAGAGACACAGAATAGAAGTTCCACCTGGCTAGAGTTTATGCCAACTCTTTTCCATGGATATCATGTGCACTGTTGGCAAGTGTGATCAATGTTTATTAATGGAATATCATAATTATTTTTGCATTTTATTTAGTAAATATTTCATTGAGTTAATAGCATCACTTTGGTTTCTTTGTTTAAATGGGAAGCACACTGATGGGGGCTCAGGAACTACACTAATAAATAGAAGTGTAAACTTCTCTGCACTAGCATTATTCTTAGGACCCTTAGAATATATTATAGCAGCTTGATTGCCCCTTTGGTCAACTACCCCAACCTTCCAAAATGGATACATGTGGGAATGAGTGAGCCAGTCCTGGTCCAGGAAAAGAGAGTCTGGAGAGAATTTGAGGTCAATTCCACATGTCTTAAACTACAATATAATTAACACAATTACTAATACAGTAGTATATGTATATAGTTTATTAAGAAAAGATATACATATTTGGGTTATTATTCAGTTGTATCTGACTCTTTGTGACCCTATGGATCATACTGTCTGTGGGGTTTTCTTGGCAAAGATACTAGAGTAGTTTGCCATTTCCTTCTTTAGTGGATTAAGCAAACAGAGGTTAACTTGCCCAGGGTCACACAGATAGCACATGCCTGAGGCAAGATTTGAACTCATTCTTTCTGATTCCAGGCCCAGTGCTCTATCCTGAGTCATCTAGCTGCCTCCTAGGTAAATAGAGATTAAGCGATTTGCCCATGGTCACACAGTTTAGTAAGTGTCTGAGGTCACATTTGAACTCAGGTCTTCCAGACTCCAGGCTCAGGTCTCTATCCACTAAGCCACCTATTTGTTGGTAAGAGTTATAGGGAAAAAAAATAAAAAGAGTTATAGGAAAAAAAAGTGGAGCCCACTGTTGTAGATAACTCTCCCTTTTCTTTCTCAATAAAATTATTTGTGTTTTCAAAATTTCTTCTTTGAGTTTCCCATCCCTCCAGGGCTAATTTGTCCTATAAGACTTTAGTCCATTGATTTCATTCTATCCTTTCATTGAACCCTTTGAAATTCTAGGCACCGTTTACTTTTTTGAAGGATTTCCCCAACTTCCAACTTCCTGTCACAGTTGAGATTCCCTAATGCCTCTATAACTGCTTTTTCTTATGTTTTCCCTTTGCACTTCTATTCTGTCAAGTACTTCATTCTTCTTCATGACCTGGAGAATGAAAAGGTGTTCCTACAATCCTTTCATTTTTTTCTTTTAGGAGACCAACCTGTACTTTTCCATAGCTGTTAACATTGTTACATTGTTAGAAACAAACACAGCATGCTTTCTGCAGGTCACTGCAAAATTCCCATTGCCCTTCAAAATTGCTTGAATCAAAATCCTTGATCTTCTTACATTCTTGCTGGTGGCTCTCATGGGCATCTTTGCAGGTGAACTAATGTGCTAAACTGCCCCATGACAAATCCACGTGGGCTCAATCACTAGAGATTACTGAGCTAGCTTTAATTTAATCATCTTTTCTGTCAGGTACACCACTAACCTTCCAATCATTCAGGTTTGTAACTCCAGAAGGTCCCTTAAATTGTTTTTCTCCTTCATTGCCCCGATCTCTCTCTGTGTCTCCCTGTCTGTCTGCCCCTCTCTTTCTTCCCCTCTCTGTCTTTCCCCCACCCCTGTCTCTTTTCCCCCCTTTCCCTGACACCTCCCCTCCCCAGTCTAGGACTTGGGGATTCCACAATATCTCTTGAATCTGTCCTGTGTTCTTTTTATTAACCCATCTACCATCCTAGTTCAATCCCTTGTCACCCCTTGCCTGGATTAGTGAAATAACCTAATTGGTCGCCCTGTCTCCAATTTCTAAATTCTAAATATTCTATGATTGTTCAGTAGCTAAAAACCTCTTGCTTTTATTGTTTGCCTAAACAGACAGAAAGAGAGGGTGTGTATAAAAGCAGGACTCTATCATTAGGAAATCCACTTTAAGAAATGATCTCCAGCAGCACATTCTATTTAGAAATGGAGACTTGCGCCTATTACAGTGTGGTTATGACCTGTATGCATATGTGTATGGTTTCTTGCACACAGTCTCCATTTCCCATCTCTGTGTATTGGCAAAGGCTGCCTTTATTGACTGGAATGTTCTGCTTCCTCACCTCCAGTTCCTAGCCTCCCTCAAGACTCAGTTCAAATCCAACCTTGGGCAGTCCTTTCCGGATCTCTTCCTACCTCCCCTCTTACCCTCTTTCCTTGGAAATTACCCTCCATTTACATTGTATATGTCTTGTATGTACATAGTTGTTTGCATGCTCTCTCTTCCGTTAGAAGCAGAGCTCTTTGAGAGGAGGGTCTGTGTTTTTGCTTTTCTTTGGCTTTTCAGAACTTGGTTTGATTCTTGGCACATAGTAAGTTCTTAATAAATGTCGTTATTTGTCCTTTGCTTTTCTAAGAGAGGACCATGACATCGGGCAGGGATGGATGCCATGACACGCCGGCTCTGAGGGAGAAAGTGAGGTTGGTGACTTTGCACAGCCCTTCCTCACTTAAATCCAATTCAATTGCTTGATAGATGCATGCAGACTGTCTCACCTAGAGTATCTTTTGTCCCAGGATTTCCCTGAATTTTGGATTCTTCTGGCAAGATTCCCAAACCCCAACTAATCTTGGTCCAGAGTCACTTTTACCTGGCACTGATGCAGTCAGATTTCCTCCTTTTTCTTTCTAGGCTGGACTATTCTTTTCCTTTTTTTCTCCAGGCTGCTGGAGAAAGGTTGGTGTCCTCAGGTCCAGGCCTTTGGTGGAGCCCAGATGTTTTATCTTTCCCTTGCCATTGTCTTCCTCCTGCCTGGAGGCCTGGGTGCCCCTTTGATCTATTATTGTTCTTTGTTCTCAGATCCTTTAGGTCTCTCCTTGGGGAGCCAGGGAGGCACCTCTTGTTTACATAATAACAATGATTCATTGACATAAACACCGAGGCTTCAGGTGATTATACCAAAGACACCGCAGATGCGGGTTTATTATGAAAGGGAGGGGGTGTGTGTGTCTGGGACTTGGTCTGGATAACCAGGAAAGCCTGGCAAACCAGAGGGAAAATCTCCATGTAAAAGGGAAGAAAATCCTGGCCTATTATTGTTACCTAGCTAGGGCGCAAAAAGGGAGAGGAAGAGAAAGAGAAGGATGAAGGAGGGAAATTTGAGGCTTGGAAAGGACCAACCTGTAGACAAAATTCCTCATGCTAACATTTACCTAGTGTCTGGGACTGTGCTAAATACTACAATTATTATCTCGTTTCATATCCCTGTTTTACAAATGAGGACACTGTGACTTGCTCAAGGTCACACATCTATGTGGTGTCTAAGGTCACATTTGAACTCAGGTCTTTCTGATTTCAGGCCCAGCACACTATCCATCGAACCACCAAGCTGCCCTGGGGACAGGTGATTCAGGGTTTGTGAAGCAAAGGGTTTTCCTTTCACTTCTTTCTCATTTATTGCTCTTTTTTTTTTTTTTTTTTGACGGGGGAGGCAAGTCTCAAGGTCTTCTCTAAGTCTACTTGGGGGCAGCTAGATGACACTCAGTGGATAGAGTGCTGGGCCTGGAATGAGGAAGATCTGAGTTCAAATCCAGTCTCAGACACTAGTTGTGTGAACCTGGGCAAGTCACTTAATCTCTACCTACCTTAATCCAGTGAAGAAGGAAAGGGTAAAGCACTCCAGTATCCTAGCCAAGAAAACCCACAGACAGTATGGTCCACGGGGTCAGAGACTAGGGCACGACCGAACAACAACAAGAAGTCTTCTCTAGTTATAGAGTCTTATAATGATCTGTGCTTGTGACTCAACCCCCTAGAGCAGAATGAAGGAAAGAAAAATAATTTATTAAGTGCTTACGGGTCCTACTCTCAAGGAGCTACTTTCAAACTGGGAGAGATAATACAATAAGTAAATGACTCATCTGAGGTCACACCTATACAAAGCATTAGAGAAGTAAAATTTTAAAAAAGGGTTTTATTTTTTAAAATTTTATTTCTTTTAGTTTTCAACATTCACTTCTATAAATTTTGTGCTCTAAATTTCTCCCCCTCCCTCTGCTCCACCCTGTCCAAGAGAAGTTGGATTTGAACCCAGGTCAGCATGGCATAGTGGAGTGCCAAACTTGGAACCAGTAAGACCTGGGTTTCAATCTTACCTCAGATGCTTGCTAGCTATGTGACGCTGGACAAGTCCCTTAACCCTTCTGAGCCTCAGTTTCTCAATCTGTCATATGACTAGACTTGAAGATTTCTAAAATCCCTTCCAGTTCTGAATATCTGATTCTAAAATCTTTCTACTATTTTCCTGTTGCCTCTCTGGTGCATCATTTTATAGCAGTCCTAGAGAGATGAAATAAATCACTCACCTAACTACCCCTAATTATGTAGTAAGTATAGTAGCACAGCCAAGATTCTAACCTTTGTCTTTGAACTCCAAATTCCATCCCCTTTCCCCTACACCTGACTTTCTTGCCTGGGGTCATCCTGTTAGTCTGGACTACCAACTCAGACTCCAGGCTTCAGATCTCTTTTTTGTTGTAAATAAAAGCCAGGCCTTTTTTCCCCATGACTTTGTATAGTTTTGAAGACAGAACCCCATACTGTAACGTGCTGGTCTCAAAGTAGGTGCTTAAATAAATGCTTATTAATTGAATCTGATGTTGTATAGAATCATGGACCAGGAGGGACCAATGAGACCAGTGAGAGTCATATTAGATAATATTTTAGAGCTAGAAGTCACCTTACAGCCCAGCTAAACCAGCTGAAGCAATTCAAACTGCTTACCTGCTTTGCATCTGAAAAACCACCCCAGACAGCTCGGAATCCAATGTATTTAGAAAGACCTCCAACTGAGGCAATTTCCCAAGTTCTCCAGTTAACCCATTCCAGCATCTAACAACCTAGAGCTCCAGGAAATTCTTCCTTATATGTAACTTCAATCCTTGATGCTGCAGTTTAATCTTATTTCCTTTTGCTCTCTTTTCTGTGTGGATCAAGCACAGCTGCTTACCATCCTTCATATCAGCAATTCCCACAAGATCATAGACTGTTACCACTTGGAAGGGACCTCATGGGTCAGCCAGTCCATCTTCTTCATTTCTCAGATGAGGAAACTGAGACCAGAGGGCAATTGACTGAAGAGGGCAATTAATGTCATAACCTTCCCATTCCCCACCTCACCCAAAGCCCTTCACCCTTAGCTTCTCTAAGCTCTTCAGCCATTTCCTTTGTGTTCTTTTTTTTTTTTTGGTCCCAGTTATGTAATTTTTTATAACCTAGGAAACTCCCACTTATGAAAGCCCCCCTCCCCCAAACCTTCCCTCCTCACCTCCACCCCATGAAGATCTGCAACTTCTCTGTTGGTTTCAGGCCCTGAGGAAATAAGGGCTAGCCCATAATAGAACAGCTAGCATGTGTCTAAGGTGTTCTTGATGTCAAGGATTGGGTGCTCTCTACTCAGCATCTCACCTCACTTTATAGTTTTCTTTAAGCTTTTCTTCCTTTGCATTCACTCTTAAAGTGGTCCTGTTTCAGAGGTGAAAACAGAATTACAAAGGAAAAAAAGGAATTTTAAATAATATTTCCCAACCTGTTTTACTCTTTGACACATACAGCAACTTTCTTGACATGTTTTCCCTTCTGTCTTCCTCTTCTGAACCCTTCAGCTGTCTGTCTATTTAGCCAGTCATCACTGTATACATTCAAACATGTAACAGCCTTGTTTGCTTCCATCTCTGTTGTAGTAATAATCATTGCTTACATTATTATTCTGCTTTGAGGCTTACAAAACAAAAATCCTGTTAGCTGACTGGTATAATCCCTATTTTACAGATGGGGAAACTGAGACTCCGAGAGGTTCAATAACCTTTCTCTGAATAAGTAATTAGCACAGAGTTACAGCTCAGATCTTCTGACTTGAGGGTCAAGGATCTCTCCATTATACTCTTCAGTCACTGTGGCTGCCAATACATTTACAGTTATCTTTTCCACATTGTGACTTTCCCCACTACTGTTTCAATAAATCATGGGTCAGGCATGAAAAATTAAATGGGAAATTTTTGGAAGTTTTGCAGAAACTGCAGATGACATATGAAGGGCAGCAGACAATACAGAACCCATGACCAAATACTTAACTCAAATTTTACAATAAGGTACTGTAAATATCCCATAAAAGAAAAAGAAAAAAAATCAGACATCTTCTCTGGTATGAAGGGAGGGCGAAAAGTTTAACTTGGATTTTCCAGATTGTGGGGGTGCCACACTGCCCTAACTCCCAGATGAAGCAGTGATAATATTACTTCTCCCCCTTAAGGGTAGTGAGGAAGCTTAGGATTTGGGAACAAACCAAGGATGTCTTCCTGATCTGTTAAGATTTCTTTTTCGATGCTGGCAAGGTTGACAAGAGGGTGGTAACAGAGTTAGCAGAGAGGGTACAAAGTGGAGAAGATGATGAGAGGTGGAAACTAGGTGAGGAATTGTGGGGAAGATGAGAAGCAAAGCCAGATATGAGATTAGGCCCACTGTCAATCATGATAGCATATGGGGCTAGCCAGATAAAGTGTCCATGAACCACAGTTGTCCATCCAGGAATAATCCTGATGAAGTAAAAAATCCAAACTCTGCCATGCACAGCCTTGTGGATCAGGGGTTCATTTGGATGTGGTCAAATGATAAACTGAGCATCTCTGAGTCCATCTGGAAACCATTTTTAGATTTACATTATGAATAGATAATTTTGAGCTGGGCCTTTTTTGGCCCAGCTGTTTTGCATGTGCTTGATGTTGAGTTTTAGAGATGAACAATGGCATCTCTCCTCTCTCTTATTCTTTGGCTTGACTGTTTAGTTTTAGTCTTTATTTATAACATTTCATGTATAAATACAGCAGGGCAATATACAGAGGCCCATCAGTGTTATATGGTTTTACATAGCCTCTGCATATAATTAGTCTAAGCTGTTTTAAGTTTGTATTTTCCCCCCTGCTCTGTAATGGTATAATAGACACTGAGTGTTAATTAGAAACACGACTCTTCCTCTTTTTCCCCTTTTCTACAAGACTGTTGACTATTCGCCCACTGGTTAAAAAGAAGCCCATCTGAGGGATTCTTCTGCTCCTGGGGGACCTTAGGGCCTGAAGGGATGTTGAGGGGTTACCTGGGCCATCCCTCTGCCTCCAGACAGGAACATACCTGATTGACCCCAGAAAGACGAGAATTTCTCTGCTTTTAGAGACATTACCACTTCTCTATTTCTCAGTCTTTCTTGGTTACCCCTGGTCAGGGTTTAGCAACTTTCAATGTTTTTTAGAAGTTGATAGAATAGCAACATACAACCTATTCTGGTCCTTTGCAGACTGTACATAGTACATCTGGTTGATGTTTGCATTGCTTCTAACTCTTGAAGATGTTGGTTAGGCCACATCTAGGAAACCCATGATCTAAAAATGGGATTTGAGTACTGTTGAAAAAAAAATTCCAGGATGTTTTTCCCCTTGGGATATAAACTTAAATCTTATTTTGTACAAATGCAGACACTTAAGTTCATAAGCCCCTACTTCCAAACATGTGAAACTAAGTTAAAATGAAATGTCCTTTGCATTATTAAAATTTACATTTTCTTATAATTTACATCTTGCCTCTCTCCCCCACCCCAAACCATATATCCTTTCCTGTGTTGCAAATGGAACAAATTCTCTAATTTGTCCAGGTTTTCTTTCAATGAATATAAACACCACCTCCTACATAAGGCCTTTCCTGACTCTCTTCTATTTATTTTGTATCTTACTTTATATGGACAAGTTGTCTCTTCCAGGCTTCTCGAGGACAGGGACTGTTTCATTTTTTGTATTTTCATCCCCAGAACCTAGCACAGAGCTGGACACATAGTAGGTACTTAATAAGTGCTTTATTGGTTGAGAATGAAAGGAAGGTTGGTGGAGAGGAAAAGGAATTAAAGAGTCATAGAGCTTGGGTTAGAATCCTGGCATTGAATATGTCATAACTTTTCTTAGTTTCTCTTTCTCATTTATGAAATGGAAAGAATGATTCTTGTACTATTTACTTCTTGAGAGCATTAAGAGAGAAAATGTATGTGAGAGTACTTTGTAACTCTCTAGTGAATTAGAAATATTATAAATTATATAATTTATGTATAAAATAATAATTTATATATAAATTATAAAATTATAAATATTAATATCAATAAGTATTTCTAATTTTTCTTGTGAAACTTGTCTTGAAGAATTGCTAAGTAAACAACCAAATGAGTTCCTAGGACATTCCTTAGTTTTCTCTAGAAATTATTAATAATTGCTTATTACCTTTAGAATTAGGATGATGATGGTGGTGGTGGTGGTGATGATTATAATAGCACCTTAAGGTTTGCAGAGCCATATGTTGTCTTATTTGGTCCTCACAATAATATAGTAAGGTAGATGCTATTGTTATTTCCATTTGCTAGATGAATGAATGCAGAGTATGAGAGAGTTTAAGTGACACAGTTTAAAAGTGTCTGAGGTAGGATTTGAACTAAAGTCTTCCTGACTCTGTGTCTAACACTCTTACACACTTCTGCCTAATATTGCTTTAAGTGTTTGGCATTTATGGATTTTTGGAGCCAACCAAGGATCTGTCTGTTGATGATACTGTAACACTCCAAATCTGTTAAGGGGAAGAACTCACTGTATCTTAGGGATCTTCATGGTCATAGCTAATACAATGTTTTGTAGATCGAATGCTATCAAATAAAGAGGCTGTATTGCTTAAGAGAGATTTAATTGGAGTCATGAAGCACAAAGACTATTTGGGAAATTTCTAGTTCAGTAAAAATACATGAATCCATGAGTGTTACTCCTAACTTGACTCTTATCAGAGTGAAGTTAGCAGAATTAGAAGAACAATTTACACTGCTAACATCATTATTATAAAAATCAACAATTTTGAGGACTTTAATAAACCAATGAGTGAAATGAGTCGAAACAGGAAAACAATTTATACAAAAATAGCAACACTGTAAAAACAAGTGACTTTGAAAGCCATAGGAACTATGATGAAGATAATGACCATTCACGAATGGTCCACAGGACTGATGATGAAACATACCATCCATTATAGAGTAGGGATGGAATTTTTTTTTTTTGGGGGGGGAGGGTTAAGTGACTTTCCCAGGGTCACAAAGCTAGTTAAGTATATGAGGGTGGATTTGAACTCAGGTTGGCCGAAGTTCTTTCTCTTACCACTGTGGACCTAGCTGCTCCTAGAGAGGGGATGGATTTAGGTTATACAATAAGACATATATACATATACATACCTGTGTTTATATAATATATATATATATATAATATCTATACATACACACATATATGAATCACTAAAACTTTTTAAAATAGCCTGTAATTATAAAGAACAACCAATACATATTTATTCAGTGTGTGCCATGTACCTGGTGATAGCTGAATCCATGGGAGCTGATGAGATGACCAAGATGACCTCAGAGAGGAAGAAGAGGCCCCAAATAGAGCCTTGGAGGATACCCAAGGTTAATGGGCATGACGTAGATGAAAAACAGGCAAAGGAGAATGACAATTTCATAGAAACCAAGAGAGGAAAGAAGAAAATGATTAATATGTCAAGTGCTGCAAATAGATCACGAAGGAAGAAGGATGTTGGGAGAATGCTGCCTTAGTTACAGATTCCTGGCTGAAGGGTACTCTGGCCCTTTAAACCAAAAGTATGAGTCTGGCCAGCCTTGAGCAACCTATTTGTTTGTGTTTTGGCATGGTTCTGGTTTTTATTGAATAATTGAATAAAATGTCCACTGTGGTCTGCTCTAGAGAGTTTCTTGGGGGCACAGGAATGAGTAGAGATGTTCCTGGAGCACAGAGGACTGTGGTGATAGCTCCAGTCCCCATATACCTTAGTACCCTCTCCCTGCCAATGCATTATTGGTAAGAGGCAATGATTCAAAGAGAAAAGTGACAAAGTAGGAGGAAATTCTGCTATTTTCCTGGGGAAAAAAGTGAATCTCACATTTGTAAAATGAGCCTGTCAAAAACATTCCTTCTAATGTTTTTAGACTTGTAAACATCATACAAGTGCATAGGTAATTGTATATGAAGACAGCATGCATAGTTAGGCTTGAGTGTTCTAATCAAGTTAAACTTACAATCAGGTAATCTGATACATACTTAATGATTCTGCCTGTAAACAAGGAAAGAGCCCTGGTCTGGGAGTCTGGAGACCTGGTTTTAATGCTAGTTCTGCACTTTGGCAGCTATGTGAACTTCTAGAAGTCACTTTGCCTCCCTGGGCCTCAGTTTCCTCATCTGTAAAATCTCTAGGATCCCCTCTAGCTCTAAGAGTCTATAATATAGACTTTAATACTTCTAATGTGGCTAGTCCCTCCCACAGTACAGATTGCAACCTTATTCATGACTTCTCATCCCCTTCTTCATGGGGGCAATTGGTTGCTGGACCTCTAGATCTCTTGAAATTTTGTGGACTCCTTGTTACATGACCAGCTTCCCTCCTTCTAGTACTTTGTAAAGAGCGATTGATTGGGGGTAGTTCCCTGATCCATTTGATGAGCTTACTGAATGGCAAGCCCTTTGATTGTCCATGCCTCTCCCAATATGGTATGGACATGTCTATTAGAATCTTGTTAAGACAAAAAAAAAAACAAACAACTCCCAGTTAAGTTTCAGTGATTGGGCTTCCCTAATAAATTGATTTGTTTCAGACTGTCTGTTGGCACCTCCTAGGTCAAGAGTTCCCAACCTGGGGTATACATATGACCAGGAACTGAAAAAAACTTATCAAAGAGGCACAGGGGAGTATTTAATAAATAACTATATTATCTTATTGAAATATTTTATAAGTACTGATACTTGTGAAAAAATGTGTGAATTTGAAGGAGAAAGATGGAGGTGGGGTAGAAAAGAGAAAGGGCACTATAACACATCTGAAAAATATGAGAAAGACAGTTGAAAGAATGAATTTTACCCATTTAAACCAAATGAATGAGATTTTAATATAAAATTCTTTTCTTGGGGCAGCTGGGTGGTGCAGTGAATAGAGTACGGGCCCTGGAGTCATGAGGACCTGAGTTCAAATCTGGCTTCAGACAGTTAACACAAAACTAGCTGTGTGGCCTTGGACAAGTCACTTAACCCCAATTGCCCTACCTCCCCCCCCTCCAAAAAGCAAATAAGTAAAAAAAGATAAAATTCTTTTCTTTCTGAGCCAAAAACAATTATTGGTGAAAGTCCAGAATTCCAAAATGTTACCTATTGATGAAGTCACAAAATTGTTGGTGTACCTTTGGAGAAACATATCCCATTCTTAAAAAGCATACACAGAGGGGAGGCTAGTTGGTGCAGTGACTAGAGCACCAGCCCTGGAGTCAGGAGGACCTGGGTTTGGATCCAGCCTCAGACACTTAACCTCCCCTCCCTCCACAAAAACTAGCTGTGTGACCTTGGGCAAGTCACATCTCCAATTGCCCTCCAAAAAGCAAAAAAAAAAAAGCATGCACAGAAGGTTTTAATTCTATTTAAAAATCTAATTCCACTAAATTAAATTCCTGCATCTCATCTCTGTGAATCAGAATTCTCAGTCCTATATTCAATCAAATCCCAAATAAAAAACAAACTGAAAGATGAAGATGTTCTAGATGAAGAAGTTCCTAGGTATCTCTTTAAAAACTATTCTGAGAATAAAACTATTGGTTGGCAAGAAACAGAATCAAGGGTATCACCAATTTATTTGACTGCAATCTGCTAAACACTTAACTTGATGATACTAAAATGTTATGTATCAAATAAAGTTTTCTTTATGAAAAATGAATAATTTTAAAATTTTAATTGAAATGAATTGTTTAAATTATACATTTTAATATAAATTTATAGATACATTTTAATATTTTAAACAGATAATTTAAAATAAATATTTCTATTTGTTGTGTGCACACAAATGATAAATTTTAGAATTTGATTCCTTTCATATTGAATTAGGAGTTTACCAAAAAAGAAGGAGTATGGATAACAAAAAAGGTTAAGTTCCTTCATCTTCTCTGTCTTAGGGGATGGGTTTTTAGTGACTGGAACCGTTCCCAGCACGAATTGGATGACTTGGAAGCTTGGGAGACTGGAGTCTTATTAGAGGAGGCCGATCACTTTCTTTCTTTGGGTAATTATATTTCCACCCAGAATTTAATCTGGAAAATTTCCCAAAATGAGTTGTTTATAGTTTGTGTTTAGGTTTCTACAGATTTGGGTAACAGGATCCCTAGCTTCCATATAACTCAAGGTGATAAATGCATATCAGATAGAGGATAGCCTTTATTTCACCATATGCTAAGCCAGTAAGCATTTATGAAGTGCCAGTGGGTGAAAGAGTCTCATAAGTGCTCATAAACAGATACAGATGCAGAAAAGTGCATACAACATTCCTAATAGTCCATAAGCAATCAACATAATTCTCCTCCCTCTCTGGTGGATCTCACTTTTCCATCAGTATACTAGAATTATTTGCCACAACACAGCCTTGTAGTTTGGAAACTCTTTGAATGGGAACTGAACTTGGGGTTGCCAGCAGGGCAATACTGACATTCCTGTGAATGCCCTACGGTCCCATGGGTCTTCCACAGTCCCTCTGTGGTGTGCACCTGTTTTTGGTAATCTGAGGTCGTTTTCTTTTAAGGGGAGGCTGTCCTAAGTATTTGGTTGGCCAGAGGGACTAGAGGTTGAATAATTAGTTTAGTTTCCTTTCCCAGAAGCACAGTTGGCCCAGTTTATGGGGAGTTAAGTCTCAGAGGTTTGAGCAGAGCTTCATAAGACCCTTTTCTAACCTAGTATTGAAAAACAGCAGTGGGGAATGTGGAGACAGCAGAGAATAGTATTTTATTTGAATTCCTATCATTTTTAATCTTAGGAATTATACCCTTTTTATTCATTGTTATTAGTAATTTTTGTTATATTTTGTTGTGTCCTCTAACTTTCAAGACTAAACCTGAATCATCAAACTGGCCTGAGTGAGGCCTGGCCCAGAATCTTCTCTCAGTCTTATAGTGCCGACATTTAAATTTTTATTTTTTTAAAATATTGTTTAAAAAACAGTCTATTTTTAAATCCAGTTTTATTTTCAACTCCAAATTTTTTCCTTCCCACCTCCTCTTTCCCCACCTAATAAGAAAGCAAGAAAATGAAACTGTTATGATTTTTTTTATTGAGCTTACATCCTTTCTTTTTTAAAAAAATATTTTATTTTCAATTCATGAAACAAAATAAGCATTTCCATAACACAGTACAATAAAAAAGATGATTACACATGAAACTGCTAATCTACCATGTACAACTTGCTATTCTCTCCAAATATACAACAAAATTATCATGCAAATTTCTTTTTTCCCTTCCCCCAGCCCACCCTTGAGATGGGGGTAAAACAGATTCTTGTAGTAGCCATGTCCAAAAGAAGTATGCTTCAACTCTGAGTCTATCACCTCTGTGTGTGTGTGTGTGGATAGTAAACTTCATCATGGGTCATCTGGTACTGTGATTTGTTCCATTTTGTTGATCAGAGTTCCTAGGTTTTTCAAAGTTGTTTATTTTTATAGTATTGTTGCTATTGTATAATATGTTTTCCTGGTTCTGCTCACTTCATTTTTCAGCAGTTAATACAAATCTTCAAAGATTTTTCTGAAACCATCTCTTTCTCCATTTCTTACAACATAATAGCATACTATTGCGTTTGTATACCATAATTTGTTTAGCCATTCCCAGTTGATGAGCCCTCCATTACCCTACACCATGAAAAGAACTTGTAAAGCCCTCTGCCTACCTTTTCAGTCTTATACTTTACTCTTCTATCCTTATTCAATGATACCTTCTTGCTCTTTATTTCCTGACTCTTATTTCCATTGACCATCCCCCATGCCTGGAATGTTCTCCCTCCTCATCTATACCTCTTGTCTTCCCTGACTTTCTTTAAGACCCAGTCAAAATTCTCTGTAAGAGGCCTTTCCTGGTCATTATTAGCATCTTCTCTCTGAGATAACCTCTAATTTATATGTCGTGTGTGCATGCGTGTATGTATGTGTATATATGTATGTGTGTGTATATATACATATATATATATATATGTTTTTAAAATTTGTCTCTTTCCTTCACTATTAGAATGTGAGGACAGGGACCGTATTATTTTCTTTCTTTGTATCCTCAATGCTTAGCAGAGTAGCATCCCTAGACATATTAAAAATCACCCACAGTGGGATTTTTCTCCGGTTCCACACCCAACCTAAAGATAACCCAGTAGAGTTTAAGTTCTTTGATGTCATGTGCCATTTTAATTTTGTCTTTGTAGACCTAGTACCTAGCCCAAGACCTTGGCCTTGGGTGGTTGGTACTTAATAAAGGTTCGTTGGATTGGGTTGCTTATAAATGATGTCTAATACATTTCTGCACACCAGGAAAAGGATACCATGAAAGGAGGGGGCTCCTCTCTCTACTGGAAGTTTATTTTGTAATTATCACAATGAAAAGGACTTGGCTCTTTCTATAATTATTGCTTTCAAGTCTAGAACTTGATCTCCTACCTCTGGCTTTGGCAATAGTCTATTCCTTAGGACTCTGAGGTGCCCCCGAGAACTCATCTACTAAGAAGGCCAGAAACTCCAGAGGGAACTTGACCTGGATACAGCCTCTGGTATTAGGAACATTCTGTCTCCCACCTGGCATGCTCCTATCTGACCTGGGTCAGGCCGCATTTATGCCCCTACTGTTTCCTTAATGGACTTTATCTGGCATTATATTACAATATATTTGAGGCAGAGAAAAAGTCAGAGCAGGGTCACTTTACAATTTACCACCAGTGTTTGATTAGAAATTAGAGAGCAGAAGGAGTTTACTGAGAGCAGCTTGGTAAAATGGTTGTTTTTTATCCTTTTGTTCAGTCATTTTTCAGCTATGTCTGACTCTGATCTTGTTTGGGGTTTTCTTGGCAAAGATACTGGAGTGGTTTGATATTTCCTTTTCTAGTTCATTTTATGGATGAGGAAATGGAGGCAAGTAAAGTTAAGTGACTTGGCCAGGGTAACACAGCTAGTAAGTGTCTGAGGTAGTATTTGAACTCAGGTCTTCCTGACTCCGGGCCCAGCACTCTATGCACTTCACCACCTAGATGCTTTTCATCTTATGCTAATGAATTCTTCCATGAGGTAGTATAGTGTTAAGGGAAGGAGTCTGAGATTTCAAGTTAAGATCTGGGTTAAGATTTTGCTATTTACTGCCTATAAAGCCACAAGCAAGTCACTTGAACTTGTTAAGCCTCAGTTTTCTTTACTATAAAAATGGAGATAAGGGTATTTCCATTCCTTCTGAGGAAAGTCTTTTGCAAATTAAAGCCTTTCATGGGTGTTAACCCTAACTCTATTTTTTGACAAAGCCCATTAAGGCTCTAGATTTCTTAATTCTTCTCCAACCAGTGACTAACTTTAGAACCCAGGAACATTTAATGGCAACCTTCCACATTCCAAGGGATTTGGTGTGTTTTTCAACGACTGGGCCAGGAGATAACACCAAGTGAGTTCAAAGTACAGAGCAAAATCATTCTGAGTGAGAACCACTGCAGGAAACATGTGCCAAAAGAAGCAATGGGCCAACTCACCTTTAGGAAAGCGATTAAGGGATTGTGGTAAAAAAAACCCCAACAGTACCCTGGAAGTCTTTAGAAACAGCAAAATGGTGCCTCCACTATGATTATTTAAATAGCAGGACTGTTGTGCTTAGGAACAGTCCTTAAAGATCCAGAGAGAGGAGCTGAGAAAAATAAGAAAGACTTGGAGTAAAAGGTTAATTCATCAGCAGGGAATTTTCAGGCTTCAAATGATTTGGCCCCACCCATTAATTTCTGTATCTGCTTAAGCTTTCTAGCAGTGATTCTCAGACCCCTGGTCTTTAGGACTCTGAGTTGAGTGGGGTTTTTTGTTGGTTTGTTTTAGGTCTTAGACATATTAATATTAGTAACTGAAATTATTAGTAATTAATAATATTTTAATATTAGTAACTCATAAGAGAAAAGTTTGAGACTTCTCTACAGCAGAAATATATTTCAACCATAAAAAACTGGGCTGAAATTACTCTGAGAGTAATGTCTAGAAAATAATAGCCTTTCTCCTGAAAGGTGTGGTAGAGAGGAAAGACCACAAGACTTGGAGAAAGGAGACCTGATCACTTACAAGCTGCACGTTTGGGCAAACCTCAGTTTCTCCATCTGTAAAATGGACATAATAATAGAATCATAAAATCTAATGAGTCAAAAGGGACCTCAGAAGTTATTTAGTTCGAATGCTATCTAGACAGAAATCCTTTCTATGATATTCCTGCCAAAACTAGGTGGCACAGTAAATAGAGCACTGGCCCTGGAGTCAGGAGGACCTGAGTTCAAATCTAACCTCAGACACTTGACAAACTAGCTGTGTGACCTTTGGCAAGTCACTTAACCCCAATTGCCTTGTCTTGCCTTCCCTCCTCCAAAAAAAAAAAAAATTCCTCCAAGTGTTCATCTAGACTTAGTTTAAAGACACTCAATGATAGAGAAACATACTAGTTAGTAGGGAAACAGACTAGCCCATTACATCTTTTAGATAGCTCTAATTGTTATGTTGTTTTCCCCTATACTATGCCCAAATCTTCCTCTCTGAAACTTCTACCCATCATTTGTTGAATGAAAGAATGGATGAACTGCTTCTGGTTGAGTCCTCTGGGACCAAGCAGAACAAGGCTAATAGTTCTTCAGATACTTGATGACAGTTATCATGATCTAAGTCTTCTCTTCCCTAGACTAAGCATTCCTAGTTCCTTGATGTGCTCCAGCTTGCCAGTAGTTTTCCTAAAATGTGATGCATGGAACTAAACATAACACTCAAGATATAGCACAACTAGGGCAGAATACAGCTGGAGTATAACCTCTTGAGTTTGGGTCACCATGTTTCTAATCATGGAGCCTTCATCACACCAACAGTATGACTCACATTGAGCTTGTAGTCCACTTAGACCCCCAGATCTTTTTCACAGGGAATGTTGTCTACTCACATTTTACTTATTTGTGAATTTTTTATGCCCATGGGAAATACTTTCCATTTATCCTTCTTACACTTCATCTCATCATTTCCAGCTCTCAAAATTATTTTGGATCCAGGTTCTGTCATCTAACTGTCCTTCCTACCTTTATTTTATTCTCAGTCTTTTTTTTTTTAAGCAACTGGGGTTAAGTAACTTGCTCAAGTTTACACGGCCCGTTATTTCTGGATGTGGTGCTAAGTATCAGAGCTCAGATTCAATCCCAGGTTCTCCTGACTCTGGGGCAGGTGCTCTTACTCAACTGTACCACCTGGCTGCCCCTAAGCAATTGGGGTTAAGTAATTTGCTCAAGGTTACACGGCCAGGTGTTTCTGGGTGGGTGCTAAGTGTCTGAGCCTGGATTCGATCCCAGGTTATCCCGACTCTGGGGCTGGTGCTCTTACTTGCTGTGCTACCTGGCCGCCCCTATTCACAGTCTTAATAAGTGTGCCACTGATGTCCTGGACGAGAGGATAAGAAGATGCTGAGGTCCAGATGCATGAGATAATGTGCTCCAACTCAAACAATAAGTAGAAGAGGCAGTATTTGAACCTAGTATAGAGGATCCAAAATTTAGAACGAGAAAGAAGAAAAGGCAGTGTAGTACAGTGGAAAGAGCACCGGATTTCCAGCCAGAAGAGCTAGATTTAAATTCTGTTTCTGTCATGTGTTGTCTAAACGACTTTAGGTTTTATCAGCAGTGTGCTGGTACAGGCTCAGCATGGGCTCTCTAAAAAAAAAGAGACTTAAAACACACTTTTAAGTTTAATGTGCCTTATTACAGCTCTTCATCTGTAAAACAGGCTGGATAAGGAAATAGCAAATAGCTCCAGTACCTTGCCAAGAAAACCCCAAATAGGGGTCATGAAGAGTTGGATATGACTGAAATGCCTCAACAGCAACATGCATTATTAACATTTCTCCATCACTTTTTAAAGTTTAGACAAAAAACAAAACAATAAATCAAATGACAGTCCTTTTGATTTGTAGCTTGCTGATTTAACCATTGGCACTTGCAATCTCGTGTGAGCTGGTGCCAGCACACTCCATGTATCTAAGGACCCTTCCAGCTCTCAGTCCTATTATCCAGAAATTCTTCATCCTTCTTTGTGATTGGCTGATGACATAACAGCTGAACATAACTAGATTCTACCTCTCACCAACTTTGGAACCTTTAGGAAACCATCCCTTAAAATATGAATGAGTCATATGGTACCAATCCTGGCATGCCAGGGTAGACTGAACACTACAGAAGTTATTTATCCAATGTTCATAGTTAGAAACCTTAAATAGGGAAGAATTAAAATGGGGATAGAAAGATTAGGGATGAAGAAGAGATGGGCTTGGGCATTTACAAAGCCAAATAGAGAAAGAAAGCAATTTATAAAGCTATGCCATGGACAGAGAGATATAAGTTTAAATTTTTTTTTGGAGGGTAGAAGGCAAGGCAGTTGGGGTTAAGTGACTTGCCCAAGGTCACACAGCTAATTAGTGTTAAGTGTCTGAGGCTAGATTTGAACTCAGGTTCTCCTGACTCCAGGGCTAATGTTCTATTTACTGTGCCACCTAACTGCCCTGATGTATGTCTAATTTAAATCATAAAATCATAATTTTGGAGCTGGAAGACATGTTTTGGAAGTCATCTAGCTCCAATGCCTTTATTTTATAGGAAACTAAGTCCTACAGATGTGAAGGGTCCAAAGTCACGCAGGAAGTAAGAGGCACAGGATTCAAACTCAGGTTCTCTGACTCCAAGTCCAGCCCTCTTTCTTTCATGGCACTGCGTTTCTTCATTAGAAATGTAACAATATAGCTTTTAAAAAGGAAAGAGGAAAAAAAGACAAAAAAGGTAGAAGCTTTGAAAAAATAAAGAGTAAATTATGTATCAAATGTATCCCCTAGATCCTTTGGCCCTGAAACTTTCTCGGCTTAGTTTAAGTGTTTTAAAAGCAAAACAAAAACAAAAAAATGACTTTGTAATCTGAAGTAGAAATCTCATTTTCTTTATAAAGTACAGAACTGGAAGAGAAATTATAGCCTATCAGTTTCAAGGCGATTTCTCCACTGCACTGTGCTTGGAAATGAAACTTCCGGAGCTCTTGGACAGTGCTCAGTTACTAGTAGGAGCATATAGGATTATGTTTACTGGTGTCTTGAGGACCCCTGGCTAAAGAGTGAGGGCAGCCAGGGACAAAAATAATTTCTCTCTTGAGTCTCATTTTGTATTCATTCTCCAGACACCAGATTATTTAACCGCATTAAGTAATCTTAGGGGTATGATTTGAAATCCACAAACACGAGGAAGTCAGCATTAAGGATGAAAATCTTAAGCTAACACTTCAGCCCCTGAGTGTTGATAGGGGAAATCATGCTGAAAGGAATGGCAGTAATCGCTTGGGTTAGGGGTTACTTTGAGATTCCCTTCCACCCCACTTTCCCAATCACTTCTGGTTCAGATTTTAAGCCAGCTTGTTGGTATTATTTCTTCCAAGGTGAATACTTTTAAATTCCATAAAATTCTTTGATTTCATATAAGTATAATGAGCCACTGGTTAATTTATTTATCCCCCCACCTCTCTCCCCTCTCCTTTCCTGCCTTCTCCCTCAATTTGTTCTCAGTCAGAATGAGCGTCAGTCTGGTCCTTCCATCACCATTTCCCCACGACTGTTTTGCCGATGTGTTCTTTATAGTACCTAGGAGAATCCTTTGTCCTTGGAGTGAAATAGTTTGGTGAGTTGCCCTTTCAATCTAAGGCAGGGAAAACACATCTAGCATTTAGAAGATACCTAAGAAATAAAGCATATACTCCTCAACCCTCCAGGGGCTTGCAGGCTAAATCCAAATGTTTTATATAGTTGTAAAGCAGCAAAGGGATAGATTACGTCACATAATTACGTCCTTGCCCCTTCCTCCAACCCCTAGTTATTTAAATCTTGAATTAGTTCAGAAGCTTAGAGCAATGAGATTCTACTATGTCTCCAGTCGTGTTGACATACTGCATCCATTTTCCCCTTTGCCCCTAAATGCCTCTAATTGGTTTATACAGTTTGTCTCAAAAGTCTTAGTTCAGCTTTAAGTCAAGACTTTTGGGACACCCTGTATATTTTTATATTCTTGACTTACTTTTCTCCAGGTTCCCCTTATGATTTCTAGTTCAAATATTAATCTCTCAAGTTATATACAATCCCCCTTCCTGGCTGATTCGGCCCCCTCCCCCCCTTCATTTCTAGGTCTTGATTTTCTTTCATCTTTTAGTGATCTTGGACACTGTGACATTCTGCTCTCCTAAATGTTCCCCTTCTCTGCCCTACCTCATTCCTTGGAACCAATATGGATGGCAGGTGTGGGAACATTTTGAGATGGGTTCTGCAAGGGATTGGTGACTCAGTACTTCCTGATAGCTACACAAAAGAGGGCAGATTGCTTGGCCTGTCCTAACATCAAGTGGAGACAGCAGAAAGGGGAACTGAAAGTAATTTGAGTGACAAAGAGGTTAGAAAAATCATGGCTGAAATGAATTCACCTTAATGGGGTTGGGGAGGGTGAGGGCTAGGTGTTTCTTTGTCTTAATGAAAATGGACAAAAATCAGCCCTCAGAATGAAAGAGTCTCCAAAATGTTTTGCTACTTGGAATTTATGGAACCCATCTGGTCCTGATTTCAGTTCTCACTAGCTTTTGGAAGAGGTTGCCTTGAATAGAAAGGTGAGGCACCCAGGTTTGTACCTCTGAAAGTTCATCAACTCTTCATCAGGAGATGATAATTGTCACATTTTTATCTTGTATGTCATTGTAATGACATATTAAATCAGTTATGTGCAAAAGCTTTGTTCAATACTTGGTACATAGTAGGTGCTTAAAAATACTTTTTGAGTGGAAGAAACTAGATTCTCAGGAAAAAAAATTGTATACACCATAGAGAGTATATTAGAGGGTTAGGAATGGAATCTTGAAAGGGAATAGCAGAGTCAGAAAATTGCTTTTAAGTTTTTTAAAATTATTTTTACAGTAAATGTTTCTGTTAAAGTACAGTTACAATATAGACTTTTTTCTAAGTGATCTAAAATTCTTTTTGATGCACAGAATTAATGCAGCTTGGTAGGTGGTGTTTTCTCCTTTCTTCATCTCCTTGTGCACAAGAAATTATCAATGATAAGTAGAACTGGAAAAGGAAGTGGGACAGTAACCAAGAGAAAGAGTGAGGGAAGACAACTGGACAGCTGGAACTGGAATGTTCAACTGGTGCTTGGAAGTATTTGAAGTCTGAGGGGAGAATCTCTAATGCACTGGGTAGATCCTCTATGGGAGGAAATGGGTAGGAATGCCACCAGATGAGGTGGTGTTATAGGTTGGGATCTGTGCCAGTGGAGGGAGTACCCATATTGACAAAATCTTGGTTCCATCTTAATACTGAAGTATCAAAGTATTTATCTCCATATATAATATAGTGAATTTTCAGTTCATCCTCTGGAGAGTTCAGTCTTTAGGAACTGCATTAATATGTTGGTTAATACAGGCAGAGGAGTAAGATGGTTTAAATGGGTGATTTTCTAAATAATTGAAGCTTACAATCTTTTAAATTTCCATCATTTCAGAGGATTCTTCCCCCTGCCCCGCCCCCCGCATTACAGTACTATTTACTTCCCTGTCTCTCTCTCTTTTTTTTTTTTTGCTTTTTGGAGGGCAATTGGGTTTAAGTAACTTGCCCAAGGTCACATGGCTAGGTTTTTTGCTTGTGTGTGTTAAATGTCTGAGGCCGGATCCAAACTCAGGTCCTCCTGACTCCAGGGCCAGCACTCTACTCACTGCGCAACCTAGCCGCCCCTGTCTCTCTCTCTTTTTTTAAATTAGCTTTTTATTGATAAAAGGGGTTTCTCATTATAAATATGTATTCAACTATGCTGTAGAGTGGATGTGAAGCACAGTGTCTATGGGCTTGCTTTCTTAAGGATATATCACTGAAGTCACCTGTGGGCATTTCCTCCAACAATGTATGTTGTGACCAACTTCCCTGTCATCTTCTGTAACTCTTGTCTATATCTTTCTGTAAATCCTTCTCTGAAGGTCACCCAACATGCTTAGGACTGATCACTAATTTTCTTTACCTCTTATGGATATTTATGGAACACAAGGGCCATTCATTGGTTTTTCCTTACTCTTGCCACATTATTACCCACCTTCCTTTCCTGTCATGCTTCTCTCTAATGACATCTTTTATGCCACTTGCCTTGTGACATTTTTGGTTGGTAACATATTGCTGCCTACTCATATTCACCACATGCCTTTTCATTTCCCTTTGAGTGACCTGAAACTTAATCTTTGTAGACTATGGCATGCTATAGTCAACTTACTTCCTCATAAAAACACAGTGTTCTATTTGCCTTACCAAATACAGATACAGACTGACACAGTGCTCCCTTTGGGGGCTCCTTAAGGTATAGATTTAGCACCCCCAAAACTCCAATTGTTCTAATTTCTGTCTCTTTAAAATTGACTCTCTGCTCTGCTCTCAGAGGGTATCCCGCTTTTTTTTTTAAACTGTTTCTAATGTTGCTATGGGTAGTTTCAGCATTGCTTTTCTTGCCCACTGTTGTTTTCTTTTCCCCCCTTCACTCTTCCCCTCCCCCCTTGTCTTTTCTGGCTCCTTTTGCTTCTGCCACATTTCTCTGCTTTTACAGAGTTCACTTACAGACATTGTCGACCAATCAGAACAAATCATAATGACCTAAGTGTGACCTTTGGTCTTTGTTGACCATTTTTCAATTCAACACATTTATCTAGTCTAGGATGGGTAAAGAATTGTTCCAAAGGTACAAAGAAAAAAAAATGGAACAGCAACTGTCCTTAAGGAATTTACCTCATTCAGAGAGTTTAAAGCAGGTACATGAGTTCGCAAATACAAACTATACGTAAAAGAATACAAAGTAATTACAAGACAGAGAGGATACTAATTACTTATGGGAATCAGGGAGCCCTCATCAGACGGTGGCATCTGAGTTATTCTCTGAAGGGAGCGAGGGATTCTATGAAGCCATGTGAGGACAGAGTGAATTCCAAGTATGACGGACTACTAGTCATTGTATTGCATTCAAAAAGATCTTCTCTTTTGTCATCTTAAAAAACCAGTATCTATATGTTTATGTCATAATAATCTCCTTACATACTCTCCTAATAGTCTATGCTTCTCCCCCACCCCCAAAAAAATTTCAAACAAAATGAACAAAGACTGTGATCATGTCTGTCTTTATCTGCCATATTTGGCATTCACAATCATCTGAACTTGAGTCAACATTGGATACTGCATTTATTTTGTATTCAGTTTCTTTTTTGTGTTGTTTTTATTTACACTACCAAGGTCATTTGTCTATATTGATGTCCTGGTTCTGCTTACTTTGCTCTGCATCAGTCTTCCCACATTTCTTTGAATTTCCCACATGTGTCTCTCATAGTGTTGTAATATTCCATCACATGCATGTATGTACTATCTGCTTAACCATTCCCTAGTCAATGGGCACCAACTTTGTTTCCATTTTTTTTGCTATCACAAAGAGTGCTGCTATGAATATGTTGGGATATATGTTGGAAGTCCTTCTTTTTGTCAAAATCTTCTCATAGTCAGACATAATTATTTTTCTTGTTCTTATTTCGGCAAGTATTTCACATACTTGATGACACTACAAACCTCATCTCCAGATAACTGAGGTATTACCATATATATGCACCCACATATAATCTTAAATGTTACTGACTGTGGTCTACATGGAGAGGAAAGCAACTTCTTTGTAGTTAACAATAAAAAATACTTGTGATTCCTAGTTTATATTCTTTTTTTTTTTTTGGAGGAGCAATTGGGGTTAAGTGACTTGCCCAAGGTCACACGGCTAGTAAGTGTTAAGTGCCTGAGGCCGGATTTGAACTCAGGTCCAACTGATTCCAGGGCCAGTGCTCTTTCTATTCACTGCACCACCCACCCTAGTTTATATTCTTGATAATGGTCCTGATCTATGCTCTGATGATGTTTCCATTTTACTCTCTTTTTTGTCTCTAACTCTTTTCTTTTGTCCTTCCTTTCCTATATCATATCTAATATACTTTACAGTATTTTGCTTTGAAATATAAAAGGGAATTCAACAACAACAGCAACAACAACGACAATGACAACAACAACAACACAGTATTGTAGATTCCTGGAGTTTTGTCCTATTTCTGCCTTGAATTATCTCTGTAATGATTGACAAGGTACTTTCTTTCTCTGGGAATCAATTTCCTCATCTGTAAAAAGAGGAGGTTGGATTAGATGACCATTAACATAATTTCTTGCTCAAAACTTGAAAGGCTAATTGAAAAGCATATAAGATACTTAATATGTACCCAGCACTGAGCTAAGAGCTGGGAATACAAATACAAGACTGAGATAGTCCCTGTCCTCAGGGAGTTTACATTTTAATAGGCCGATACAATACATATGCAGTAGTAGTTGTTGAAAAGGATACTTTGGTCTGAGAAGTCACAGGGATGGTGTATGGAGTTTTTAGCAGTAATAGTGATATTGATTTAATTAAAGTTTCCAGAGCAAAAGGGGGTGTGTGTGTGTGTGTGTGTGTGTGTGTGTGTGTGTGTGTGTGTGTGTGTGTGTGATATGTGACAATGGTAGGGCAGATATCAAGAAGGTAGCCAAGGCAGAAGGTTGATTGGTATGTGAAAAATGTGGTCTCATCTGAGGCAGGTAGATACAGTAGGCTAGATGAGTTAGTGCTGATTCACTCATCAATCAGGACAACTCAGTTCCACGGCAGAAATTCGGAAACCTAGTGGATTAAGAAAGCACATGTGAGCTGCATATACCAGCAGGTGGTCCAAGTTCAAAGGTCCTGAGATGGACCTTCCAAGTCTAAGAATAGGCAGCAGCTGAAGCACAGATAGATTTCCTTAGATCCACACTTCCCAAACAACTCAGAAGATCTGGACTGACTAGCCAGGCCTGACTCTTTAGCTCTTCATATTTTAGGATGACACTGAATTGCCCATCTTTTCCTTTGAGAAGCCTGACTCCTTATTGACTGATGCCCAGAACTTGAATTCAGGAACCCTAGACCAAGACTGGAAATATCTGGCTTCTATCTCCCAAGGGTAGAGCCCTCCTTTTCTCAGGATTGCTAGTTTTTCACTTGTGCTCAGAGAAAGAAAGAAAAAGCAGAAGGTGCCTAGAGCCACATGTTTGACAAACACAGGTTTTTGTTGCCACGTGCTGGTAGCTGCCACTGGGAGAGAAGAGATAGGGGAGAAAAATGCCTTCTCTCTCTTACTAGATGTCCAAGAGAAAGAACCTTCTATGATTTAATGAGCAATAGGAACTACAGGAGGTAGGTGTTTACTCTACAGAATGAATAGACTGATGAACTTTTCATACCTTTTATTTAACAGAAGACTCCTGGAAACTTATGGAATAGTTATTTCCTCCCCTTATTACTAAACTTTGGAGGGAAAAGTTAAAACCTATGAACTCAGACTGCTATATTATATAAAGTTATCCAATTATCTGGTTGGTAGGTCTAGTACTGTTTAGTGATTCAATTTTGCTATGACAGGTATGATCTGAGTATGAGTTTGTTATGTAATATTCCTTTCTAGGTGACTCTCTAGAGTCCTTGGTTCTCTTCCCAGCTCTTCAGTGTTATGTCGGCTAATTGGGCAAATCAGTCTATCTTCTCTTTATCTTGGTTTCTGTTGCTGAAAAAATTGGGATAATATGAATACTATTTATTTTTTCTCACACTGGTCTTTGTGATAAGACCAGTTAGCTATCAGGACTATTCCAGAGAACTGCCATTGAGCCTTCATTCCATAAGACAGGTTACAGAGAAACCTTGAGAATCACAGAGTGAGTTGCTTCCAAATTTGTTAAGTTATTGTATCACTGAATATTTCTTTTTTGTTGTTCTAGCTCTGTCATTTTATCAGTTCTAGCATTATCCTTTCACTGATTCAACTCTTCTGTAACTTTTAGTCATAGAGTTTCTTGGGAAACACTGAGATATTAAGTGACTTCCTCATGGTCACTTAGTACATGTTAAAGTGAAAGTATACAGACGCAAACGATTTAAACTCTGGTTTAAAGGACAGTTCTCTAGCCACTGTACCACATTGCCTCTCTAATGAATGCTTAAATATAACCCATTGGAGTCATGTTTTCATTTTCTTGTAAGATTTCTATAAGGAAAAAACCAGCTTTGCTAATTGATTTTTATTCTTTGAGGTAGAATATGAGCATGTGGATAAGGAGGACTTTCATAAGCTTCCTAAGGATTGCTTAAAAGGTTTGATTGGGTTCTAAACTATAGAATTATACAAGGAGATAGAATGTTGGGCTTAGAATCAGAAGGACCTGAGTTTGAATACTGTCTTAGACACTAGCTATATGACCACTGGAAAATCACTTAACCTCTTTGTGCCTCAATTTTCTCAACTGAAAAATGGGAAAAGTAACAGTATCCACCCCATAGGATTATTGTGAGGATCAAATGAAATATTTGTGAAGTGCTTTGCAAATGTGAATGTACTACATAAATATTAGTTATTCTTCTTCCTCTTCTTACTACTACTACTACTATTACTACTACTACTACTGTTACTACTACTACTAACTACTACTACTATTACTACTACTACTAACTACTACTACTATTACTACTACTACTATTACTACTAACTACTACTACTACTACTACTACTACTACTACTACTACTACTACTACTACTACTACTACTACTACTACTACTACTTCTCTTCTTGCACAAAGGGTTCAACTACACCAGGATACTTTTTGTTCTTCATACATAGCACTCCCTTAACCCACACTAGACCTTTGTAACTCTTTCCCGTATCTAGAATGCTCTCTCTCCTCCCCTGCCCTTCTTAGATTCCCATTTTCTTTTCTCCAAGGATCAGCTCAAGTACCATTGTTCTGCATGAAAACATCATGCTTCTCCTGGCTGCTAGTGCTTCCCCTCTCTCCAAATTATCTTGTCTCTTTTTTGGATACACTTATATATGTGAACCTTGCCTTGCTCCAGATTGTAAACTTGAGGGTAGGAACTATTTCACTTTTGTCTTCTTATCAGCAACATCTACCATAGTAGATAGATTAGTAATGACAGCTTAAAAATGGTTGTTGATGAAAAACAATAGACTTGGGCAAAAAAAAAAAAATCCTTTTTAATACCTACCGGATTAATGCAATCTCCTGTTCACCAAGGCACTTTTTGAAAACTTGTCCATCTCCCCTCAAATCTCCTATTGTTCCACTCCCCCTCCCCTATTCGTTAAGAATTTTGCCTCATATTTCATTAAAAATATTGAGGGTATTCACAGAGAGCTCTCTCTTCTTCCCATCTCCTCATCTCAAATAAGATGCCTTCTTCATTGGTTTTCTCCACCTCATTTCACATGAAAAGGTGATCCTTTTCCTTGCCAGGACAAATCCCTCTACATGTACATTCCATCTCATTTTCTCCAGCAAATTGTTCCATCTATTATCTCCATCTTTCACTTATCTTCAATTTCTCCTTCTCTGTTGGTTTCTTTCCTGTTGCCTACCAATATACATGTCTCCTCCATCCTCAAAAATTTTTCTCTTGACTCATCTATCTCGGCTAGCTTCCATACTATATCTCCTATATCTTCCATCCTTGCTTGAGAAGGTCTTCCACAATTGACCCTCCACTTCCTTTCCTCTTACTTTCTTTTTAATTTTCTTCAGTTTGGCTTATAGCCTCATAATTCAAGTGAAATTGTTCTCTCCAAAGTTACCAATGATCTCTTAATTGCCAATTCCAGTAGCCATTTCTAAATCCTCATCCTTCTTGATCTCTCTGCAGCCTTTGACCATATCAATTTTTTTTGATACCTTCAAACATCCAAAGAACAAAAAAAATAGAAAGACTAAAAAAAAGGAAAAGAAAGGATCCTACCAAATTCTTTATATGATGCAAATATCATTTTGATATTTAAACTAGGGAGATTCAAAACAGAAAAGATAACTGTAAAAAATATTTTTATTTTTTGACCAAAATTTTCAAATAAAATGTTAGCAAAAAGACTATAGCAACATTTTATAGAAATTATATATTATGACCAGGCTTAATTTTTTTTTACCAGGAATTCAGGGTTAGTTCAATATTAAACTAGAAACATATTAATAATAAGAACAACAAAATATTGTGGTTATATACATTGATAAAGAAAAAGGTTTTGAAAAATACAACATCCATTTCTGATCAGATACTAGAAAACATAGAAATAAATATTTTTTTCCCTTAATATGATGAGTAGTATCTATCAAAACCTGGAACCAGCCCAAATTTTGAATATCATGGGGATCATTATCATGGAAATAAACTAGAGGGTTTTCCAAAAGGATCAGAGCAAAGTATGGATGTCCTTTTTCACCACTATTATTTGATATAGAAATGCTAGCCATGACAACAAGATAAGAAAAACAAATCAAGGGACTAAACATGGGTAAGAGGAAACAAAATTATTGACTTTTGCAGATGATATGGTAGTTTACTTAGAGAACCCTAGCAAATAAAATAAGTTAATTGAAACAATAACTTTAGCAAAGTTGCAGAATAAGTTAAAGAATACAAATTAAGTCTACATAATTCATCAGTATTTCTGTATGTTACCAAGAAAACTAGCAGTAAGAGAGAGAAAGAGAAATTCTATTTAAAATAACTATAGGATATATAAAATACTTAAGAATCTGCCTACCAAGGTGTACATAGGAACTATGTAAATATAACTGCAATACACTTCACAAAAACAGAGACAGACCTAAATAATCAGAGAAATATTATTTGCATATGAGTAGGTTGGGCCAATATTTTTCATACTGGAAAATCTACCTAAATAAATTTACTTTTTCAATGCTATGCCAATCAAACTACCAAATGATTACGTTTGGTATAAATATATATTTTATATATATAAATATATATATATATATTTTTATAGAGACAGAAAATAATAACAAAATTCATCTGGAGGAACAAAAGATCAAGAACATCAAGGGCAATACTGAAAAAAGTTGGAAAGAGGCTTAGCAGTACCACATCTTAAACTATCATACAAAGCAATAATCATCTGAACTATTTGGTACTTTTTTTTTTTTTAAAACAACTACAGATAGATCAGTGGAATAGATTTGGTTGGAAATACATAGAAGCAAACATATTAGCATACTGTTCAATAAACCCAAAAGATCCAGCTTCTAGGATAAACACTCACTATTTGACAAAAATTATTGGGAAAACTCAAAAGCATTCTGGTAGAAATTAGATTTAGACCAACACTTAATACTAAATACCAGGATAAGCTCCAAACAGATGATCCATGACTTCAATGTAAAAAGTTCACATCAAAAACAAATTAAAGAATATAAGAAGAAATTGCCTTTCAACCTTATGGATAGGGGAGGAATTCATGACCAAACAAAGGATAGAGGGGGTCATAGAAAATAAAATGGGAAGTTTCAATTATACTGAATTAAAAGTTTTGCACAAACAAAACCAATGCAGCTAAGATTAGAAAGGAAACAGTTAACTAGCCAAAAAAAAAGTTATTTAGAGTCAGTTTCTCTGATAAAGGTTTCATTTTCAAGATATATAAGGAAATAATTCAAATTTATAAGAATAAGAAGCTTTCTCCAATTGATAAATGGTTAAGGTATGTGAATAGGCAGTGGTCAAGGGAAAAAATCCAAGTTCTCAATAGCCAAGTGAAAAAAAAATTCTCCAAATCATAATTACAGAAATTTGGAAGTTTTACTTTATATGTATCAAACTGGAAAAGTTGAAAAAAATGACAAATGTAGGAGGGACTGTGGGAAAATAGGCATATTGATGAACTGTTGGAGGAACTATGAATTGATCTAGCCATTCTGGAAAGCAATTTGGAACTATGCCCAAAAAGTTGCTAAGTTTTGCACACCCTTTGACCCAGAGATACCATATACTAATCCTATATCCCAGGGAGATCAAAGAAAGAGGGAAATGACCCATACGTACATAAATATTTATGACAGCCCTTTTGTGGGGTCAAAGAACCAGAAACTAAGGAGGTGTCCATCAACTGGGGAGTGGCTGAACAAATTATGGTATATGAATGTCATTGAATACTACTGTGCTATAAGAAATGATAAAAAGAGATGGTTTCAGAGAACTTTGGAAGACTCATGAATTGATGTTTTGTGACATGAATAGAACTTAAGAATGATTTATTTGGTGGCAACAACCTTATAAAAATGAACAACCTTGAAAAGCTTAAGAACTCTGACCAATGCAATGAATAACAATGATCCCAGAGCCAATGACAAATAGTGTTACCCACCTTCTGACAGAGAGTGGATGGATTCAATATGCAGAACAATGTATATATTTTTGGACACGGACAATGTGAAAATTGTTGTCTTTTCATTTGTGTTACAAGGGTTTAAAAATTTTTTTAGTAGTAAGGTGATGTGGGAGGGAGAGAAAATAAATGTTTTAATTGAAAAATATTTGAATATTTAAAATGCTTGTTGATTGTTTGATAGGTTCAACCCTTGTGGCATCCATAATATATTTACATCTGGAATCTGGTGTACCATACATAGCTCTGTCTACTTCAAGAAAAATTGAATGGATCCAGAAGGTCCAGAGAAGGGCGATTAAAATAATCAACAGAATGGGGAGGATAGGAGAAATGACTAATATATGCATTATATATAAGATTATGATTGAAATTTATTTTCTCCCAGAGGGCATAAACCTCCTTGAGGGCAGAGATTATGATCTTTTTTTGTCTCTGTAACCCTAATGCCTAGTGTAGTATTTGGCACATATCAGAACCTTAATAATACACTTGCTGATTGACTGATTGATTTGGTTGAGAATGAACACAGTTTGAGTACCCAGAAGCTTTAAACCTCTCTACTTAAGATGAATGAAATAAATTCCACATGGCTAGTGAAATCAAGGAACACAGTAAACTCTAGGTACGTGTACTGTATCCACCAGAGGTGGTGTAGATTCTAAGTGTATATTGCTTCAAAAGTAGTTTAGATAAATTCTCAGGAACATAGATTCAGAGCTGTCAGGGGACTTGATGGTCATCTGGTTCAATGATTTCATTTTACCCATGAAAAAAAGAAACTCAGAGGGGTTTCAAAACTTGCCTACCATCATAAAGATAGAACACAGCAGAGTCCAGGATTTAAATCCTGGTCCTCTGAGCTCAAATCTGGCACTTTTTTTGCTGTAGACAAGGTGACAGATTCATAAAGGCTATTAAGGGGAATTAGGATTGTTTGGGGGAATGATTCTAAACAGTAAGGTTGACATAAAATATACTAAGTTTCCTGGTGGTACCATTAGAGACTGATTTCTGAGTTAGCTGGTTTACCATAGAAATCCTTACTGGTCTTAACTTTTAAGTTCCCTATTTCTAGAAGAGAGGCAGATCTCATATTTTATAAACATGGAATAATGGAAATTGTGGTGGACCAGGAATCAGAACACCTGTGTTGTAGTTCTGTTCTGAAATCAGCCATCTGTATGGCCTTGGGCAAATCAATCAATCAATCAACAAGTATTTATTAAGTGTTTACTATGTACCAGGCACTGCACTGGGGATGGAAGTACAATGAATAAAACGATTTCTACTCCCAAGAAGCTTATGCACTAATGGACAAGTGTGTGTAATAAATACATATAAAAATACAGTAAAAATATGAAGTGAATAAATGCAAATATATGCAAAGCAGTCAAATCAAAATAGTCTGGGAGAAAGAGCATTAGCAGTTGAGGGGTTCAAGAAAGATATTATGCAGAAAATGGTGCTTGAACTGAGTCTACAAGGAAGAAAGGGACTATGTGAAATGTAGATAAGTAGAAAGTGCCTTCTAGGAACATGGAATGTCCAGTGAAAAGGTATAAGGGCAGTCATGAGTGAGAAACAGAGGGAAGGTCAATTTGGGTGGATTGCAGATTATGGGAGGGGGAGTAATATCCTATGAGACTGGAAAGATAGGTTGGGTAGAGTTTTCAAAGCTAAATAGAGGAATTTATATTTTATTCTAGAGGCAATAGGAAATTGTTGAAGTGGAATTAATAGAGGAGTCACGTGGACAGACCTATGTGCTTAAAGAAAATGATTTTGGCTGCAGTCTTTAGAGTGAACTGGAGTAGTTAAGGTCTTGAGGTAGGAAGACCTATTAGGAGGCTATTACAATACTCTAGGTGAGAAGTTAGGAGAACCTCAGCTTAGGTGGTAGCTATGTGGGTAGAAAGAAGAAATGTGAAAGATGCTGTGAAGGTAAAATTGGCAATGTTTGGTAAATGATTGAATATAGCACATGAGGAAGAGTGAGAGGGTAAGGATAGTACTAAGGTAACACACCTGTGTAACTGGAAGAATGATGGAAACTTTGGAAGAGGGGAAAGTGTTGGGGGAAAAGATAATTTCAGTTTTGGACACATTAAATTTGAGATGTCTTTGGGACATCCAGTTTGAAAAGTCCTATGGGCAATTAATGATATGTTACTGAAACTCAGAGGAGAGACCGGGGCTGGATGTGCAGATTTGAGAGTCATCTGCGTGCGGATGATAGTTAAACCCATAGGAACTGATGAAGTTACTGAGAGAGAAGGCAGAAGGAGCAAAGAAGAGGGGCTAGGAGAGAACTTTGGAGAATATTCACAGATAGGAAGTAGGATATTGATGATGAGGCAGAAAAGGAGATGGAATAGGAATGGCACTAGACAGATAGGAGGAGAATCAGGAGAGTAGTGTTACAAGAACCTGAAAAAGCAGAGTTTCTAGGAGTTAAGGATGCTGACCCATGTCAAATACAGCTGTTGTTCTTTGGCCTTCATTCTTTTTTTAAAATTATTTTTAGAGGGCAATTGGGGTTAAGTGACTTGCCCAAGGTCACACACAGCTAGTAAGTGTTTCAAGAGTCTGAGGCCAGATTTGAACTCAGGTCCTCCTGACTTTGGGACAGGTGCTCTATTGACTGTGCTGCCTAGCTGTCCCTCTTAACTTTTGCGAGAGTTATGTACAGTTGAGTGATGAGGTTGGAAGCTAGAATGTAACAATATGGGGGACAGAAATGAGTGACAGGTGAAGTGAAGGCAGTGAATGTAAACAGTTTGCTCAAGGAGTTTGATTAAGGAAAGAGAGGAGAAATATAGAATGATAGCTTGAAGGGATGGCAGCACCTAGTGATTTATTTATTTATTTATTTTAGTATAGGGCTGAATTGTATATGTTTAAAGAGTACTAGTGGGGAAGGAATCAATAGACAGAGAGGGATTGAATACTCAAGAGTGGAGATGAGAGCAGATGAGATCAAGTACATATGTATAGGGGTTGGCCTTGGCATGGAGAAAGGCCATCTCTTTGTCAGAGACAGAGAGAAAAAAGGAGAATGATGTCAAGAGGTTTTGAGATGAGGAGAACAGAAGAAGGAACTCATGTGAGACAGCCTTGGTGTTTTCAGTTAAGCATGAGGCAATGTCCTCAGGTGAGAGACAGCAGGAAGGAAGAGCTGTGGAAGCCGTAGTGCACATAGTCCCTCATTAGCATTGGCTAAAGCATGAAAGAAGGCTTGGAATAGCCTTTGTTGGAAAATTAGGGAGGGGAAATATATATATTTTACTATATAGCAAGGCCTAGTGGAGGTTGGATAGCCTGAATTTGTAAGGTACTTGGGAAGTATGTTTGTGAGATTTCCTCCACTTGCATTTAGCAGCAAATGAGTAGGAGCAGAGGCAGTGGATGATGATGGAAAGGCTGGTTTGGCAAGAGAAGAGTGTTGGTAAGACAAGGGGGCAAAGTGTTTCAGAAGAGTGTAGAGTTAAAATGGCCATTAGATTAAAATTTAAGAAGGAAGAAAACGAATTCAGAGCAGAGATGTGACCTGAGAAAGTATTGACGGGTAGAAGGGACGTCTTGCTGGTGGTGGAAGGAAGGATGTAGGAGGGATAAGGTATAGGGAAAGGTGGAATGAAAGAGTGAAACACACATCCCCACCCAGGAGAGGTGAGCCTCATGCTGCATGCTGTGTACACAGAGGGAGATGTGACTATTATTTGGAAAAATGCTGAGCACCAAGCTTTATACCGATGGACGAGAACTTGATGGAAGATGCTTGGGAGAAGGACTTGGGGAGAGATGTGTTGAGAGAGGTAGCTCTCCTAAATGGTGAGTATCTAATAGGAGTCCTCAGAGCCAGATACATGTGGGGAAAACAACCCCTCTCATATCCCTGGATGTGTAGTGCTTCCAACTCTAGGGACAGCTGAGAGTAGTTTCTTATTGTTGACATAGTTCCTTCTCTTTTTGGTTGAGCTGAAGGGTTTTATCTCACTTCCAACTGAAGGGCTTCTTTACTGCTGTCTTCATTGCTCTATTGTAATCTGTATAAAGTCCTCAGCTTCTATTTACTGTTTTGTTTGGATAAATTGGTTTACTTACTATTCACTATTTCTGTTGGTCTTTTGTGTAACTGGTGTTTGGTGGGAAGGAGCCAAGCTGGTATTAAGCTAATTCCTCCTTTTGAGAGTAGTGAGGGAAAGTTGAATTGAGAGAGAGAGAGATTGAGAGAGAGAGAGAGAGAGAGAGAGAGAGAGAGAGAGAGAG
>NW_027186390.1:5943486-5996509 GCF_028583685.1 Petaurus breviceps papuanus
GAGAGAGAGAGAGAGAGAGAGAGAGAGAGAGAGAATCCCTCCAAGTTGCTTTAGACAGCTTGGGAACCCCCACCAACAATAAAATAAGGATAAACAAGGAACACAAATAAAGGGAGTGACTCACCGACTCTCACCTCCCTTCTCTTTTCCCCACAGCTACTCCTTAGTACCCTTTGATAAACTAGAAATACTTTGTCATGATATGGATAAATCAAGATAGTCACTTTTCTTCTGCCCTTTTAATTCTTGTCCCAACTTTAGCCTTTTTTCATGACCCTGCAGGAGTTTGTTAAAAAGTAAATGCAAAAATGAGTTCTTGAATACTAAGACTGATACTGACCACATCCTGACTAAAACCATGTGCTTATTGCCTGATAAAAGGAACTCCAAGTGACATTCTTTTTGCTATATAGGCAGACATAAAAAACAAGCAGAGGGGGCTGAATTTTTATTTATTTTTATTTTTTTGCTTTTTGGAGGGCAATTGGGGTTAAGCAACTTGCCCAAGGTCACATGGCTAGTAAGTGTTAAGTGTCTGAGGTTATATTTGAACTCAGGTCCTCCTGATTCCAGGGCCGATGCTCTATTCACCATGCTATCTAGCCACCCCTGTGGGCTGAATTTTTAGATAAGGGAAAGAAGGAAAAGTCTAACTAATGCCCCCTTTAGCATTTTTTCCCTCATTAGCATTCCTTTCCTGCAGGTGCTTCTCAGACAAGTTAATTTTTATCTCATAGGAATTGAAGACACTTTAACTAAAATTCCCCTGTTAACCTCATTTCTTCTCTTTTTCATGAGATACCACCCACTGGTATTTTGTGTCCATCCCCAAATCAGTAAGTGACTGAAAGTGCTTTTTGATGAAAACGTTGGCTTTTTATAACTGCAGTTATTGCTCAGCAGTCCCTGAAACCCGCTCCAGTCTTCCTGATTTTCATTTAAAGGTTGTCTCCAGTAACCCACACTCAAATGGTATAAAGATACTGCTCACTGTGTGCCATGAAAAGTTCCTGGGGAGGATGTCTTGTTGAGCATAGCCAATGAAACACCAAGCCTGAAGGATTACATCAGCAAGATAGTAGACTATAGGCTGATTTCAGGTTAAGGCAAGATTCCCTTTCTAGAAGCTTCTGAAAGTCCTTTCCAAATTAATACAGGCTTGAAAAAGATAAGGCACCAGTTGTCTTTCATGTGGACATCTTTTTCTGATAATACCAGGGGGTCCTTCCTTTTTTTAGTGCTCAAAGTGAGGCAGAAGGAGGCAATGTATCATTTTCACCTCTTTTCAGAAAGATCAGTAAGCTTTATTTTTATAGGCAGACTATGGAGTAAATAATTTTACTTTGTAATTTCTAAAATAAGGATCTTACACAGATAAATCATCCAGAGGAATCATTCCACCTTCAGATTTGGGGGGCGAATATTTTCCCCAAAGGATACACCCATGGAATAATAGGGTCAGTCTCAGGCAAAATTGTCATGTGGATAAAGTCAGTTTTTGGTGCCCTCCCTCCCCCTTTTCAGTGCCGGTCTTGTTATTCTAGTCTTCTCCCTTTCTCTTGTGGCAGAGTGAAAAAAAATGCTGGACTAGATGGCAGGAGATAAGACTAGACGTGTGACCTTGGACAAGTGACTTAAATAATTATCTGAAGACTCAGATTCCTCATACTAAAATAAGGAGGTTGGACTACATCATAGATATAGAACTGAAAAGAATGTCAGAGACCACATTGTCTAACTTCTTTCCTTTACAGATAAGAAAATTGAGGCTGAGGGAAGTTGTGACTTGCCCAGGTTGTCATAGTTAATAAATGTCAGAGGCAGGATTTGAACCCACATATTCCTTCCTCCAATGGGACAGTTTTCTGCCCCATTACAGCATATTTATTGTTCAGGTCCAGTTTTAACATTTTATGACTCTAGGCATTCATTCTTTGTCTCATTCCCATGGGTTTTTTCTCTTTAAAGATTTTTAAAAATTCTAACAGCAGTATAAAATACTTAGTGGAAAGAACATTAGACTTGGCAAGGAGAAAACCATGCTTCAAATCTTGCTGCTGGCATTTATTAAATGGAGCCCTACTTTTTCATGTTATCCATGTACATCAAGTGATTTAATAAGATGTTTTGGTTTAAGTTCTTTACTTTGAACACATACTCAGTTCTGTTTACTTGGGTCTGTTTTATATATTTGCAACATGTGAACAAGCCATGTATGGAATTGAGTAAAAGGCTTTGTGATAATCAACAATAGCAGTATCAACATTATGGCACTTGTTCAATAATTAAACATCAATAATAAGTTACTCTATATTCTCCTGGGAATTTTGGGAATAGTGTTCTTGCTCTTCAGTCAATTAGTGCTTTCTTTTAATAGATTTGTGATTTTTACTAATCTTTTGGGCTCCAGACCTGAATCTCCACTTCCCAAAAGACAACTCCATCTGGATGTGGACCAGTATTTCACATTCAATGAATGTGAAACAGAATTTATTTATTGTGTCTGAATCACTCGGCTAACACTGCATATTAAAAGAAACCATGAGGTTATCTTTGACTCTTCCTTTTTTCTCATTTCTCATATCTACCTTGGTTACAGCTGTCCCATCCCCTCCTTTCCTACTCCCCCAAACCTGATATAAACCCTTATTACCATTCATACACCTGGAGTATTGTAATAGCTTCCCAAAAGTTCTAACTTCATTCTTTCTTCCATCACATCCATTTCAGTGAAGCTGCCAAAATAAATTTTTGTATGGAGGCTCCCTCCATAAGATATCTCATTATGGTGTAGAGGTGACCCTGGGTTCTCAAAATCTATGCAAGTAAAGCACAAATGTTGGCAGCTTCCTCCATGTTGGAAAATTTTTGTGTATGGTCCCAGGGACAGATAGAGCTTACTTTCTGTGCTTATCTAAGTATGGAGTGGGTTGTTACCAAAAGCTCAGTCACTTGGTAATTCATTCTTTGGCCATGACAACTCATGAAACAAAGAAAAATACAGAATAGTTTTGATTCCCTTTTGCTACTCACATGGCAGAGTGGAGCAAAGAAGGCTAAAAGGCACTTTAGGGATATTCTATAAGTATTAACAGTTGTTGCGATTCTAAATGTGAGATGCTCCTCCTATAACCAATAGACAGTCTGCTACTTGGGGAAGTGAATCATGTCAATATTTATATCTTTGCTATAAATGAAGTCAGAAGACAAAAGGAAGGTGTGAGAAATATTAGTCATGGGAATACTTTGTCAATTGAGCAATCAATTCACAAGCATTTACTAAGTAATTACAATGCACCAATCATGATGCTAAGCATTGGGAACACAAAGAAAGGCCAAACAGTCCTCACCATCAAAATTCTTACATTCTAACCAGGGAGACAATGTGTGCCCACATGTGGGTATATACAGGATGCATACAAGATACCAGTCTTGGGGCTTTCAGCCAAACAAAGGACTATATTTGATGCTGGATCTTGATTGTTTGACCAATAGGATGCCACTGGAGTTTATTGAATAGGTAGGGGGTGGGAGTGGGGGATAGTAAGACTTGTGCTTTGGGAAAATCACTTTGACAGTTGTATGGAGGTGGAATTGGAGGGGTGGGAGACATGAAACAGGGAGACCAGTTACAAGGCTATTTAAATAGTTTCAGTGAGAGATGATGTGTAGGCTTTGATGAACTAGCGTAGGGGTTGTGTAAGCAGAGGGAAGGAGGCTTTCTTGCAGTGCTAAAGGAAAGAAAGGGAAGTGAATAAGCATTTAAGTCCCTATTACATACCAGGCACTTATGTCAGGCACTTTACAAATATCTAGTTTGATCCTCATGACAACCTGGCAAGGTAGATGCTAGTATGATGTCCATTTTACAATCGAGGAAATTGAGATAGATAGAAGTTGAAGACTTGCCCAGGGTTTCAGTTCAGTTCAATTCAGTCATTTTTCAGTTATGTCTGACTGTTTGTGACCCCATTTGGCATTTTCTTGACAAAGATATTGAAGTAGTTTGACATTTCCTTCTCTAGTTTTTTTTTCTTTTTGGAGGGCAATTGGGGTTAAGTGACTTGCCCAAGGTCACACAGCTACTTTGTGTGTGTGTGTGTGTGTGTGTGTGTGTGTGTGTGTGTGTGTGTGTGTGTGTTAAATGTCTGAGGTTGGATTTGAACTCCTGACTCCAGGACTGGTGCTCTATTCACTGCGCCACCTAGCCGTCCCCCCTTCTGTAGTTTTTACAGATGAGGCAAATAAGGTTAAGTGACTTGCCTAGGGTCACACAGCTAGTAAGTGTCTGAGGCCAGATTTGGACTCAGTAATATGAATCTTCCTGATTTCATGCCCAGCACTTTATCCATTGAGTCACCAAGCTTTGCTTAGGATTATATAGCCAGTTAATGTCTGAAGCTGGATTTGAATGCAGGTTTCCTGACTCCAATTCCAGCTCTCTATTCATTGTACCACCTATATACCCCAGTGTAAGGATGAGAATAAGCAAAAAGAACTCTGAAGATAATTGAAGTTTTATTCAACATTATGTGGTGCAGAGAATGAGAAAGTAGAGGAATTCTATAAAGCATGAGAAGACCTTTCAAAAGACCCTAATTTACTACCCTGTGACTTATAGGTGTAGGAGAGGATGAACAAAATGGGTAAGAACACATGCTTCAAGCACAAGAAAGAGTGAGGCCAAAGACTTATAGACCACAAAGAAGTTGCTTCCCTCTATATAGCAATACTATAGTTAAGAACAGAATTTGGAGACGTTAGACGTGGCAATGACAGAATATTACAAAATATGAAACTGACCACATCTCAACAGACAGAAGTGACTGGTTAGCAATGTGGGTGTCATTTCCAAATTAGCAGTCAATGTGCAATCAAACCTAGTTAGAATGAAGATAAAAATGAACAGCAAATTAAGAGAAAGGATAAAAATGCAGTGTGGCATCACATCAACACCCAGTTTGAAGAGGAAATCAAAACAGCTCAAATTTGGCCTATTTAAACAAGCAACTGACAATGTAATGGGAGTACTGGCCCACAAAGGCCCAATCCTTATAGCATGAATATGATCTGCCTGTTGGCAATTCACAGGGAGACTTGGAGATCCTGCTCCAGGCATACACAATGAATGAGCCCTTTCCCCACTTAGGATCCTGAGTGGGCATCCCCTGTTTCCTGTTGTCTTATTGCCTCATGCTAGTTTTCTGTCTCTTGTCATATTTATTCTTACTGGAACCAACCAGAATATGACCTTGTGAACTTTGAAAGGTTTGAAAGAGCCACTAGAAGTTCAGCCATTGGAATTCATGGTGGAATCTGCCAGGAGCTGTAGCATTCAAACCTAGTGAAAAGCTACCTTGAAGAGTGGCCTGCTTGACCTAACCCAATAATAAATTGACCCTGTAGCTGAGATTCTGTGGTCTATAAAGAAGGAAATGATTTTTTGTTCATTGACTATGCCATGTCCAGAAGCAAATGTGTTGGGGAAGAATGGGGGCAGTCACTACTCTTAAGTTTGAGTCCATTTTCACTAGGCTTCAGGATGGTAGAGGACAGTGGGCCCTAACTTTGGAGGGTTTTGTACTTCAGTTCTTGATATCTATAGTTGGTCCTTCATTTTCAAAGAGGATTGATGACATCAGGGGGTGATGTGTTGTCTTGTGCTTAAACTGTATTTAAGCAAGGCAGGGTTGTGCAAATTCATTAGCTTCACTCTTTCTTCCAGTGTCATCAAAGTCCAATGAAAAGATGTAATGGCTAGGTATGGTGTTGCTTCCTGCAGTGATAAGTTCTATTAACCTCTTTGTTGCTATGATGGGTTTGCTTTCTGGTGTTGGGATTTGACTTTCTGGTGACTGAATATATGTTTTGCTTCTGTCTTATAATTGGAGGGTCTGTTATATTTTGTGATTCAGAACTATGCCAGTATATTCATAGTCATGTCAGTGCTGTGACTATTGAGTTGGTGCTACACAAGACCAAAATCAAGACTATTGGTGATGGCCCAGGATACAATAGATGATGTTGGCATCTGACCAAACTCTAAGCACTCCACAGTACTTGCTTCAGTAGCCTTCATGGCCATTGAAACAAACTGTTCTCATTCACCCATTTTCCCAGGGGAAGTCTTCACATACTTGGATAGACATCACCTTAACTCACTGACGAGGCCTCTCCACAGGGTGTGGCCCCTGCATGTGCTGCAGCTTAATAGAGCCACAGGTGAGAGTTGAGTGCCAGATAGAGACCAAAGGTTGATGAGTAGTCCTGGAAAGGGTTCAGCAAGTCCTCACACCAGAGATTCTAGTGCTCCCTGAAGACCTCACAGACTTTTCAGTAAATATCCCTTCATAAAAACTTTTGTTGTGGTGGTTCAGTCATTTCAATTACATCCAACTCTTCATGACCCCCATTTAGGGTTTTATTGGCAAAGACACTGGAGTGGTTTGCCATTTTCTTTTCTACCTCATTTTACAGATAAAGAAACTGAGACAAACAAGGTTAGGTGACTTTCTCAGGGTCACAAAACTGGTAAGTGTCTGAGGCCAGATTTGAATTGAGGTCTTTCTAACTCCAGGCCTGGCACTGTATCAATTGTTTCCACTAGCTGCTAACTAGTCATCACTAGGTAAATGATATTGATTGATAATGGAGCAGTTTCCAATCATTAGATGATATTGGAGAAGTATTAATTGGTGTTGATATTGAGAAGAATGCACTGGATGGGGGCTCAAGTACTATAGAAATATTGATTCCTGGGGTGGCCAGTTGGCTCAGTGAGTAAGAGGACCAGCCCCAGTGTCGGGATGGCCTAGGGATCAAATCTGGGCTCTGATACTTAGCACCACAACCAGAAATAACTGGCCGTGTAACCTTGAGCAAGTTACTTAACCCCAATTGCTAAAAAAAGGAAAAGAAAAAGAAAAAAAAAGAAATATTGATTCCTTATTGCCAAAATGAATAAAATTCTGACTATTTTGCCTGGCATTCAAGGTGCTCCATAATCTGTCACCACCTTACCTCTTTTTTTTCCAGTCTTACCTCATAGAATCTATGTTGTAGCCTACCACTACCTTCCCCCTCCAAATATCTCCTCCCACTTCTTTACTACAAAATTCCAACTGGTCATGATTCAGTTTAACTCAACATAAATTTAAAATGTCTACTCCGTGCTGGTCATGAGTAGTTTTGCAGAAATTGAAAACTGATTGACAAATACAGGCTGATGTCACCCGTATTCCTAAATGAGTCTCTCCATCCCATCCTGCTCCTCCCCACCAAACTTCCACCACCAGGCTTATATCTTCCACCTGGAGCTATCAATATGCCTTTGGAGATGGGTTTACTTTTTCAGACATGATCACAGTATAATGAAGAAACAGCAAATTGGCTCTAAAATTTGATTTTTCTCTCTTCCGGGAAGGATTATGAATTCCTTTTTACCCAGACTGGGGTCTGGTTATTCAACAGTGAGTACAATCAATTTCTAAGCATTCTCAAGAAGAGAGGAGGGGTGTATGGGTAACCTTAAAATTGAGGCATTGTGATGTGAGTAGAAAATGCACTGAATTGGAAATCAAGGAGATCTGGATTCTAGTCCTAATTTTGCCACTAATTAGCTGTGTGGCCTTCAGCAAGTCACTTCTCACTGGGTATCACTTTCCTTTTCTGTGAAAGGAGGGGATTGGAATATACACCTTTTAAGACTCTTATCTGCATTTAGAAAACACTTTTCTAAAATATTAAGCATTCTAAAAACGATAAAAAAAAATTGGGTACCTATTGATTGGACAATGACCAGACAAGTCATGATATCTGAATGCAAGGGAAATTATTGCATAGCAACAAATGAAGACTACAAGGAATGCAGGGAAAAATTTTTAAGAACTGACACCAAGCAAATAAAGCACGACCAGGTAAACAATTTGCATAATTGTTACAATAATATAAATGAAAATAACACTTGAAGGCAAATTCAGATTAAATGCAATAACTAATATTGGTTCTGGAAAACAGGTATTGAAACACACCCTATTTTCTGTAGAGGTTGGGTAGGGTCTACGAGTGCTAAATGTAGCATACAGAGTGACAGACTGGATCCCCATGCGGGCTGGTTTTGCTTAACTGTTTTACTTTGTTAAAAGCTAAGTCCTATCTGTGGGTGAGTGGGTGGGAGCGATGCATATTACGAGAACTGCAGTTAAAAAAAAAGCCAATTAAAAATTAACTAATAGGGGCACCTGGGCGGCACAGTGAATAGAGTGCCAGTGCTGGAGTCAGGAGGACCTGAGTTCAAATCCAGCCTCAGACACTTAACAGTAGCTGTGTGACCTTGGGCAAGTCACTTAACCCCAATTGCCCTGCCTTTCCTCCTCCAAAAAGCAAAACAAAACCTTAAAAAACAAACCAAAAAAACCCTCAAAGAAATTAACCAATGGAGAAACCATTGGTAGGGGAAGAGTTTTTGAAGGTGCCTTGGAATTGGGATTTTCTAGGAAGGGAAAAGGATCCCAGGGTGAGGAGGTGGAGAGTGGATGGTCTGGGAATACGCAGATAGTCACCATTGTGAATATTCAGCATACGGATAACCAGAAATATATTATCTTAAACACTAGCTCATGTTTTTCTCTCTTTTTTTCTTGTTCCTTTTCTTTTTGCTCATGACTTTTCAAAGTTAGCCCTGTGACAAAGGAAGGGGCATCTAATTGCCACCTTGGCTCCATCTGTTAAACCAAGGATGGGGAACCTGCACTATACCGTACTGTCTTTTTTCCCACTCTCAAACATTTGTGCTTGTTTCCCTATAAAGGGAAAAGAAGATGTTTGGAGCACTTTTCAGCGAGTCACAGTAGTGTTGTATATTTGTAAATTTCTTCCACGAAGAGCTTTAAATGGGAAGCCTGGAAAGCCTTTAACAGCTGGGCATCACAATTGTGAGCAATTAAGGTTCTGGTAAAAGGTAGGGGGAAAAGGGAATGGAATCACTTCATGGTCAGATTGGACCTGTTACTGTAAATCTCTCAACAGTTACTTTGGAGTAGGGTCTAGTTTTAAACTCTGAACCTCCTCTAAAATTTTAGGAATGTTTCCTTTACCTTTGTAACAAGATGAGCAAATTTCCAGAAGAAAGAAAACTTTCTGTACCTTCTCTTCTCTGTCTTGCCTGTGCCCTACTCCCAGCAATTAGAAGGAACTCTCTCAACTTTGTCAGAATAGAAGTGGTTTGCAAGGTCTGCATAAATGTCAGCTATTATTGTTGTTATTTACCACCAATGTGGCAGAGTTAAGTGGTTTTGGGGTAGCTTTCTAACCACATAGTGGAAAATGAGTGATTATAGAGACCTCAGACTCCTAAAATTGAATCACACAGCTTTATTTATTTTTATTTATTTATTTTTACAAGTTTCCTTTGGTTCCTCTGTGCTTCCCACTGGGTTTGGCAAACAGTAGGCACATAATCAATGTGTTAAATGATAGAGACAATTTACATGATACCATTCGATTTCCATTGATTTCAATGTTCCTTTTCCAGTTTATATATACTGTGCTATCCATTTTATTATTGTTTCTCTTTCCTTTTTCTATTTCATCTTTTTTCCCTCCTTTTTCTTCCTTTACTCCTCTCTTCCTTGTTCACCTTCCTCTCTTATTCCTTTTTCTCTTCCTTTTTTATTTTAAAGAATGATTTTACTTTGTGCTTAAGGAGGTAGATGACCAATCACTTCATGGGTTTCCAGTGGCATTGTTGGTGGTTGGCTAGGGTTACCAATGGTCCAGGAGTTGACCACATCTGCTTGTTCACAATTGCCTAGAGGAGGACTGAGCTGGAATAGCAGGGTGGGTGATGAGAGAAGTCTGAGCTGGGTAAATAGGAAGAAATGAGAAGGCAATAAAGAGATTCTCATTCTCATTCTCATTCTCATTCTCTCTCTCTCATTCTCTCTCTCTCATTCTCTCTCTCTCATTCTCTCTCTCTCATTCTCTCTCTCTCTCTCTCTCTCTCTCTCTCTCTCACTTGCTTGCTCCAATGGTTCCTAGTGCTAAGATGTTTTTCAACGTATCAAGAGTGAAGCAAAATTGTGGCTTCTCCTAATTCCTTGCATGATTTCCAGACGTGACAAGCTGTCTACTGGTGAACCAAGCAAGGGTTCCTGGGGAGTATTGTAGATTAAATTAGCTTCTCCTTTAAAAAAAAATTCTGTTTATGGGTTAGCTATCCTTCATTGAAACTTATTTTAAGTTAAAGAATAATCTTTGTGCTTGGAGTTAGTTGGATGGAACTTTTTTCTTCTTTCTTCCTTTCCTTCCTCCCTTACTCCTTTCTTTCCTTTTTTCTCTCCTCTCCTCCCCTTCCCTCTCTTCTCTTTCCCTTCCCCCCTTTTCCCCTTCCTTCCCTCCTTCCTACCTCTTTCTCCCTTTCTCCCTTTCTTTCTCCCTTTCTTTCTCTCTTTCCTTTCTTCTTATTGGATGTTTGCCCAGACAGACAAAACCAGATTAAGGGAAGAAACTGGAGCAATAAATGTCAAGAGATTGGAAATGTAAGAACTTCTGGTCAGGCTTTTTGCTTTTGTTTTCTTTTTGAACTGGGAGAGAAGGAAAAGAATCCTCTGCTTCTTACTGAGTTCTCCCAGAAGAGTACTGGTACTGTATTTGTCACTCTGTTTCTTTGGCTCCATCCCCAGAGAGGCAAGGAGTGAGTGAGCACATTCAGCCGGCCTGGCCACATGGCAGCACAAATGGGAAAACCTTTCCCCACCCTGCCCCCAGAACACACAGACCCTAGTTCATTTGTTATTAGGGATTAGGTGGAACAGATGCATGTAAGATGCTTATAGCCATTTTCCAGACACAAGGCTACTTTCCAATCTAAGAAGCAGCTTGGAGGAAACAGGGTAATTAGATGGAGGCACATGCTGAGACTGAGAAAGAATTAATTGACCAGTTTACTAACTAAATCTAAATATTTTAGGGACTTCTTTGGACTCTCCTCTCTTATTCCCTCTGCTTCTTTTTCTCTTCAGCCTTCTCACTTGCCCTCCTTTCTTGTCTTTTCCTTTTCTCTTATCTCCCTTTTCTTTCTGATTCTCCTACTTCTCCCCATCTCTGCATTCTTTTTTCATGCATTTAGAGACTTTACATTTATGTTTCATACATTTAGAACTGGACAGGAACATAGAAATCACCAGCCCTCCCATTTGACAAACATGAGACCGAGGCCCAAAGCAATAGAACAATTTGACCCAGGTCACAAAGGTGATTGTTGACAAAGTTGGGACTAAAGACCTTCTGGCTTCTACTCTAACAAAATGGAATGGTTTACATAGGGAGGTAGCAATTGAACTGGAGAAAAACAAGGTGGAGTAAGATCGCTGGACAGACCTGGGTTCCAATCCCAACCTTGACACTTATGAGCTTTGTGACCATGGGCAAATCACTTTCTGGGTGTCAGATATCTCACAAAAATACTCACACAACTGACTACATGGGTTTGTTGTGAGGAAAACTTTTTGTAAAACCATTAAAGTGAATTATTATTGCCTATTAATTTTTGAACTCAGATCTTCTGACTTCTAGGTCACTGTCCTTTCTCCTGTGTCACATACCCATGAAAAGATCAAGGCTGCTATATTATATTGTCTTTCCTTGCATCTCCCTGAAGCTTTGTGGTCCAAATCAAAAGTCAAAATCAAAAGCCCTGACCAAAAAGCTGAGGGTAATAGGTTTTATAGCTAGGTGGAGCAGTGGTTAGCATTCTAGGCCTCCAGTGAGGAAGATCTGAGTTCAAATCCAGCTTCAGACACTTATTAGCTATATGACTCTAAGTCATTTAGCCTTTTTCTGCCTTAGTTTCCTCATCTGTAAAATGGGGGTGATAGTGATAATACTTATCTCCTTGGTTGTTGTGATGATTAAGTGAGATTTTTGTACTGTGCTTTGAAAAAATTTAAAGCACTATGTAAATGTTATTAAATGAATCTGATATTTATTAAGCGCTTACTATGTGCCAGGTGTTGTACTAAGCACTGGGTACACAAAAAGAGGCAAAAGACAGGTCCTGCCCTCAAGGAGCTTACAAAATGACAGCAACAATAATAACCAAGGCTTGCTCAGGAGAGGCTAGTTTTATCCTCTTATCTGTTTTAAAGCATTGGAATCTTGTAGATTGACTTGGATTCTCTCTTTACAAAAGTACTTACATGATATTGCTTTTACCTGTCTAGGTTTATGTTTCTGTTCTCCATTTTAGGAATAGGAGTACCATTGTATCCTGTGAAGAAGGCTTACTTTTGGTTTTCAGGTCACCTTGTTTCCACTGCTTCTACCCTAGGAATACAGAGAAGAGACATTCATTTAACACCAACCAGGAGGCTGGAATAGAAGTATCAGGTCCTTTAAATAAATCCCCAAGCTTTGTGCAATTGGGTAATTCATTTCACCTCTGTGCTTTAGGTGAATTCCAAAGATTAAACTAAATTATCAATTTAGGAGCTAAGTTCTCCAACCTGGAGTTTCCCTCCAAGTCAAATAATTAGAAAAAACATTTATTAAATTTTTAGAACTACCAGGTACCCAGCACCAAGCAAAGCTCTGGGAAGACAAATATAGAAAAGAAAAAAAAAAGATAGTTCCTGTCCTCAAAGATTTTACATTTTAATATGGGAAAGAAAACATTGAGCTGAAAAGAGAAAGGTACAGTAAAGGTACCTGTTATAATGTTAATGGGATATAAGATCTTACCTGCTCATTAATAGGCCTCAAGTGGAACCCATTAAGGGAAGCTTACTTAGGGGAGGCTTGCTTGTTGGAAGGCTTTCACACCTTTTGCTAATTTCCAATTAGGCACTGAGTCATGAGGGTTGTGATGCCTTCTGGATCTAAAAAGTATATACTCTGAGGTTAGCATATATACTCTGGGCTCACTCATTGGAAGAATGTTCTTGTGATTTGACCAGATGAGACTCTGGGTAGCTGTTAAGGAGCTGCCAAAAACCCAGATGTTGGTGCTTCTCTCTCTGGTAACTATGTATGAATTGCTTTGGTCAGACAGTTGGATCTGTTTGTTGATCTGTGCTAATTTCTCAGACAGTTAGAAGCCCTGTTGGTCTTTATTTCTTTGCTTGTATTTTCTCTGTATTTTCTGTTTTTTTTCTCTGAAGTTCAGGTGCTGTCTTTTCCCCTGAACTAGTGAATGTAATTAGAAAAGATTATTGACCTCTTAAACTGCTATCTTTCCTAGTAAAGCAGATCTAAGAACCTGTGCTAGCAGCCATCCTGGGTATGTCAGTGTGGTTGCTGCTACGCCTTTCTAAGGTGGAAAAATAACTCTGAGAGTCAGCGGCTAAGCCAGGTTTGAAATGAGCATGACTGACTTGGGTACTTACTCAAAAAGACTTTTTTTTGGGGGGGGGGAGGGGGGGAAGGGGAGGCAGAGGGGAAACTCATAAAATAGTGGAGGAGGCCATGAGGCCATGGGGGTGGGGGCATGGTCATCATGAGAAGGCCTATTGTAGCACAGGTGAAGAGGTAGTGCAGGTCATTGGAGACTGAACCAGGTTTGAAGCGAGAGTGATAATGGTCATTTCCTCAAAATCACGAGATCCTTCAAATAACAAATCCTTCCCTTATTAGTCTGGGCAGTAGAAAGAGCCCTGTGTTTGGAGTTAGAGGACCATGGTTCAAATTCTAGCCTTGCCATTTGCTACCTATATGACCTTGGGCAAATCATGTAATCTCTTTGGTCTTTAGTTTCTTAATACATTAAATGAGAAGGTTGGACTCCATTTATCACCTTCCATTTATTCTGTAGGCATCTTGCATGGAGCAAGTTATTTATGTTATCTTTCCCATTAGACTGTGAATTCCTTGAGGGCAAAGGACTGTTTTTGCTTTTCTTTAGTGTTAAGCACAATGCCTGGCACTCAGAAGGGGCTTAATAAATACTTGTTGACTTGACTTGTAAGGATCAAATGAGATAAGTTGTGTAAATCACTTCACAAACCTTAAGCTACTACATAAATGCTAGCTGTTCAATTAGGTGGGATTTGAGCTACCCCTTGAATGGTGAGGATTTGGGCCATCAATTTAGGATAGAAGGGACCTCAGAGATCAGTAAAGTTCAATCTCTTCACTTTATAAAGAAACAAACTGAGATCTAGGAGTGTTAAGTGATATTTCACATAGGTCATATAGGTAATAAGTAGCAAGGCCAGAATTCAAATCCAGGTCCTCTGATTCCATCACCAACATCCTTCACTCATGTTCCAACTCAGCCATTTGTTGCCTTTATTGTATTATATTCCTTACATTCATTATGATGTGGCTTTGGTAAGTGGATTCTAAGCATCCTTCAACTCATCTGCAGAATAGTAATAATAACTTCTGTGTAGGATCAAATGAAGAAATATGTATGATTCTTTATAACTGACACCATACGAGATAATGAGAATCAGCATGGTACAGAGGAAGAATGATGGATATGAAGTCGGGAGTAGGAAGAATCAACATAATATTAAGTAGTTGTATAGCTCAAGCAATAAGACTGAGTTCAACCAATGAAGCAAATGATCTTCAGAACTTCTGCCATGTAAAATTGGTATGCCCTCCCTCTCCATCTTTCCATTTAACCCCATATCAGGAGAGTTAATGAACACAATGGTCTGGCCCCAGCCAGCATAATTCTTCTACAGACATAGATTTCCATGAAAATAGTCCTGGAAGGAATAGAAGGTAGAAAGAGAATGAAAATTCTTCCTCCTTTATTCATCTCCCCTTCCCCCCTCTCAATTTATTTCCATAAAATATACCCTGGTTTCTTTAGGCACTGGGTTTGTAGTCTAGTGCTTTTGTAGCTGAAGAAATCCTTAGTTAAGCAAAAATGGTTCCAGACAGAGATCTAGGTAGAAAAAGAAAGGTTAACAGCACATATATTCACTTCAAACAAACAAAAAGGCAACACACCTTACCTCAGAATAAGGCAAAGTCTTGTTCAAGGTCTAAACCATGAATTTAATCTAATAGACACAATCCCTTGAATGCTCTCACTAACAATATTAACAACAAATGCTACCCAGGTGTACTCCTTTGGGATTTTCCATCAAGCCTTTGGAAACTCTTCATTCTGCAGAATCATGTCAGTTCTGAACTCATACTTCATCAGTGTTGTTTTGTTTATGTTCAATCTCATCCATTGACCCTATTGGAATTTTCTTGGCAAAGATACTGGAGGGAGTAATTTGCCATTTCCTTCTCCAGCTCATTTTACAGGTGAGGAATCTGAAGCTTAAGTGACTTGCCCAGGGTCACACAGCTAGTAAGTGTCTGAGGCTGGATTTGAACTCACATCTTCCTGATTCCAGACTTGGTACACTATCCTGTACACCTCTTAGCGGTGCCTCATCAGTACCCTCTGCTTTTGGGGTTCCTCTGATTAGAGGGCATAGGAAATAGCTCCTCCCCAAATGTCCATTTAAGGAGGGTGCCCCAGTCAGATTTCTCTTCATTTCCTATCCAGCTGCACACTTTTGGAATTTTCCATTGGCCTCCTCCTCCTACCACATATCCTCTCTCTATCCCTCTTTCCTACTTCCTTTGGTGCATTGTCTTCCCCTATCAGATCACAAATTCCTTGAGAGAGCTGGTAAGCTCACTGTCTGTTTTGCTTAACACAGTGGCTGGCACACAGTAGGCACTTTAAAATGTTTATGAAATGATTGACCAGTATCTGGTGACTCCCAGAGAGTGTTTTGAACTCACTTTTGGCATATGGTGTAAGCAGGCTTTACAGCTGAAATCAATTGCAAATCTAGTGTGATACATTTTCTCAAAATCGAGAGTCAGGTCAAGGAATGTGTGATTTTTTTGGAATGGTTAGGATTTCATTTCATGTTTGGTAAATGAAATCTTAAGCTGCGAATTCATTCAATCACTTAATATTTTTTTCTGAGTTAGAAATCTTTTTTTCTTCTATCCTGCTTCCCTACTCTCTAATTATTTGCTACAGCTAGGTTAAGATAGGATAACTAACAGCTAGCATTTGTGTAGTACTTTTAAGATTTACAAAGTGATTTATATATGGTATCTTATTTGATTCTCAGAACTCTGCAAAGTAGATGCTGTTATTATCTTCACTATTCAATGAGGAAATTGAGGCAGAGTTCAAGTGCCTTGATGAGAGTCAACTAAGAGAGCTCAGTAGAGTATCTGAGGCAGGATTTGAACTGAGGTCTCAATTCCACATCTAGGACTCTTATCTTCCATGCCATTTTGCTGCCTCGAAATAGCTGTCCTGACAGCAAAAGTTAGCCTGGTTTGCAAATCCATAATAAAAAGAACAACACTAATATGTTGGTAAAAGTTTTCACAGTTTATGAGAGATCATTAAATAGTCTTACCAGTGGGGACAAGGGTGTGCTGGTAGATGTTTGAAAAAAAGTATGCATGACACACTTTTAATTTAATTTGCATTATTAACACTTTTCTCCATTGCTTTCTTAAGTCTAGACAATCAGCAAAATAATAAATCAGGCCCTGATTTGTAGCATTTGACTATTTCTAATGTGTAAATGCTCATACTGAAAATTTAACAATCTCTTGAGAGTCCTCATGCATCCAACTTACTGCTCTTTTCCTTAAGATCTGTTAAGGCCAAGGTCTCCCACTGCATCCTGGGTCATCTCCAGTTCTGATCCGTATCTGGCCACTGAATTCAGATGGCTCCAGAGGAGAAAGTGAGGCGGGTGACTTTGCATAGCCATGCCTCACTTAAATCCAATTCATGGCCTCACCTACCTGATATCATGGTCCTCTTTGAGAACAAAGAACAAACAACAATCACTTCGCACCAAAGGAAATGGAGCTGGCAAAGTTTGGGGGTTAGTTTAGCATAGTGGATACAGACTTGACCTTGGAACCAGGAAGACCTGAGTGCAGGTCCTGCTTTTGACCATATACAGGTGGTGTGACCGTTTTCGAATCACTTCCCTGTGCTCTGCATCATTGTATAAAGGGTTTGTAATAGAGCTTTCTTCATCCAAGAGTTCCCTACACCATTGACATTACTTGTCTAGGCCCAGGCAGAAAGCACCTTGCTTCCTAATTAACCCAAGGAGCAGTAGTTTGGACTGGAGGTATAAGCCAAGAGGAACCTTCTCTCAGACACGTGGACCTGGAAACACCTAAGGAAATGGCCCACTATCAGGCATCTTTGAGGAATGACAGAAAATGGGGGAGATGACACCAGATAGGACATAGGCAATGCTGACATTCAAGTTATAGGCCACTGACCATGACATCAATTCTTGTTAAATTCTAGATAGGGATAGATTTATGTTTAGATAAAAGGGAAGGGGCTAATCATTCTGAGCCAGCATGGGTTTGCAAAGAATAAGTCCTATCAGAGTGACCTCATTTTCTTTTTTGACAGACTCACTAGACTAAGTTATCTGGTGACATTTCTCACAACATATTTGTGGGCAGGACAGAGAGATGTGGCCTGGAGGAAAGATTTATCTGCTCTCGGTGCCTCAACATCACATATTCATTTTCAACCCCTTACAATCAGGCTTCCAACTGCAGTTATCAATTGAAATGGTTCTTTAAGGCTACCTGTGATCTCTTAACTACAAATCCATTGGTCTTTTCTCTGGTTTCATCCTTCTTGACCTTTCCCTCCCTCCCCTCGTTGGAAATTCCTTCCCCCTCTCATTTCCATGATTGTATTTTTGTTGTGGTTCTTCTCCTTCCTATTTGAAATATTGCCTTCTCAGTCTCCTTGGCTGTTTCATCATCCTAGCTCTAACTCTTTCCTTGATCTTTCCACTTTTCACTCTCATCCTCTCCCTTGGTGATCTCCTTAGCTCTCATTGTTTCAATTATCATTACTTATACCAAATCTGTCTCCAGTCTAATCTCTCTCAATATCAACTGCTTCCCAGTCATTTCCATGAGGCATCTTAGTTTCAACATATCCAAAATAGAATTCATCATCTTTCTCTCTTAACCTACCTCTCTTTGAAATCCCTATTTCTGTTGAGGGGATCACCATCTACCATTTCTCCTAGGTTTATAACCCAAACCATTTGACTCTTGCATCTCCTCCTTTTCCCTTGTTGTTTAGTTATTTCTTACTTGTGTCCGACTCTTTGTGACCCCATTTGGGGTTTTCTTGGCAAAGATATTGGAGTTGTTTGCCATTCTTTCTCCAGCTCATTTTATAGATGAGGAAACTGAGGCAAACAAGGTTAAATGACTTGCCCAGGGTCAAACAGCTAGTAAGTATCTTTCCCTACCCACGTCCAATCACTTCTCAAATCTTATAAATTTTTATCTCCAAAATATTTCTCAAATTCACACCTTCTCTCCACTTACAGACCCATTGCATTGGGTCACATCCATATTTCATTTCAGCTAGACTACTATAACAGACTCATAACTGATCTCCCTGATGTCAGTCCCTTCTCTGATCTCTTCCCAATATAACAATTACAATAATCTTCCTAAGAGATGGGACTGACCATGTTATTTCCCAGCTCAAAAGTCTCTACTGGCTCATTGGTTAGGAGTAGGAATTGAACATGAGATTTCACTAATAAAAAGAAATAGGGGTGGAAGAGTTATGACGGGACTCCCTCTACAAATGCAGGTCAGTCCCTTCCCTGTAACTGATAATCTTAGAAAATTGCCCAGGATTTTGAAAGGTTAAGTGACTTTCCTAGGGTCACACAGCAAGTATGTGCCAGAGGCAAGAGGCTGGGTTGCCCCTATTGTCTCTATGACAAAAAATAAATTCCTTAGCTTGGTATTTAAGACTTTTAACAGTCTGGTTCCAGCTTACCATTCCAGACATTTCCTTTCTTGCAAACTACATTCCAGTCAAACTCTGCCGCTCACTGTTTCCCAAATTCAGTGCTCCACTTCCTGCTTCCATGTCTTCACTCCAGCCCTCATTTAGGCCTAGGATATCCTTATCTCTAACCTTCAGAATCCTTATCTTCCTCCAAAGACCTAGCTGGGATGTCACATCCTCTGTGAAGCCTACTACAAACTCTTGCTGTGGTTAGTACTCTCATTCAAATTACTTAAAAAAAAAATTCTACTAATCTTTATACAAAAGGAGGGTAGCTAGGTAGTGTAGAGTGCTGGCCCTAGAGTCAAGAGGACCTGAGTTCAAATCTGGCCTCAAACACTGTGTGACCCTGGGCAAGTCACTTTGCCTCAGTTTCCTCATTTGTAAAATGAGCTGGAGAAGGAAATGGCAAATCACTCCAGTATCTTTGCCAAGCAAACTCCAATAGGGTTAATGGAGAGTTGGACAGAGTTCAGGGACAATTTTGTTTATATGTCTGTATCCCCAGAATTTAATACAGTGTCTGTGTAGTGGGTGCTCAAAAAATGCTTATTGGATTATGTTGAACTGAAATGTTATATTCTTCTTGTAGAATATAAGCTTTGGGAAAGGAAGGAATCATTTTAGTTTTTGGCTTTGTATATCCAACACCTCATACTACCTTACATGCAGTAGGTGATGAATAAATATATCTTTAATTGAATTAAGCTGAACTGAATTGAAAATACTGTTAGGTGGCATCAGAACTGATGGAATAATGGGAAGTATATTGATTAATGGATGGATATGGACCTGGAGGGAGCTTTCTAGTTGTGGGTCCCACAGATCTGTTCTTTCTCCTATTCTCTTTAACATTTTTGTTTTTTGCAACGTCTTCAATGAAAGCACAGATACCAGATATATCAGATATTGGGCAGATGTAAAAATGGGAGAGCTAGTACATTGGATGACAGAATCAGGATCCAAATATATCTCAGCAGGCTAGAATTAATAAGGTGAAATTTAATAGGGAAAGATAGAATGTTCCGCAGTGGGGTTTAAAAATTGACTGCCTACTGCAGGTTGATGGAAGATGGTTAAAAAGCAGTTCATGTGAAGTAGAATTAGGAGCTCTATTCAATAGTGAATTTAATCAATGTGCAGGGTCAGTACTTTCCTCACTAGATTGTTGTAAGGATTAGATGAGGTAATGTATGCAAAGCACATTGAAAACCTTAAAACCCTTCATCCATGCTAGTCATGGATGATGATGATGATGATGATGATGATGATGATGATGATGATGATGATGATGATAATTATGATGATAAAATACAGATTTGCAACAAAAGACAGCAAAGTAACTACAAACCAGGCCTGGCCCAGATGTGGCTTCTACAGCCACATGTAGATGTTTATATAGATGAACATGCATATAGTAGATGGAAGATAATCTGAGAAGTGAAACTACAAATAGCCAGATGCACACATGTATATGTGAATATGCAAATGGTAGTTGTCACATATGAATAACTATCCACACACGTATATGTCACATATCATTTTTGTGTGTATGTGTGACTGTGCATACAGTAGATGGAAGATTCCATGAGAAGTGGAGGTGCTGGCAGTTGAGGGGACAGGAAGGGTTTCCTACAGAATGTAGGATTTGAGCTGACTCTTGAAGGAAGTCAGGGAAGTCAAACACTCCAAACACGGCGGACAGTGGGTCAATTAGTATTTAAGTGCTTCCTGTCTGCTGGGCACTGTGTTAATCACTGGGGATATAATGAAATGTAAAAAATGAAAACCCCCCAAAACTAGTCTTTGCCCTCAAGGAGTTCACAGTCTAATGGAGGAGACAATATGTAAATGACGATGTACAAACATGCTACATACAGGATAAATTAGAAATAGTCAACAGGGTGTTGTAGCAGCAAGCACCCCAGCATCCCTAGGGTGGCTGCCAACACAGGTTCTTAGAGCTGCTTTTCTAAAGGAAAGCAACTCAAAATGGGTTAACAATCTTGCTTTAATCAAATATATGTCATTTACCTAGTTCAGGGGGAAAAAGGCCAGCACCCTGAACTTCAGAGAATACAAACAAGTTACAAGCAGAAGTTACAAGAAGACAGAGAAACAGATCAGCAGACAGGCTTCCAGCTCTCTGACCATTACATTCATACCTAGTCAGTTACCAGAGAGGGAAGCACCAACATCTGGGTATTCAAAGCTGGGGGGCTAAACGGCTGCCCAGAGTCTCGTCTGGTCAAATCACACAACTCTTCTCAAAATGAGCCCCAAAACAAAACCTCACATCAGAGTACATATGGCCTTCTCCTGGATCAGAGAATGTCACAGACCTCTTGACCCACTGCCTAAATGAAGCAACAAAGTGTGGGCATTCCTGAAGAACAAGCCTCCCGCTACAGGCTTCATGTGACCACATTCAGCCCATTAGGGGGTAGAGTATATTTTCAAATCAGTGAAGGTTCTCAGAGTCACTTAAGCCTAGCCAAGGGGCAAGGAAGATCTTAAGATTCCCATTCTGTAACTTGTGTCCCTAAAATCTGGACACATAGCAAATCTCATTAACTATGCATATTTTCAAGAAATGAAATGAATAAAATTTCAACAACATTTTATTAGCATAAATTTTAGTCATGACAATTTCATGTGGAATTAAAGTTTTGATTAGCTATTGGGGGCTATTTTTCATATTAATGAGATTAATTTAACGAGATTTTCTATGTGTGTCCTATGTCTTCCTATGAAATCTCATTTATGCTAATTAAATGTTGAAAATTTCATTCATTTCATTTCTTGAAAAAATGCATAGTTAATGAGACTTTAGGGACACCCTGTACAATTAAGGAGGATTGGCAAAAGCTTCTTGTAGATGGTAGGACTTTAGCTGAGATTTGAAGGAAACCTGGGAATCCAGGAAGCAAAGGTGAGGAGGGAATTCCAGGCATGAAGGAGAGTCAGTGAAAATGCTTGGAGCCTGGAGATGGAGCTCTGTGTGGGAGGGACAGCAAGGATGCCATGTCATACCATTGGACCAAAGAATATGTGGAGGGGAAATAAGGTGTAAGAAGACTGGGAAGTCTGAAGGGACCAGGTTGTGAAGGGCTTTGGAAGTCAAACAGAGGTTTTAGATTTGATTCTGGAGGTAACAGAGAACCATTGGAATGTGCTGAATGGTTGAGTGATATGGTTAGACCCATGTTTTAGGAAGGCCTGTGTGGCAGCTGAGTGGAGGATGGACTGAAGCCCAGCTATTTCAGTAGTCCAGGTGTGAGGTGATGAGGGCCTACAAAGGGAGGTTGCAGCCTCAGAGAAGAGAAGAAGGCCTACAAGGGATGTTCTAATGGGTAGAAAGGAGTGGAGGATGACACCTAGGTTTTTGAGCACTGGGACAGCCCGTCCATCTCCATGGAGATGGGAGATCACAGTGTTAGCTAGATCATAGAATTCATACAAGTGTAAGATGATGGGAAAGGTAGAAAAGGACCAAGTCATGAAGAACCTTAAACGCCAAGTTGAGAGATTTTAATATTTATACATGATCTTACAATGTGAAAAAGTACAGAGAGAGGGGCAGCTAGGTGGCACAGTGAATAGAGCACTGGCCCTGTAGTCAGGAGAACCTGAGTTCAAATCTGGCCTCAGACACTTTAACACAAAAACTAGCTGTGTGACTCCGGGCAAGTCACTTGACCCCAGTTGCCCTCCAAAAAAACAAAAAGTACAGAGAGGCTTTTGGGATTGTGGGTACCATGTAGATCCAGAGCACAAAGTAGCCTGCTCATTTCAGGCTGTCGTAAATTTTCCCTAAGCATTATTAAAACAAAATAGAAACAAGGAAGAAATAATGGTCCCAGGTAGGAAAGATTCGAAATCCTTGATCCACGATGGAAAGGCAGCAAGAGAATAGAGGTGTGGGGGAGGAAGACATGGCTGGAGGAGCAAAAGAAGGGTTTCTCTGGCAACCACTCTAGACAAGAATTGGGATGCTTTCCCTCCTATACTAATGGAAAAACTCTGTGCTAAATTAAATTGTGAAGGATGAATCTACTGTGATTATTATTTAGTATTTGTATTCTGTAAATATGCAATTCATGTCCCTGACAATCCTTTTTTCATTCAGCTTCATTTTCCTGTATTCCAAGCTCACATTCTCTTCGGATTTCTACTTCTTGTCTTACATGGCTGGTTCTTTCTCCAGATCTTATTTTAGTCTTTTTTGGGACTGTCTTTCCTCATACTTAAAAAGAAAGACACAAAAAAGGCCTTAGTCTTTAACCTTATTTTGAGTCACTCATTTTATTTTCTCTGTTTTTACTTTTTTTTTTAAGCTTCATAGCCCTCTTTATTTCTCTTATTTTTCAGGCCTTTGTCTTCTTCCCTTTTGCTTTCTGTTCATAGTCCCCAGCTTTACTCCCCGCCCCCAGCCTGTTCCTTGTCCTTGCTTTTCCTCATGAGGCCTTCTCTCCTTTGCACACTAACTTTTCTGAAATTTAATATGAATAGTTTCTGCAGCATTTCTCATGATGAAAATATGACAGAGAATCAGGTGAGCTCTACTAACTTTTAATTTTCCATCGTTAGGCCAGAAATACAGTGTTCTGGTTCAAACAGGAACCAATCCTGTTGTTTCACGGGAACCCGTTTTGAGTGACCATGTTGTAGCTGATTGAGGAATACATACATCATGTGTTTTCTGACCCATTACACATGGCTGACCTTCTCTTTCCTCTCTTACCTATTTCCTTGCTGCCAAAGATTTCTCCATGGAGTATAGTGGATACACATCAGAGAGGTACCTGGTCATTTAATTAGCACATTTATTAAGCACCTACTATGTGTAGTTTTTAGGATGGATAACAGCTGAACTGGGTCATCAAATATATTGTGGGTGTTAGCATTGTCCAGCTTGGAAAAGATGCATTGTAAAGTACTATATATGCTAGGCAAGATGTGACTGATTAGATTTGAACCTGATTTTGAAAAAAAAATATTGGAAGGGACCTTGTAAGACTGTGCTCCAGGATTAGATGTAGAATGAGACACATTCTAAGACCCAGTCAATAAGTGGATTTGCTTTGGTTGACAATACTTATTCATTACAGGGGAGGGCTTTCATTCATTCATTGGTTTGTTTATTTGTTGAGGAAAGAAGTTAAAAAGGAAGTGGGGGAAGGTGGTGATATTAAGATAAAAAAGAGAGCATCAATAAATCATTAACAAATAAACAGAAGAGGTCACAAAGAAATTCCCAAAGGGATACAAACAGGGCAGTGTTAGAACTACCTGGTAAATTTGAGAGAGAGAGAAGGAGGAATGGAGTGGTGGCAGGGGAGAGAGAGAGAAGGAGGAGAGGAGGGGGCAGCGAGGGGAGAACGAGAGGAGGGGCGATTGGGGGGAGAAAGGAAGGAGGGGGGGGGGAGAGAGAGAGAGGGAGAGAGGAGAGAGGAGAGAGGAGAGAGAGAAACATTAAACCAAGCTGTATGTAACAGAGATTCACAGTTTCTCATGCAATCCTCTTTTGCTATTCTCTGTATTTGTGGTGAAACATTTGCAATTGTCAAGTTTATAATAATAAAAAAGGTAGGGGTGGAGAAGACTGTGTTTCAGAGCAGGATGTGATAAGATAGGTCTGTCTCAGATCCCATCCAAGGGTGTTTCCTTATTGAAGTACCAAAATGACTTGGAGTTGAGGCATAGAAGACAGAATGTTGTAGTGACTAGAGTACTTTCAGGAAGACCTGGCCTCATATGCCATCTCTGATGACTACTCTGGTGACTCTGGGCAAATTAGTCATTTGACTTCCCATGTAACTAAGGCAACTAATTCCATGGGACTGTTCATCTAAGTCATAGATTGCAATTTGAGAATGTGGAAGGAGTTTCCACACTGAAAGTTCCCCATTCTGAGTGAACTCCCAGATCCTTCCCATATAAAAGGCTGTTGGGTCTAGAAGGCCTTCAGTTCCAAAGCTCAGAGTTCATGAGATAATACCCAGACTCCAGCGCAATCGCATTCCTCTGGAAATCCCTGCCAACCCGGCGTTTGTCCCAATTACAGAATGCTTTATGTGCTGGTCTGTCGAGCATCCAGTGTGCTAATCTCTCCCTTTTCCATGGACTTAGGGTGTTTGGGCTACAGCGGTCCAGCATCAGCGTGCGCCTGGGCCGCCTTGAGCAACGTGGCCCCAAGTCACGTCTAGAGGGCCCTCTTCAACATGTGTTTGGAGAATGCGGCCAACAGCTGCAGCTAGCTGAGGCTGGATCCTTGTGGGTGCTTGGAGACATCAGGACACACCAAAGCTGCTCGCCGTTTCATGTGTCCTTTTAGGAATGTCAGGCAACAGTTTCAGAAACACGTCCTGTCTGTTTAATCTGCCTTGCTGCGCACACCCGAGCTGGTAATCTGAGTCCCACTGCTGGGTAGCTAGCTGCCTGCCTCAGCCAGGGAGCCTCTGTGTTTTCTCAACTGTTAACCCATCCTGCTCTGCAACGTCAAATTGTTTCCCTTGAAACTTGGTGGTAGCTTTTTCCTCCCTTATCAGTCCCAGCAATGAGAAGGTCTGTTTCCAGGAAAGCAAGCACTTAATCCCGGCCGGCGAAACCTGTTCTCCAGCCCCACAACTGACATGTCATTTATTCTCTAGCACTCAGACATGAATATAGTTTTTTTTAGTTATGCCTGTATGACATCATCTCCAATTTACCAGCCTGCCTCTCAGCTCTTTCACTCCTCCCCTCTCCATGCTGTTAGCCTTTTTCCTCTTTAGCAGCCTGGGGGTGGGGGGATGGGGAGTCTCGGTTAGCTTTCCGAGTGGGAGAAATGCACCAGATCTCTACTTTCAGCTTTTTTGGCTTATTTCCTTAATTTCTCCTGGTGCCCTGAATCCTTGTTGATTTTAAACCTTTCACTTATCAGAAGTGATGGGGCTTGGGGCCCTGAGAATGCAGGCCTGGCAGCTACTACTGATGCTGTGTGGCCCTGGGAAAGCAGCTTTATTTCAATTCATCTCTTCCCTCCCCCTGTAAAATGGAAAGTTGTCATTCAGAGCTGCTGCCGCCTTAAGGCATTCTGGTAGATGGGCTGTCATTATGAACTTCCCATGCAAGGTGATTGTCCCCTGGTAGGTGATTCATATGACTTTGTATGAATGACCTAGTCCTCAGATGACTCAGGATGGAGTAAGATGGTGAGTTAACAGGGATTTCACGGATGGTTTGTTCATTGCCATATATGTCTCCCCACGAAACCCCATAAAGAATATGGTTCCTCTGACTCGGGCTGTCTTTCCATCGGTGCTAGGGGAGCCTCTTGGTCCTTACTCACCACTTGTCTGGTTTCAATTCCCATCTCTGTTCCATTTTGTAACACATCCTATGGCTGACAGCTGGCCCACTGAACATCTCTTAACAGTGGTACCCGGGGAGGTACAGAAGAGAGGGATGCAGGCATGTCCAGCAGCAGCTCCATTTATCCCCCACAAGTCCCTAGCCCTTCCCAAGGCCAGCAAGGAGCCTTGACAGGAAGGTCTGAATACCAAAGCAGTTGGAATCAGAATGGAGTTAGACTATATGAATAAGCAATTAATTCGATAAAGGAACTGCCCTAGGTGAGTCCATCCAACAGGTCCTCTAAATCATGTCCTTAATCTGTCACTTCAGACCTTCAGTGGTAAGTTGTCTGACCACCCATTTGGGGGTTCAAGACTTTCACAAAGACATTTCCTGGTCAGTATCAACAGGTATCGCACCCCCTTCTCAATCCTGAGGCTGTTTCATGCATATACACTTGGAAGATCAATTTACTATTGTAGTAGGATTCTAAAAGACCGAGATGGGCAAAATAGCTTTCTTAGTATCACATAGCCAGTGAGTGGCAGATGGCAAACTAAAGTTCAGATCGTTTGACTTGTGAGCTCTCTACACTTTCTGTTGAAGATGACCATCATCTCTGATAGCCAATGGGACAGAAAGGATATAATTGTCTAAGACCTTTTCCCTCCCTCACTTCTATGACTGCAGCCTTCACTAACCTCTCTTCTGCATCCATTGGATTTTATTCCTAAGGTCTTTAATTCATCATGCTCTTAGCCCCCTGGAAAAGAAATCCAGGGGAAAAAAATAAATATTTAAATGAAGGAGAGCTAGAGGATGGATAGCCTGCTATATATTGAAAGACAGGGACATAAGGGGCATCATTCAGGACCTTTTGAGATGTATTTTTGAGCCTAGTTGGCCTTTATAAAGACTGGAGGGAATTATGTGAGTGAAAAGGAAAATAATCTATGGGGCCGTTGACAAAGCTGGTAAGAGTGCCTCATAGCTGGGCAGTGAAGAAGGCATCATCCATTGGTTGATATCATTAAACCCTGGAGCAGAAATTTCTCAGAGCTTCCTTAGACAAATGCCACTTCTTTTGCCCCAGAGGTGAACTGCTTATGTTTTCTCTGAGCTCTGGAATGCTACTCATCTGTTTATCTTGGGGCAACTTGCTTACCCAAGGTCTTTTCTCTACTTCTATGGTCTTCATAAGGTCTAGCATGCCAGTGGCATTAACTAAATGTTAAAAAATAGTAACGTCTGAGCTAGTGACCTTCACATGAAAGGCTCCTGAGCCCACTGCCAGTTCCATTTCTCCTCCACAGGGTCAGACAGATCCACTGCAGGCAACACAAGCCTGAAAAACCACCTAGAAATCTTCCCTTTCCCTACTCCCTGCAGCAGGCAATTCCTGAGCATTGTGTGGTGGTTATTTTGCTTAAAGAGCTGAATGCTCCCTTGGCAAAATTAGATAAATGAAATCATGAGTTTCTGTTTGGATACCAAAGAAATTTTTGCCATTTCCAAATAATGTCACCCAGCTTCCTCCTTGCAGAGAAGAGCCAACATTTGATACGGTAGCAACATGAATGGCCTAGGAGCTTTCATAATCTCATTCTATCAGGTCCTCCCGACACCAGCATTGACTGAACCCATGAAAATGTGGAACACAGTAATGAATCAGTCATTTCAGAACCAAACATTGAGCTGAAGACCTAGGATTTTTTAAAGCAAACACTTTCTTCATTGTTTGTCCCTAATTTCTACTGTCTCACTTTCTGTCCTGGGACTACGTTGTCCTACCATTATGAGAGAAAGAATTTGAGTTTGTCTAAATCAGAGAACCATAGAGTTTGGAGCCAGAAGAGACTGAGAGATCACCTAGTCTGTTTCTCACATTTACCAGATGAAGAGGGACCCGGAGGTGGATGATGGTGTTAAGGGAGTGACCCAAGGTCATTTGAACCCGGATTCTCTGACTCCAAATCCAGTATTCTTTCATTTTCACCATATTGACTTTATACTTAACTGCCTACATCTCTCTGGCTGCAAATTTCCTTAGGGCAAGGATTATGTTTTATTTCATCTTTGTGTAACAGGGGCACTTTCCTGGCAGGCCTGCTTTTCTTCAATCCCTTTTCTTGCCTTTCCAAGGTCATACCATCAGGCAACTACAGTTTCATTCTATTCAATAAACATTTATTAAGCGCTTGTGTTAAGGCTGGGGAAATAAAAAGAGGCAAAAAAAGACAGGCCCTCATGAAAGTCCAACACCTAGGAGCTTTCTCTGGTGATCAGCAGCTCCCCAGTCTCATGACATTGGACCCATGGAGGCAACTACTCCTGTTACAGCTCAATGTTCAGGGCCCAATGCCTTACACGTATTAGAATACTTAATAAATGTTTGTTGAAATAAGCTGAATTTTAAGGATTACAAGAGCTTTGATCAATGTCAGATCATCAAGCATTTATTTAATAAGCAGCGACAGTCTGGGAATATAAATATAAGCAAAAAAAGATAGTCCCTGTCCTCAAGGAGCTTACATTTGAAAAGTAGACAGTAATCCATAAAAGGTAACTGGAGAAGGAGGAAGAGAAGACATGGCTAAGGGATATGGTAGAGAATTCTGGTGAGCCAAGAGCAGAGCCGGGAGAGTTGTGAATGAAGGTGTATGGCTGGCTTGGGCACTTCCTCAAAATGGAGGTTCCAGGAAGAACTCATCATTTGGAGGAGGGGGCTGAAGGGTGGGTAATGTTAGGTATCTTGTTCCTCATTCCTTATGGGAAGTAGAAAACCCCTATCCACTGAAATAGATTGTTTGCTTCATGTTGCTCAGAAAGCAAAGCCTATGGGTATATTTGGTGAGAACTTGAGGAAAGGAGTGCAAATTCGTGATGAAATTGGAATTGGGGTGTGGGTCCCAGAGTCACTGAGCAAGGAATTGCTACTGCCACAGCTCTATTCCTTTCGATGAAGGGAAGTTCCCCATTAGTCACTCAATTAGTCTCTGACTCATCTTTTCCAATGGGCATCTCAATGCTACCCCTGCCACCTGTTCCCCACCCCCAAGTTCATCACTCATCCTACTGACACATTTGCTCCCAGGTGTAGTGCTTACCTCAGCAAGAAGGACCTACTTCCTAGGTCTGTGGAGGAGAACTGCTCTGCTAAGCTTAATGTGCTATACTGTGAGTTGTTTAGAAGCATTGGCCATTCTAGACACTGTCCAATAGAGAGCAAGATAATTTTCCAAAACAGGAAGATAAGTTAAAAGCACAAACCTGTATCAAAGATAAAATGAAAACACAGGCTCTTCCTAAGGATAGAGATCATTTAGACTTTAATCTTTACCCCAAGATATTTGCCACTACCACAGAGCATTTTACTTCCATTGGTGCTTGTTTCCAAACTGAATTTGGTCTTTGTAGACCTTAGACTGGAGATCTCAGGAGCTCTCAAAAGGAAAACAGTTATCATTTCTCATTCCCATTACATCTGTGCCTGCTGCCTCCATCTACCAGAACTCCAGCTGCTATGACTGAACCCATTGTTAGCAAGAGGAAGGAAGGGAGGGGTGGCTCTTGTCCTTATTCTCACCCCAGGAGCAGCCTTCATTGCCTAAGGTTCCCATACCTGATGACTCCTAAAGAAACATACCAGATAATTTAATAATAATAATGGTGCCCCAGGTGTTTTCAGGGAATTAAAGATTAACTGGGAGGAGCTCCCAGTCCTAAGTACCCAATTGGGCACTAGATTCAGGAAATTCCTTGCTTTGAAGTCATTAGAGCTCACAGGGCTGTGTTTGGCTCTGTCTTCAGTGGCCCACCAGAAAAATGAGGCAATTATTTGGGTAACTAGGCTATAAAGCCCACTTTTGACTGAATTACCAACACAATAGCCATGAACTGACAGAGAGGGTTTAGGAGTACAGAAATGGATTATTGAAGGAATGTGTGGGCCCGCTTACACTAGACATCTTTATAAATAGGAATGATTCTTATACATGTCTTGATTTAGGTGTGTTCTGTCCTGAGGCAATAAATATATAAAAAATAAGGTGAATTAAATATACATTCTGAAACTTAGCACTTGGATTCTGTGAGATCCTGATTTTATTTCATCTGTGAAGCTTTCCTTATATGCAGACACAGAATCCACAAACCAATATTTTTTATGTGACAATAAATAGCAAAGGATTATCTTAATATATTTACTATTCCATGCACTAAATCAATGATTCAGAGATATAACTCCTACCATTGTTTGACTTCCTCTGTAATTCACTTCTTTTCCCCTCCCCCATTTCCCTTATAAGGTGTTATATTGTATATATTTCTTTTTTTTTTTTTTTAAGTCAATTAAAATTGCTTTTATTTTGTTCAAAACCACTGAAGACATCCTGGGGTGTCCTCAAAGGAAGGTTGGGGACTGGTGGATCAAAAGTTACATTGGGGTGGATTATCTTTTGCCTTCTGTTAGTAGTCAAACTATCTAGACTCGTTTGGAATTAGAAATCAAGTGTCTCGAAGGTTGCCAATGCTTGACAGCATGGTCACCAATGGACCATTTGACCCATCTGCCTCTTCTTTTGTGATCTCAGTGATATTTGAAATCATTGATTTGAGATGAGAATCAGAAAATTTCATTGGTGCTAGTAAAGTCTGTCCATTAACATAATTCTGTAAACCATAGTTAAACCACTATTTTGGGTGAAATATAGGGGATTTAAAAAAAATAAACCTTGGATGTCACTGATATAGGGAACACCAGGGGAGGGAATCCCTTTTCCAAAAGCAATAGATGAGTAACTGCTCCACATCCTAAAGTCTTAGAGAGTAATCTAGGGGCTTGTGAGGTTAAAGAGTTGACCAGGGTTCATATGGGCAACCAGGTGAAGCTGTGGATAGAGCACTGGGTTTGGAATGAGGCAGATTTGTCTTCATGAGTTCATATCCCTGTGTGACCCTGGGCAAGTCACTTACCTCTGTTTGCCTCAGTTTCCTCATCTATAAAATGAGCTGAAAAAGGAAATGGCAAACACTATAGTATCTTTGCCAAGAAAATTCCAACTGGGGTCCTGAAGAGTCAGACGTGACTGAAACCACTCAACAACAACAACAATATATGATAGGGTCATATAGTCAATATGGGTCAAGGGTGGGACTTAACCCAGGTTTCCCTGAATTAAAGGACCTGTTCTCTATCAGTTATGCCCATCTCTGTGCCTCATACTCAGCCCTGGGGATATACAAATACATAAAAAGGAAAAAAAAAAACCCAACACGTGTTTTTCAAGGAGTTTAAAAATTCTACTGAGGATGAATACAGACCACTAAACAGTCTAGGAACTCATGGGATTTTCATTTATCTCTCATTCTTCTGCTTCCTGACTCTCCCTCCTGCCCCTTTGGTATTTTACTAACAAAACTGGTTGGAAATCTAAGGATTCACTTAATAGTGAATTCTGTTGGACAGTAAATAATGTTCAAAGTTCCTGGGTTCCTTCTGAGTTCCACTCAAAATACTAGGAATGATTGGAGAATTTTGTGTTGTTGCTGAGGCCTAGAGCAGTCTGAGACAGTAGCTGTGTGACTGTTCCATGGACAGTTCTCCTTGATTTATTCCATGGAACTCTGGGTAAGATCACTTCTTCCTTTTAGCATCCTTCTCATTTAAGACAGATGAGTGCCAAACTTTTGGGACTGAGTTAAGTTGCCTATCTAGGTAGGAGTGTAGCCAAAACAGATGGCCTGACTTGTCAGACTCTCTGGGTTAAAATCCAGCCTGGCCTGCAATTTAACAAAGCTCCAAACCCAGCCTATCCTTTAGAGAAAGATGAAACCCCCAAGTCCGACACTTCCTCTCAGCTGTCCTGAGTAAAAACACTCACAAGCTCAGCTCTTTATGCTGACTGGGCTTGGAGAACTGATCCCAGCTGTATAGACCCTGCACTGCCATTAACCCTTCCTTGCCAGGCCCTTGCTGTAAAGTCAGGGATAGTGTGGTAAAGCTGAGCAAATTGGGATTTCCACAGAGGTGGATATAGTTTGCAGGAAAAACCACTGGCACAAAAGGAAACAAGGATTTATTAGACACTTACTATGAATCAGGCTCTCTGATAAGTGCTTGACATTATCTCATTTGATCCTCACAACAACCCTCCAAGATAAGTGCTATTATGATTCCCATTTTACAATTGAGGAAACTGAGGCAAACAGAGGTGAAGTGACCTGTCCAGGGTCACACAGCTTGTAAATGTCTGAGGTCAAATTTGAACTCAGGTCTTTCTGACTCCAGACCCAAAGTTCTATCTACTAAACCATATATTTAGGTGAAAATGACTTGCTGAAAGTACATAGGTGGTAAGTAGTAGATACAGTAGCTGAAGACCCTCACTCCAGGTCCAGCACTCTTTCTACTAGATAGCTTTGTCTCTTTTTGGTCTCTAGGGGTTCCACTGCTTGTCTCTTTCTCTGTTGTGGAAAAGCATCCAAGGTATAGATCATCCCATAGTGCTTGGGGTTAAAGACCTCTGGGGTAGGTCTGACACTGAGAGGTAGCATACCATGAGGCCAGTGGAATTGTTTTTCGACCTTTTCTAAGAACTACTTTAAAAAAATCTACCTTTGTAGATAACATTCTTTTGAGGAGCATTCCACTGACTTCACCAGACTTCCAAAGTGGGCCATGACACAGAGAGAAAGGTTAAGAACCCTGTCTTAGTAGAATGTAAGCTCCTGAAGGACAGGAGCTGGACTATATCATTTTTGTGTGTATGTGTTTATTATATTCCTTGTACCTAGCATAGTGCCTTGCACTAAATAAGTGTTAAATGTTTGCTCTTTGAATTGAATTTAGTTAAAAAACAGCTACTTTTGTTGTAAGGTGCTGGTAAACTATTATCACTGCCCTCTGTCCCATTGATATTCATGTCTCTAATCTCTCATTGATTCTTCAATATGAGATGATGGACTAGGGGCCATCACACTCATCTGGTGACCAGCATCCCAGATGGATATTGGTTTTGCCTAACGAGACAGCATGTGTGACTTTGCTACAGATTTAGTGCAATTCTGTGAGCGTGTCGGTGGACAGTTTTATTCTCAAAGATCCTCTACTTTAAGAAATTGTTCTGTGAACTTTGGATTCAGTCAAAGGGCTGCACTTGAGGACCTAAAGGGCCACATGTGGCTGAGAGGCTTCAGGTTCCTCACCCCTGGAGTATTTAGTCCAACCCATCCATGCACAAAATTAAAGACTTTTCACCAAAGGGCTTATAACTCAATGTCATGAAATCAACATCTTTGTTGCTCCTCAAGGACCAGCTTGAGAACCAACCCTTTCCTGAAGTCTTTTGGGCCACTCCTGGTCTTCAGGGTTGTCTCTATTCTCAATTTTCTTTCTTCACTCATTTGTATAGTCATATTTCCCACCCCCATCCCACCCCATTCCATGTAAGTTCCTAGAGGGCAAGTACTGAGTGCCTTTTACTGTACTTGGTTGGTAGTTAGTAAATATTCATTGAATAAAATTCAGTGGGTTGCTTTTGAATTCTCCTTACTTATATTGATTTGAATCTTGTCATTTTACTTCTCCTCTAGCTTCTTTACCTTTACCCACAGGGAAAAGGGAAGATGTGACAAGGAAGAAAAAGCTACAAAATTTGGAAACTCAGGATTTTAAGTATAGGTATTATTATTATCTTGTGACTTGGGATGAGACACAGCCTCTCTGACTCAGTTTCCTCCTTTTTAAAATGACATGTTGGCTTAGATGACCTCTAGTTTTGAGATTTTGTGAGTCTATTATAAAATTATTGTTTTTTTCAGTGAGCACTGATAGCTGGTACTCAAATATTTTTAGAGGGAAGAGAATGGGCATTTATAAAGTACTTACTATTATCTCGTTTGCTCTTCATAACAACCTGGGAAGTAGATGTCATTATTATTCCCTTCTTACAGTAGAGGAAACTGGGACAAACAGGTCAAGTGGCTTACCCAGGATCACAAAGCTAGCAAGGGCAGATTTGAACTCTTCGTGACTCCAGACCCATTGTTCCATCCATCAGGCCACCATCATCTCCCTGATGTCATGGTCCTCTTTAAGAATGGAGGACGAGGACACACATAGACACACACACACAGTAGCTGATTCTGTGAAAGAACACATGGAATGAAGCGTTATCTTTAGCATTCACAGGGAGCTAGGAATTTTGTCTGGGGTGGTTTACTTCATCTGGAAACCATGTAATGGGTGAGCTTTTCTTTGTCAAATGCTTATCAAAAGAAATGCCTTTTGTCTTTAATTGCTGAATCTTTTCAAAATGGCTCCATAGTACAATCCTGCAGCCTCAGCTCCTGGATAGGAGACCCTTGGACTTCCAAGGAAGGAGGAGAAACGGTACTTGGCAGAGTTGGGATTCCTTCCTTCCTTCCTTCCTTCCTTCCTTCCTTCCTTCCTTCCTTCCTTCCTTCCTTCCTTCCTTCCTTCCTTCCTTCCTTCCTTCCTTCCTTCCTTCCTTCCCTCCTTCCCTCCCTCCTTCCCTCCCTCCTTCCCTCCCTCCTTCCCTCCCTCCTTCCTTCCCTCCCTCCTTCCCTCCCTCCTTCCTTCCCTCCTTCCTTCCCTCCTTCCTTCCTTTCTTCCTTCCTTCCTTCCCTCCTCCCTTCCTCCCTTCCTTCCTTTCTTCCTTTCTTTTTGGAGGGGAGAAGGCTGGGCAATTGGGGCTAAGTGACTTGCCAAGGCCAGCTTTCTGTCCACTACATTACACAGCCTGTCAGCTTGCAGCATGTATATTTACACCCAGATGGTTCTACAATGCAGCCTGAGATTATTTTGTTCATGAAATAATAGTGCAAAAAAAAGTAGATGGAAATTTGAAAAATGAACAGACATGCAGATTTTGGTTAGCATGAAGGGGGAAGGAAGGCAGATCTTCCAAAGCTATAGATAGTGTCCAGTCTTGCCCTCCAAGGTGCCTGTGAAGTTTCTGTTAATGACAGCTTTGTGAAGGCATCTGAGGGAGGATCTCTGGCTCCAAAGAGGAAAGGGGGTGGAGATGAGGGTGTCTCTGGTGCCACAACAACTGGGCTATTGTCCTTGCTGTCCCCACCTTCACTCCACCCCTTCCTTCTTTGCTGGATTCTAGACCTTACCTAGTTAACATGATAAGGTGATGCAAGTACTTGCTTTTTCTTTTATTTTTTAAGGAAGTTTTTTTTTTCAATTTCTTCATAGCAAAAAGGCAACTATCTCCTGGGCAGCCACTGCCTGCAGGCCTATGAATGGACTCAGGACAGCCTGTGGGCTTCTACTATTTCAAAAGAAATACTTACCGGAACAAAACACAAGATAGGAAATTAATCCAGTGGGGAGTCCAAGTTGTCCCTGGGGAGAAGTGGGTACCAGAGAGGGATTCTTCAGACCATGACCTCATTTCATGCTACAACTTATCTAGTCAGAACCATAGGGCACAGGTTAACGCTCCTCTTCCCCTTGGCCCTACTTTATTTTTTGGGGGAGCAGTTTTTTTCGTTTTCATTTTTAGCTTTCTTTTTTGAGCACTTCTCTGAGCCCTCTCTCACCTTTCTGGAACAGGAAAGGATGCCAAGGCAGCTGTAATGACATGATTTATATTGACCTTCAGTTAAGTAGCAAGGAAATTCAGAACAGGAGGAAAATCCAGAGTGATGCTTGGCTGCAGACCTACCAAGTGTCACTAATTAAGGCAGGAGGTTCTCCCTCCGGAATCATGGGCAGATGACTGACAAGTATTTCCTTCTCACAGCAAAGGACTATGGGACATGATGCAACAGAACATGGAAACTTCATTCAGAATTCTCCCCCTGACTTGCTTCCTGAATTCAGGTTGCTGTGTGCCTGAAAGAAGATTGAGTCCTGGAGGCTTTACCTTGATCTCCAGATCTAGCTGTGAATGCTTTGGCCTTTAGAAGTACTAGTCAAACTAGTTAAGCTCAGTATCACTGGGGTAGCCAAGTGAGTTTAGTGACTGGGTCTTTCACTAACTAGATGTGTGATACTGGGCAAGTCAGCTTACCTTTTGGGACTGTATTTTCTACATCTGTAAAATGGGATGAGAGGTACAGATCAGTGATCCTTGACCTTTTCTTGAGGAGCCATTTTTCTTTTGAGAACCCATCACCTGAGGGTTCTTGGGAAGGTAGATGGCAAATCAGATAGAATGCCAGGGCTGGAGTCAGGAAGACACATCTTCCTGAGTTCAAATCTGGCCTCAGACACTAGTTGTGTGACCCTGGGCAAGTCACATAGCCTGGTTTGCCTGAGTTTCCTCATCTGTAGAATGAGTTGGAGAAGCAAACCATTCCAGTATCTCTGCCAAGAAAACCCCAAATAGGGTCACCAAGGGTTGGATACAATTGAAATGACTGAACAACAATGAACGATCCCTAAAGGTTGGGAGAGAGTAGAGCATTTGTGGGTGATGAAGCAAGATGAAGCGTCTGCCTTTCTCTGTGCATAGTTGGGATAGAGTGGAAGAGAGGGCTATGTGAAATGAGCATACATGTGGAAGTCCCCTAATATAAGAGCAAGAGCTGGAGAGGGAAGACTGTGAGCCAAGTGCTGAACTCACTGAGGAAAGAAGGGGAGTGTTCTAGAGGCTAGTGGCAAAAACTAGCCTTATTAGGTGGTAGATATAGATTAAGATAACCTCGGAGGAGAGGTAACTGAGCGATGGTGATAGCAGGATAATTTGAAAATGGCAAGGGGGACCAAGGAGTATACCAGTTCCTCCATCCCAACCAATGATCGGGGGGAAGGAGAGGAGAATGAGTGAAAGTGCAACTAGGGATGGAAAAGGTGTCCAGGAAGGCTGTTATCTGGAGGGAGCCAGCAGATGGAAGGCATGGGAAAGGAAAAGATTTAAGGTAAAAGCAAATGTATTACCTACAGAGCAGACATTCCTGAGAATGTAGTTAAAGGGGTGGATAGCTTTGTAATATGAAATTTACAGGGTAAGGTTTAGGATTGTGAGAGTAAGGGAGTGTGTAGTGGGGAGCAGAGATCTATGCAGTTTTAATATAACAAATTTATGCAACAAGGATTCAGTGGCACTTAGCTCCCAAAGATTTGACCCTCCTCATCTCCATATGGAAACACATCTGTTCATCAGGGAAGAGTATGCAGATTTGCCTGACCTTCAGATACCCACCAAATCAGAAGGGCCAGACTCTATGGGGGTGAGACTTTTTATGACCTCAGGAAGCTGTATCAAGGGAGGTAAAAGCCAATCATGTCCTGGGGACAGCCTCATTACCTTTTAAGGAAAATGAATTCCTGTTTTGGGGAAAGGGTTGGGGAAGGGAAGAGAGATGGAGACAGAGACAGACAGGTACCATTATGTCTAACTTGTTATCCCATTCCTCATCTACTACCTTGAGAAAAAATAGCTGGCTACTCTTTCCTTAAAGTCTCCAGAAATGATCTTTCCTTTATCTCTATCCAGAATCCAAAGGAATCTTGTTCTGTGAATTTGTCATTTGGGCTGTCATCGCTGTTAGTATTCTTATCGAGGTGAGGTGTTGGCAATGAAAAATTGTCTCTTCACTTAGTGTGAAAATGTTAAGCTTGAATTCCTGGAGCCCCTGGAGTTGAAAGACCTAGAAAGACTAAGAGCTCTCTATTATTGTAATGGTGATGAGTAATGGTCAACGGGATTGAGTCAGCAAATCTTGCCTGGCTATGAAGCTACCATTTCTTAGGACAATAGAGTGGACCCTCACAGCTGCTTGTTGCAGCAAAACTGAATTAGAATTAACTGATGACTTAATCATAACTCCTTACTGTCCCTCTGGAGTAGCTCTTGCTATATGGAGATTTGTGGTTGGAGGGATGGGGAGATGGGGAGACACTAGGGAAGGAGATATGCAGACACTGTGCAACATATCTAGTTTCTGAGGAAATCTATTAGATCTTGGGCCTCTGATATTTCACCCCCCCCCTTTTTTTTTTGCTTTTTAGAGGGGAAAGGTAGAGCAATTGAGGTTAAATGGTCCAAGGTCACACGGCTAGTTTTGTGTTACGTGTCCGAGGCCAGATTTGAACTCAGGTCCTCCTGACTCCAAGGCCAGTGCTCTATTCACTGCATCACCTAGCTGCCCTACCCCCTTTCAATATCTCACGAAATTGTGAGTCTCCTTTCAATTATTCCCAATCTCTACTCTCCTTCTGCCCCTCTAATCGATGCTATTGTTGCTAATTTTTTTTGGTTGGCCCAGACATGTGAAATTATTAATATGGGGACCTCCCAGTGAGGACATTCCCATCTCCAGTGGAGATGGGTAACTGTCCTGCAACTTATGGTCTTATAGAATTGCCTGGGATTCCTAAATTTCATAATATCAGCCATTCCTTCAATTTTATTTCTTCAGTTCATCCCTATATAAACTCTAGAACCTGTTCCATTCCTTTTGGTCTCTTCCTTCTTCTTTAAATACTCTCCTGCTCCTTCCTTATCCAGCATCTCCTGGCCTGGGGATAGGTCATAGGAGCTCCTCTGACTGCCTCCTCCCACAGCCCTACCTATAATCCTCCAAAGAAACATTGTCTAACCTGAATATAGATATTCATTCAAACAAGCACATGTAGCCCAATACAATCACATTTAAACCAGTGAGAGTGTGAGATCTGGTTAACCATGTCCAGTGACTGAGAAACATGGACACCTGTTGAGTTGATATAGTCATGTGATGCATTTTCTTGGCCCAGAAGCAGTGCTTTTCTTTTATGCATTCTTCAGTGTCTTACTGTGCTGTGAAATAAATGTTATTTCCATGTCCTATGTCATGCTAATCACCATTCTGATTCCATATTACTTTATTGTCCTCACAATTGCCACAAGTCATGTGATGGTGACATTCTATGCTCAATCCTGCCTCTAGAAGAATTGTCATGGGCAGTGTGGTGTAGTGGACAAAACATGGAAGTGTCTTGGGGACAGATAACTTGGGTTGGAGTCCAAGTTCCACCATTTGCAAGCTAAGTCATCTTGGACAAACATCTCATTCTTTGAGGCTCTGTTATTTCATCTGTAAGAATCACCAGGACAATAAGGCAACAATTGAAAAAACACTTATTAAGCATCTACTGTGTATTACACAGAAAGAGATAATACTTGAGTTATGTTTTGAACTGGGCAGAGGCAAGGAATGAATACATTCCAGACATGGACTGGACCTCCTTTACAAAGGCACCAAACTTGTAGACGCCTTAAAGTAGAGACAGAAAGATTTGTTAGGAGGCTTTTGACAGGATATTATTCACCTAATTTAGGTGGATGGTGATGAGGGACTGTGGTAGGGCAGTAGCAATGGAAATAGAGGGGAGCAGATCGATTGAGCGGATATACAGAGACGAAACCAACAAGAGTCCTAATGTTGGGAATAAGGGAGACTGGGTGAATAATGGTGTCATGGACAAATACGCAATGAAGTCAAAAGGAAGAGTAGGATGTGGGGTGGATAATGAACTTAGTTTTGGACAAGTTGAGATGTCAAATAAGAACATGTATACAGTGCTATGTCAATATAAACGGTGATTGTAGTGGTGGTTGTGGTGGTGATGAAGATATAAAGTATGACCATCCTTAGGATGTTCAGGATCTATTAATCAGTCAACAAGCATTGATATGTGTTTGGTAATCTGCTAGATTCAGGGAACACAAATATAAAAATGAGATAGTCTTAGCTCTCAAGGAACTTGCATTCTAATTAGGGGGAAGAAGGGCTGATAGAATATGTTTACAGATAAGTTCACTGGCTCTGAGTCACAACTGGAATTGTGGATGGGAGAGGTTTAGATGGATGAGAAAACCAGCAATGGCCATAAAAGAACAGTTTTCTCTTTATTGAAAATAGTAATGAGGGGGGCAGCCAGGTAGCACAGCAAGTAAGAGCACCGGCTCCAGTGTCTGGATGACCTGGAGATCGAATCCCGGGCTCAGACACTTAGCACCCACCCAGAAACACCTGGCTGTGTAACCTTGAGCAAGTTACTTAACCCTGATTGCTTAAAAAAAAAAAAGAAAATAGTAAGGAGGGAAGAGAAAACCCTACTACTAAAAAAATTAATAATCCCATAATTTTGAGATACTTAATGACTTGAATTCTATAAATTTTTCAGGGTTTCTTATTCAATCATGTCCCATTTGACACTGTGGATCCTGCTACATGGCTGGTGTAGTGATATGTGCAGAATTTACCACGTTATTTACCATGGTTAGTCATGTCTGACTTTCCATGACTCCATTTGGGTCATGGTTTCTTGGCAAAGATACTGGAGTGCTTTGCCTTTTTCTTCCATAGCACATTTAACAGATGGGAAAACTGAGCAAACAGGATTAAGTGACTTGTCCAGAGTCATTTAACTAGTAAGTATCTGAGACTGGATTTGAACTCCAGTCTTCTGACTCCAGGTCTGGCTCTCTATCAATTGTACTACCTTGCCACCTACCTGCCTAACTTTCCCTGGGGTTTTTAAAATAAACCTATCTAAATTTGAATGGTTGTACTTTCACAAACTTCAGCTTGTGAGTTTTATTTAAGACCTAGAAAGAACATATGATGCTTCCTGGATGCTATGTTGCTCTTACAAGACAATGCTTTGTTGAGTTCAGTATAAATGAATCAAAAACATATAGAAAAAAATATGTATATATATGTGCATACACACACACACACACACACACACACACACACACACACATATATATATATATATATATATATACATATATTTTTACAAATACAATTCTGCAGATAGTTTTAAAGTATTAAGAAAATGGTGGTGGTGGTAAGCATTTTGGGTTTTGGCAATGTAATAGCTGGTGGTGCTTAGTGAGCTCCAGAATGGATCCTGGTAAATCTATTTCTGAAAGAAAAATTCCAATGAGATTGAATTCCAGCTCAGAACTGATAACTACTAGGGATGGGAGAGGCCATTCTTCTATGGATGCTTGGAATCTCTCTGATAATGGACTCTTCATTTTTGGAATTTGGAAACTGGTCAATGACTATTCTCAGGTTTAGAATGAGAGCTATAGGAGACTTAGAAAAGTTACCTAGTCCACTCCTCTCATTTTACAGATAAGAAAACAGGCCTAAAGAAGTGAAATTACTTGTATAATGTCACATAAGTAGTAAGGAGCAAAGTTGGATTCAAACTCAGGTCCTTTGATTCAAAATCCAAAGTTCTTTCACCTCTAGCACATGACTTACCTATTGTTAGGTATCTTCCCTTTTCTTTGTTCTGGACCCCTGGGCCAGAAGCAGAGAAGGAGATTCAGTGGTATCTTATTAATTCAATAATTCAACTTAATAAACATTTATTAAATGCCTACTGTGTGCCTGGGTTTTTTTCTTTTCCAGCTTGAAGAACTGTAAGGGGAGATAAATACTGATTTATAATGCCCCTTGACATTTACTCAATATAAAATTATCAGTTTGTTTGCAAATCAAAGTTATCTTTGACCCATGGTCTGTGAATCCAGATGCCTGCTTGATTGAAGATCAGTACTGTGGCCTTTGTTCCACAGGAGCTCTGGGAGCTCTTCAGCAGGGCCAACCTCTAAATGCTGAAACAAAATCATAGAGCTGGAAGGCAGCCCAAGAGGTCATCTAATCACAAGGTCATGAGCTTGAAGGGACTTTGGAGTTCATCTAGATTAGAACAACTATCTCCTTTTATAGATGAGGAACTAAGGCAAGGAAAAGCAAAGGGGCTTTCCTAAGTCACTAGTTAGTTGTAGAGCTGAGACTCCGTCTCCTGACTCCTAGTCCGATGTTTTTTCCTCCATCACATGCTATTTGCCTTCAGTCCTGAATGTTTTTCAGAGTCCCAGTTGTGAATGTTTCAGCCAAACCACACAGAAATGAAACAAGAAGCCAATTTTGAAGGATCAGAGAAAGTTTTGGAGGACTTTTGATATCTTTAACAACATTTGCTTCAGTTGATCTGATTGGAACCAATTCAAATGAACTGTGAGATCTAAAAGTTGAATGCCTTAAAAGAAGTTTTATTAATGTCTTTTGTTCTTGACACCACAGTAATTTCCTGCTCTTTCCCCATCCCCTCCAAGGGATGCTGGGACTGCATCTGACAGCTTATGCAGCAGCATTTTGGATCATCTATTCCTGAAAACTAGGGAGGGACAAGGGTGTGTGTGGGAGTATCATCACTTGTTTTGCAGAACTAAGATTGGTCATTGCATTTAGAATGAGTTCAGTGGCCTTTTAAAGCTTGGTCTCATTTACATTTTGTACTCATTGTTAATAGTACCCTCTTGGTTCTGCTTACTAATAGACTTTCTGATCAGTAATTGACTGAACTGAAAGGCTAGGGCCTGGCTTTATCTAATTGGCTTTGAGAAGTTTTTCTAAGAATAATAATAACAACAACAATAACAATAATAACTAGTATTTATATAGCACTTTGAAGTTTGCAAAGCGCATTATGTATATTATCACATTTAATCTTCATAACAACCCTATGAGATAGGTACTATTATCATCCCACTTTTCTGATGAGGAAACTGAGGCTGAAATAGAATAAGTAACTTGCCTAGAGTCTTAGAACTGATTAAGTGTCTAAGGTGGGATTTTCTTGATTCCAAGTCCAGGACTTTATTTCTTACAAAGTAGCTCTGGTTAGTGAAATGACCAAATATAGTGATTCACCAGTGCGGGATTGGGTATGACCAGGAGGCAAGAAATAATGGGAAATTGGGACAAGAGGTGGGCAAGATGGTGGAAAAGAGAGTAGAAAATGGTGTGAAGAGGAAAAAAAGTAAAGGCAGGGACAACCCAAATCCTCATGGCTTAGGTCACGTGGCAACAGATCCCAATTCCTATGCTACAGATGCTCTGTCGTCCATTCTTGGTAAGAAGATTTAACAGTGAGAGTTCACTGGATCATTGGTCCTTTGGACAAAAATGGATGGGATATAATAAGAATAGTTCACATTTGTTCATATTTCTATCATGTGTTACAGTTTATGGTTTACCGAGTGTTTTCCTTATAATGACCCTTTGAAATATGTCATATTATTCCCATTTTATAGATACCAGATAGCAAGTTTCCTGATTTTCAGTATTCTTTCTACCTCTTCATTTTGCATCCCATTTCTCCTAATGTTTTTGGTCTAGTAGAAGACTATGGCATTATTTGACCTCTTTTCTCTTTCACTTCTGTCTGACTGAGGCCTAGCAAAGCACCAGGATCTGAAAACTCCCTTAACTCTTCATCTTACCCACTACTTTCCCCTTTTCCTACACTTGACTCTTTTAGAACAAGAACATGGCCCTAGTCCTTCAACTATACTGCATTCAAGGAGCACGTGAAAGCTTTTCTGTGGATTTTGTTGTTTTGATTATCATCAGGATTTTTTCCTGTCCTTTCCTTGCACTCTGGTACTTACTGTCCTATGTATAGATTGATCAGTCAATCAACAAACATTTATTTAGAGTGCCATGTTTTATGCCTACTCCGGATAGGAATATAGAACGAGACAACTGCTCTCAAGGAGTTTATACCTTACTAGGCAGATAAGAGATGTTCATGTGGATAATTAAATGCAGAATATATACACAGACACATGTGTATATATGCAAAATTATATAAATTTGCATGTATGCAAATATATGCAAAATACCAATAGCTAGTATTATATAGCACTTGTGCTAAGTAAGCTCTTTACTATGAATAATAATAGTAATGATAATGATAGCTAATATTTATATAGCATCTTCTATATGCCAGGCACTGTGCTAAGCACTTTACAAAAATCTCATTTGATCCTCACAACAATCCTGAGAAGTAAGTGCTGTTATTATTTCCATTTGATAGAGGAACAAACTGATGCAGTCAGAAGTTAAATGACTTGCCCGGGGTCACACAGCTAGTACATGCTGAAGGCCAAATTTGAACTAGTTTTCTTGATTCTACATCTGGAGCTCCACCCACATTGCTACTCAGCTGCCTCCAATAAATCCGAAGTGGTAGAGTAGGTGGGGGAGGGAAACTAACCACTTGGGAAATCAGGGAGGTAGGAATACCAAGAGATGGAAGTGAAGAGAGAGAACATTCCAGGTAAAGGGAGAGTGTATGTGTGTGAAAGCACACAGCTTACTCTTTGGAATGTCATTTATGGGAACAACAAATAAGCCATTTAGGCTGGCATGCAGAGTGGGCAATTCTGTGATTCTGTGTAATGTGTAATCAGCCTGGCAAGACATACTATAGCGAGACTTTGAAGGGCTTTAGAGGAGTTTATCTTTTTTATCCTAGGAGCAGTAGGGAACTATTGAAGTTTCTTGAGAGGAGTGATATGGTTAGACCAGGACTTTATCAGTTTGGCAGCTGTGCAAAGGATAGATCAGAGAGCTCAGAGACAAGCTCCTCGAGAGTAGGAGACTGGCTTTTACCTTTCTTTGTAACCTCAGCACTTAGCACAGTCCCTGGCACATAGTAGGACCTTAATAAACTCTCGCTGACTGTTAACTTACTTGAGGCTGGGAAACCATTGATGAGGCTATTGAGCAGAGGGGAGGCCATGAGGACTGGAAGAGGGTGGTGGCTGTGGGAGTGGAGAGAAGGGGACAGCTGTGAGAGATGTCGGGGAGGTAGAATCAACAAACCTTGGCGGTTGTTTGGACATGGTGGGGTATACATATTTTAGATAAAGTTAGAAGGTTAGCTCCAGAAAAAAGTATATGGACCAAGCAAGACCTGAAGGCAAAAACTTATCTGGGTTCCTGGAACCAGAGAAGTCTGGTTACTTTGCTGGCCAACACTTAAAAAAATGTGATTTGAGAGTGATATAATGGTGCCTTTGGTTCAGGGGTTTCCAATTCATTCTGTAGGTTTTAGCTGCAAAACTAAAATATTAAGAGAGAAACTCTCTAGCTCTACAGCTCCTGAAATGAAACTTTAAAAATGCTTCCTCACAACTCATATGAACTGAAACTAGCAAGTCTTGCACAGACATCAGGGTCACACTTTATCTTTGGACCCTCTAATTTCCCCTTCCTCTCCTGTGAGGAGTCTGGCTCCTCTCTCTCTGTCCTGATGTTGCAACTCTGTCAGAGCCCCCTCACAGGCCTGATGGGAAAGTCACAACAGAAATGACAATGAGGGAGAACTGAAAATAGCCACTCACCCACTCGTCCAGGAAAAATCACGCTAGATGCCTAGAAGTTTTATTTTGCCAGCTGTGAAGGACCTTCCCCTGCCCCACCCCCTAGCTGGACTTTGTGCAGGAAGTGCAGAAAGGTGACATGTTCCTTTAGTCCTTTGCATTCGACTGATGAGTGATAGTGACTGCTTTACTGGCCCACCTAAATTCCTAGACAGCAGGAACTTCTACTTAATGGCTACCTTGGAGAGGACAGCCAGGGTAGGGAAGGAAGTGAGGAGCCTTACTAAAATATTCAGCATGAATAATAATTTTAAAAAAACATAGAGATGACCTGGGAGTCAGAAAGACAGAGTTTAAAGCCTCAACCTTCACACATACTGGCAAGTCATTTACTTTTTCAGTGCCCCAGAGAATCTCTTAGACTACTAGAAACTGCAGATCTGTATGGGTGGAGGGAATTTCCTCTCTCAATTAGATCATAGTCTTGGTATACACTCAGAAGAATTCTGTTCTGGGTGCTGCTGCTGCTGCTTTTGTGGGACAGTTGATAGGAGAACCTGGAAAAAGGCAGGTTATTTTCACAATGAATGGAAGGTAAAGATAATTTGTAAACTTCAGCTTTTTTTTTGGGGGGGGGGTAAGCAACAAATAAAGTTTACTGAGTAGCCATTGTGAGAAGTTGTATGCTGGGCTCCAACTTACACACTCCATCTGAAACTGATTGATTTACAATTCTGCCTGGCAACCTTCATCTTCGCTACTCAGCAACCCCTTCCATCCTTCTGCTATTTCAGTAAAGAGGCTCTGACCTAATACTGTCTCTGTTGTGATCCTCTCCCAGGACTTCAAATCCCCTCGTTCATCTGTTACTTCTTAGCTAGCTCTGCTAATTACATGACCTGACTCTACCTACTCCCTAGACCTCTCCTACTGGCTGACCCTATTTGCCATCCAATTACTATGTCACTATTCATGGCACTGTTTTTTCTCCCTTAGTAACCTTTCCCTGTATCTTCCCTTTTGGATTAACTCCCTAATAAAAACCCTATCTGTGCCCTAACTTGTGGCTCTACTCATCCCTTTGATCTCCCCCTTTCAGCTTTCCTAAATTCTTTGTTATGTGAAGGATATATCTGTAGCCAGATAATAAAGGAGGTTACAAGTATGTTAAGTTCCTCCTGTAGCTCTGTCGCTAGCTTGCTATGTGACCCTGACAAAGCCATTTAACTTCCCTGTGTCTATTTCCTTCCTCCTTTATTTTATTTTTTTGAGGCTGGGTCTCCCAATTTTACTGAGGCTGGAAGTGAAGCAGCCCACCATTCACAGGCCAATCCCACTGCTAAATGGCCTAGGATCTTTGACCTTCTCCATTTCTAGGTCACCTGGTTTGTCTTCCATTGGTAGCCTGGTGGCTTGGATTTCCACTCCTCTGGACTTGCCATATTGGTATAGGATTCAGTGAAGACACCAGATTAGCTTTAGGTCTATGGCAGCTTAGAACTCTCAAACTCAAAAGAACTTCCAGTCTCTGCCTTCCTTGGGGATCACATATACCCCTGTCCTTCCTTACCATCATACCACTGAATACCACTATGGTCCTATTCTTTCTTCTTTACAAAAAAAAAAAAAAAGAGCAAAACCTGGGAACAATGTGGAGTTAATGAATAGAGACCTGGAAGTTATCAAAGACCTGGGTTCAAGTCTGGCTCCTGACACATCTTGGCTGTGAGACCTTGAATCCCAGATAACTCTCTAAGACTATAAATTGTAAAACAGTCTCTAATTGGCATGGATAGGAGTTTTCTCACTAGGACTTCCTTAGACCCATGAAACCACAGGCTTGGACCTTGTCTCCCACCATACAGAAAAATGAAAAGGGATGGCATAATGACAAGTTATAGAGAAAGAGATGATCCAGTAAATACATTACACACACAGCAGATGGCTGAGATGTATTGGAAAAAGGATTTGCTTAGTTCACTTTGTTCATCTGGGTGATTTGTGATTAAAAAAAAAATGACCACTACGAGATTTCTTCTTCTTGATCTGCATCATCCTTATCCAAAAGTATTGATTGAGTTACCTGTTTGTGATGCTGTAACAGATGTTATATAAGGAGATTAAGCAGCTCTGATCACTGAACCGATGGGAGACAGACAGCACCATCAGAAGGTAACCATTTGGTATAATGATAATGATGATTAATAATGATAGCTCACATATAGCACTTTAAAGGGTTTCAGGTTTTGAGTGAGGTTTTTTTTTTTGTTTGTTCGACTCTGTGATGCCATTAGTCACGGTGAACTCTAGGTGAGAGAACTCTCTTCACTAGCATATCAGAAACTCTTCTTTGACACAGTTTTAGATTGTTGTCTAGGGCATTGCTCATTTCAATTATTTGCCCATGCATAGCCAGTATGTGTAAGAGGCCCTATTTGAATAGGGGAACTATAGGTATTATTATCTCCATTTTACAGATGAGGAAACTGAGTCATAGTGACCACTTCCAACTTGTCCAAGTGTCTGAGGCTGGATTTGAACTCAGTTCCCTTTAAACAGAGAGGCAGTCAAAAGAGCACTGTACATAGAATCTGAGGTTGTTGTGAAGTTGTTTCAGTTGTGTTTAACTCTCTGTGACCCCATTTGGGGTTATCTTGGCAAAGATACTGGAGTGATTTGCCATTTCCAGCTCATTTTATAGATGAGGAAACTGAGGCAAACTGGGTTAAGTGACTTGCCCAGGATCACTCAGCTAGTAAGTGTCTGAAGACAAATCTTAACTCAAGAAGCTGAGTCTTCCTGATTCCAGGCCTTGTGCTCTATATCCACTGACCACCTAGCTACCCAGAATCAGGGGTCCTTGGCTTATACCTTTCTCTGTCATTTACTCCATGAAATCATTAACCTCTCTGGGCCTCAGTTTCTGTTTTTGTTTTTTTTCTTTTTGGAGGGGGGAAGGTAGGGCAATTGGGGTTTAGTGACTTGCTCAAGGTCATACAGCTAGTTTTGTTTTAAGTGTCTAAGGCTGGATTTAAACTCAGGTCCTCCTGACTCCAGAGCTGTTCTCTATTCACTGTGCCATCTAGCTGCCCCCAAGGCCTCAGTTTCTTTATCAGTAAAACAAGAGGGAAGGGGTTTGGGTTCGGAGGCCTGTAAGGCCTTCCAGCTCTATCTCAGATTTCATCCATAGCTTAAGGCCAGCACTCTACTCACTAGGGTATGTGGTTTCTCCATGGAAAGTGTCCTGGAGTCAGAAGACTTGTATTTTAAATGGCAGTTCTCTCTGATGCACTAGTTTCACGACCTTGGAAAAAAGTCATTTTGCTTTTCTGATCCCCAGTTCTCTGCTCTGTAAAATGAATGGGTTCATCTAAATTAGACTAAAATGAAATGAGAATGTGAGCTCCCTGAGGACAGGACCTGTTTTTGGTATTCTTTATATCCCTAGCACTTAGTCCATTGCCTGGCATACAGTAAGAGTTAATAAGTGCTTGCTGATTGACCCAACTAGATGCTCACTATAGTTTTCTTCAGATCTAAATCCTGTGGTTCCATGAAAGGCAACAATGACAGGGAGAGAGATGCTGACAAATGAGGAAGCAGAGAATAGACGCATTGGGAATCAAGGGTTCACATCACGTGAAAGGATGAGTGCTTTTAGTGGGGGTGGTGGATGGAAAATTGTAGGGCAGGTTGCCCTGGAGGAGGTGGGATAGCAGGTGTTTGGTGGAAGGCAGAGAGAAAGAGAGAAGGAGCTTTGTAGGCTGGGGGTTGGAAAGGCATTCCAGGTCTTGGGTGTGGCTTGGGAGAAGGCTGAAAGAGGGAGTGGGATGATTATTAGATTGAAAGGGGTGTTGAGTTAATTTGCCAGAGAGAAGCAAAGGGGATGGGCTAGAGAGTGGGAGGTGATGGGCAGTGACTGAGATGAGCTTGTCCCAAAAACCAAACCAAACCCAAACAAAAAAACCCCAAACCACTTGGAAACAGAGGATGAGGATCTTCGTTCTGGTTTATAGTACAGAATAATCCACCTCATATCACGGCTGGCTCTTTTTCATGGCCCTTCATCTGAACATTTTCTGCAGATTTACTGACATCCTTTTGTCCATCTTTTCCACACTCCTTCCAACTGGAATGGCAAGTCTCATTACATATTTTACAGACAGATACACTGAGGCACAGAATGTTGCAAATGAAGGGAGCTGGGGGCAAGAACTTGGGTATTCTAGGACCCAGTTTCCCCTCAGCTGATGCCCTCTAATGAGGTGTGAGGGCCAGGGCCTTGGATCTGGAATCAGAAGACCTAGGAGTGAATTTTGCCTCAGTCCCCCTGTAGCAAATCACTTCACCTATTGGGGCCTCAGTTTCCTTATCTGTAAAGTGAGGGGGTTTTGCTAGATAGCCTCTAAGCTTCCTCTCCTTCTAAAATCTTATATTTCTCTTTATCACAATTCCCCTCATATTAAAAGAACCAAAATGTTCTTTACATTCACAGGGACAGAAATGCAGCAAGGGAGCTTCTTTTGACTCCCTTCCCTTTCCTTCCCTCCAGGGCTGCCTTTGTCTCTTGCCTCCTCCCCTCCCCCATCCTATCTTAGCTGTTGGACCATACCACCCCGAAACTACACACAGGCTCCTTTGTGCAGTTTATCTTCCCCCTTTTTTCTCCTCTTCACCACAGGTGTTGGGGGGAGGCCGAGATCAGTACCGCTCCTGCAGACCAAGATTAGACGCACCAAACTGTCTCTTTCCTTTTCACAAACCCAAGAGAACCAGGAAACTCCCACATGTCGTAACTAAGTGTAGCCCAGCTGTCCAAACCACAGAAAGGGATGGATAGCAACAGGCTGCTCGGGCTGCAGGCCTGGGGGATGGGGGAGGCAGCTCTGCACAGATGAGAAGGGGAGAGGGCCTTGGCAGGGCTGGCAGGGCCCCGGCACTCTGAGCTCTCCTGCGAAGGGTAGAGGGAAACGGGTGCCATCCAGGGGCAAATTATGCCTATTGTATTTGAGTTTAAAAAAAAATCACTTGGCTCTCATGACTTGAAATTCGATCTGTAAAATTTGTTTTGTATTTTAAATTAAATTTAAAAACAAATGCCCAACTTGTCAAGGGTGGGGTATTGTCAAAGGAGCCCTGAACTTAAGAGTCAGAAGACTTGGGCTCTTGGTCTGGTTCTGTTATAAAGTGGCTGTCTGACCTCGGGACACTGTTCTTCAGCATATTGTCTTAGACCACAGTTCCTTGGGAAATGGAGAGGTTAAATGATTGGAAGGCGGCCATGTTGTCAGTAGCTTTGGGCAAGTGACTTCACCCCTTCCAGGCCTTGGTTTTGACAAGTATCATATGGGTAGTTTGAACCGAGAGTTCTCTTCCAGGTTACTATTCAATTTTAATTTACAAAGCTGCAAATTTCTTCTTTTCTTTTTTTTTTCTTTTTGGAGGGGAGAAGGCTGGGCAATTGGGACTAAGTGACTTGCCCAAGGTCACATGGCTAGTAAGTGTGTTAAGTGTCTGATGACAAATTTGAATTCAGGTCCTCCTGACTCCAGGTCCAGTGCTCTATTCACTGCACCAATTAGTCGCCCCGTGCAAGTTTCTTTATTATATAAGTAATAACTGATTTCTATACAATATTGTAAGGGGCAGCTAGGTGGCACAGTGGATAGAATGCCAGGTTGGGAATAAGGAAGATCTGAGTTCAAATTTGGCCTTGACACTTACTAGCTTACAACTTGACACTTACTAGCTCTGTTACTTCGAGCAGGTCATTAACCTACATTACATTTGCCTCAGTTCCCTCATCTGCAAAATGGGGACACATCGGAGAAGGAAATGGCAAACAACTCTAGTATCTTTGCCAAAAAAACCCCATGGATTGTCTATGGAGTCCCAGAGAGAGTTACACATGACTGAAAAACAACAATATAACACTAAGTTATTCAAAGCACTTTACATCCATTATCTCTTTTGAATCTCACAGTCTCCATTTTAAAGATGAGGAAACAGGCTGAGACTAAGTGACTTGTATGTGATCATACAATGAGTTTCAGAGATGGGATTCAAACCCAGCTTTCTCCCAACTTCAAGACCACCACACATGCTGACTTTAAATGGCCAGTAAGGGAGATTTCAGACACTGACTAGACAGAATTAAGTTGATTTTTTTTTTAATTGCAAAAAGTAACTTTGAAAATGTCAGGGATATTCATAGGAAGGGAACTTTGTCTGGAGTCACAACTTGGATAGGGGAAAAAGTCTCTGAGATCTAAGGAGTTAGGCTCAATATATTTTCCTCTGATAGAATTGGGGAAGAGATGAGAACAAGCATTGAAGCGCCTACCACGTGCTGGACATTGTGCTAAGTGCTTTACAAATATTTGAGAATTAATAACTTGATTCTGTCCTTCCGACTTGAGAGACAATGACTTTCCTAGCTTCCTAGGAGAAAAGGACCGAGGACCTTCTCTGTGTCTTTTCCCATATTTTTTCTGTCTATGCCTCTGTGAATGCTAGGAAAAGAGAGTGGTTAAACTCATTTCTCGGTGATGACCACAGGTCAGTCCTCTTGATATTTAGCTCAGATCACCCCTCTTTCTCCTGGGACTTCAAGAGAAGTCAGCTGATAGCTTTAAATGAAATGTCAGGGGAGTGAGCAAGCAAACCTATGTACCCCAAACTTTCTGTAATTGTGACCTATGAAACTGATTTCCATGATGTAAGCAAATGGAGAAATCATTTTTTCAAGAAACTTTCCACAGTAAAACAGTGAAGAACCAGGCATGATTCTCCCTGCCTCATACACGAAGAGGAAGATTTTCTCTTTTTGGTAGGTAGCAGCCTAACTTAACACTAAGCCTAGAAGTGGGAGGATAAGGAAAAGTATGAGACTCAACAAATTTGTGAGTAAATAATAATTAAAAATAAAAACGGAAAGTTAAGTATCTCAAGTTTCTAAAGTGCTTTCCATTCACTATAGCCATTGCTTCATAACAACCCCTAGAGGTAGGTGCTTATTATGCCCATTTTACAGAGGGGAAATCAACTAGACAGGTTGCATCACTTGCCCATGATCATACATGTCAAAGGCGAGATTTGAACCCAGGTTTTTCTGACTTCAATTCCAGCACTCTATTCATTATGCTGAAGTGATGTGCCCAACATATTGACCTGAATATAGGCTGTCTTTTTGCCTCCAAACTTGGTATGATTAAAATATTAGTGAGATCTTTAAATGATGCTATTTTGTCTATACATAACTTTATGCTCTTTCACTTTTTAAGGACTCTTATTTATTGGGAGAGAGTCTATATTTGGATAACTATTGTAAATGCCCTCATTTCCACACTGGAAAAAAATTTCCATTTTCTTTAAAAGTCACTCATTCTGTGACCTAATTATTCTGCCCCATAAAATGGACTATTATTCATAAAATGCTTTGACATCTTCTAATGAAAACATCTTACATTTCTATACATCTTATGTTTTCTGTGCAAAGGAAACCATTTCTCTTCCTTCTCCTCCTCCTTTTTCTCCTTCTCCTTCTTTTCCTCCTCCTCCTCCTCCTCCTCCTTCTTCTCCTTCTCCTTCTTCTTCTCCTTCTCCTTCTTCTTCTTCTTCTTCTTCTTCTTCTTCTTCTTCTTCTTCTTCTTCTTCTTCTTCTTCTTCTTCTTCTTCTTCT